>NW_024520318.1:6093797-6509464 GCF_017590135.1 Pyrgilauda ruficollis
GGCGCGCGGGCACCGCGCGGGGCTGCCGCGCGCGGGGGGAGGGGGCGGGGCCGCGCCCCTGGGGGGTCCGGGGGAGACCCCGCGGGAAAGGGCTGAGGGGAGACCCCCGTGTGGGGGGGAAGGGCCTGAGGGGAAATGGCGGCAAAGGCGGTGCCCAGGGGAGACCCCTGAGGAGAAATGGCTGAGAGGAGACCCCCGAGGGGAAGGCCGCTGAGGGGAGACCCCGGGGGAAAGTGCTGAGGAGGGGCCGCTGAGGGGAAACCCCTGAGAGGGGGCGGCCGAGGGTCACGGTTCTCATCTCTGGGGGTCCATACCGTTCTCATGTGGCCCCGTCTCAGCCGCCTGTCACAACCTCCCTCCACCCCTCCATTTGAACACCTTCTCTACCTCCATCCTTCTGCAGAATGCGCCAAAAAAGGAGGCAGGAGGCCTCTGGCACAGGAGCAGGTGGTGGGGCCGTGTCAGCCATAGCCCCTTGCACAGCGGCCCTGGGCCAGCCACAATCCCCAGCGATCTGAATAAAGCCGTGAGATACCCTCGTGCGACTGACGGAGGGACCCCAAGGTTGAAATCTCAACGTCAATATTTTTTTCTAAATACATAGAGTCCATATTGAGATTCACATTGTCTGAGCTGCCCAAGCCCATAGAGGGAGGGGAGTGCGATAAAAGGCATCATCAGGCTTTGCCTTCCCGTTTCTATACCAAAGATAGAGAGTATTATAAATTTAATAGATCTTTTTCATTATTCATAGCTTGCTTGTGGAAAAAAAAAAATCATAATAGCTTGGTGTGATATGTCAGGCATCTATAATTCATGGCGCTGAGATCACACAGCCACCATACAGTGGGAGTTCACAGAGTGAGATGTTTGTAATTAATCTGTGGAAAGAAAAACAAAGGCAATAAACTAGGAAGGACAATAAATGAGGGACAGATCCTTCCACCCGCACTGACGTGGGATAGTACTCGGCTAGAAGCGTGAATAATCTTGGCTAAAACCTGTAAAATTAGCCAGGAAGTGGCTAGGAGATTTACAGTAAATAGTAAATTCATCACTGGCTGGTTCGTTAGAAGTCAGGCAGACTGTGCTGCAGTTTGGATAACAAGGTGCTAAAAGCAGCACTCTGTGCTTTAGCTGAGCTTGGGTCAGAGTGTGAGGAGACAAGAGCTCTCCAGCCAGATCTCGAGGCTGTGCAGGTGATGCAAGGAAGCCTGGGACCATTCACTGGCAACCAGAGCACTCCCTCTGCCTTCCCCATCCCGCAGGCTGGGAGGTGCTGGCTCAGGGAAGGCTGGAACGTTTGGGATCCCCTTGGAGCGTTTGCATGGACCTCGCTGATTTCTGCAGGACTGAAGGGCTTTGCTGAGCAGGGAGGTTTCTTGGAAGCAGAGCCCGAGCAAGGACCTGAACAAATTGAGCTGCTCGCAAAGATGCGCTACAGTGATGGAACGAACCAAAGTCCCTTCCTAATTGGAAACAGTGAGGTGGAGTTCTCCAGAACCCCTTCCTCTAGCTATTGTCTATTTTCATCCCTGTGAAGCTAAAGCTGGTTACTGTACGGCTTAAAAACTCCCTGTGGTTTCTCACAATAGGCCAACCATCTATGCTGGTTTTCAAATGATGCAGGGAGATTTCGTAAGACAGCGTGGCCAATCAAGGAGGAGGAGAAATTAATTTCTTCTAAAGTGGATGCTACAAGGAAAATAGAAAAAATAAATTCTCATCTTTCTGGGGTTTGTCTATGGCTTTAACCAAAAAATGCTGGTGCCAGATCCATCAGGCAAAGCCGTGTGTCACAATTAAACTGTTTTAACTGAAATAAACAAGCCACAGGGTAGAGGGGCATCATGGTGAGGCAGGAGTGACTCCAAGAGGAAGCCCAGGCCTTGCTCCCAGGGAGATGTGATAGTGCCAGTGCATGGATGTTGGAGGCCAGAGGCACTCATTGTTTTGTTTACTCATTCCTGACTCCCTCAAAAGATAATTGGTTTTCTTTGGTTGCTTGCTTGTTTGTTTGTTTGACTTTTTGCATTCTTTGGATTCAATTTCTCCTGCAATATGGCCTTAATTTACATTGAGAGGATGCATGTTTATTTATGCACTTTTAAAAAAAACTTTTGTTCTTTTTTTTTTTTTTTTTTTTTTAATTCTCATTTCTACTGGGCTGCTAGCACTGTGGAAAGACAACAGCCGTGTGGAGATGAGGAGCACCCGGCGTATCCTAAATCTCCACTGCCTGTACAGCTCCTGTGCCAACCCCAACCTTTGCACAGTCTGGATTGTTGCTGCTTTGGGGCCTATCTGTTGTGATGCCTCTAGGTTCCATATAGTGTTAACGGTGAAATCCACAAAATTCCCCTCTTCAGGGTCCCCATGGCATTGTTGGTGCAATCCCAGCCGAGTTTGGGCTCTGCGAGTCTCAGCAATGCCCTCTGGTGACATGTCCCAAGACGCTGCTGGCAGCACACAGGTCCTCTGTCAGCCAGCCCACGGCTGGTGGAAAAATCACCCAGGAGGGCACTTTCCCCACTCTATAGGTCCTCAGGGAACAGTAAATAGAAACTGGGAATTTATCAGGTTCTCCAGCTTCTCGCCTCAGCCCGATAATCACTTTCTGCCGCATGAGTCCCAGCAGAATCCTGGTGTTTTCAGCATCTGGCAAATAGCTTCAGGGAACAGCTGAGCATCCTGTGCTTCCTGCTGAGGCTGTGAGCAGTCAGGAAGGGCCCTGCAGCTCATGGATTAGGTGCCCTGGTGAGCTGATCCAGTTGCAGTGCAGCAGGACATACCGGAATGAATGATTTTGACCTTAACTGGCTCTAACATCACCATCCAAAATGTGTGTGATTGTGCTAATCTGCCCCAAAGGAGCATTGCGAGGCTGGTTCATTGTTGTGGGTACGGCGCTGAGAGCTCCTGGCACAAAAGACAGTGCAAGTGCAAAACATTTTCCTCTTGTTGGCTTTGCCAAGGAGCCTCCTGTGGAAAAAAAGAGCAGTCTGGTTACCTAAACCATATCCAAACACAGAACCAGGGCAGTGCTGCACTTCACTCTGTTGTTGTTTCTCCTGTGGTGTTTGTGTGGGAACAGTCCATGAGGGAAATGGCACAAGAAATCCCTGTTATGAAAGGAAGAGTGGACAGATGGGTAGGAGAAGAAGATGACTCTGTCATGACAATCTTCCTTCCTGTCTACAGTGCAGCAAACACAACACAGGCTTGGACTGAATTACCCCAAAACATCACATGTGAGGTTGCCCAGGATTTAGCAAGTGGGATCCACAGTGCCTGCACGGATCACATCTAACAGCGGATGGCAAGACGTACAGAGCAGCAGGCACGCTGCTCCATTCCAAACCCAAGGAATCCCATCTGCACCTATCCACCTGCCAGTCCAAACCCAAGGAATCCCATCTGCACCCATCCACCTTGCTTCACAGCATGCACAGCCTCAAAATGTGCCTTTAAGCCTTAGGGAAAGGATATTCCAGGCTTGCCCTTAGAAACTTGGGAAAAGGCTACTCTCCCCTCTCTGGGCTGCCTTGCACCTCTGTAGCCATGGTCATCATCTTTGTCCCCATCTTCCCCTCACCTCAATCCCAGTGGTAGGGGTGCTGCCTCATGGCTACTTTAACATGACGATATTTCTTGGACGTTTGGTGGGAGCTACAGCAGAGAATTCCCTTGGCTGCATCCAGGTGAGGGGAGAGACAACAGTTTCAAAAACATCCGTTGAATGTTCACATTCCCCTTTAAAAATAAAGGAGCTAGGCAGGCAGAGAAAGCCAATCTGGGTGTATAAATAACCAGTAAATGGCAGGGTGTTCACCCTTCCCACACTGGATTACCTAAGGCGTTGCATCGCCCGCTACAAGCTCAAGATGCGGGAGCTGCCAGCAGAGCAGTGCCGTGCCTGATAACCGGAACAGCCCACAGGATTGTGAGCAGGCATTCATGCTCCAAACGTAAACAAGGCAGAGCCACCTCCTCACCGCTTCCAGTGCAACCACCCTGCATCTCAGGGGGCTGGAGCAGCCCAGCGTGTGAGATCAGCCAGGGCAGATCAAGGAACAGAAGGCATGTGGCAGAGGGGCGTTATGGAAACACAATACAGAAACAGTCCAAGCTTCCATGTTTTCTCAGAATCGGGTACACAAAAAGTGCAGGGATCCTCTCCGGTACCCAGGCAGTGCAGGAAAGGCCATGGCAGGGGGCTGTGAATGCTAGCTTGGCCTCCTGTAGGGTCACAGGATGCAGAGCTCACATTGTCCCTTGTTTGTTGGGGCTTCTGGCACACATCTGCCTTCTGAGCTCAAGACTTCCCCCAGTGCCTGCCTTCCCAGCAGGATGCTGAGCTAGGAGAGAGCCAGCAAATCACCACAGTCAATACCAGTTGTAGTGGCACCTTACACCCAGGGGTCTCAAAGCACTTGGCAAGACCCAACCAACCCCGGTGCCTTTTCTGCCCTGTGAGGCCAGTGAGCAGTAGTGAGCAGGGTTACGTGTTGTGTAGTGGGTGGGCAAGACCCAAGATGGGCAACGACACCCGTGTGGTGACGTGGCCAAGAGAGCAAACAGCACAGCAACCAAAGCCTCGGCAGCATCTGCTTATGATCACTGATCATTTTGAGCTGGCCTCTGCCTGCAGATCGGCTGCCAGCTTTTGATGCTGTGATTCTCTAAATAGAAATCAGATGAAGTCAGGTAAGCGTTTTTTGTACCTGTCCCCTTCCTGCTTGGGACTCATATCCAAACTTCTCATTTTAACCTTGTCTTTATGGTCTGTTGAAATCAAAACGCTCATGCGAACAGCCTGAAACACTGGGGATTTTCAGCTCAGATCTGAACTTGAAGCTGTTCTCCCAGGCTGTGCAGTGCTTGCTATTTTTAGCTCCATGTCAAAAAGTTAAAGCAGCACATGGTAAGATGTTATGACTCTTAAAATTACTGTAAGAATGTTCCAGGGAATGGTACCAATTCATCAAAAGTAAGTTCGTTGCGTGAGATAACGCGGCGACCTTTGATGCTGTACTGAGTTTGTGGGTCACTGGTTATTAACGTTGCTGCAATTTGTTGAGCAATAACCCAGTGATTACGGAAAGGGAAGTAGCTATTAATATGGTAAAAGGCACACCTAAGCGAGGATGTTTACTCCTGTAGGCTGAGGGGGGAGGGCTAGACACCCTTCATGATGTTTCTATAGCTCTTTTTTTTTTGATACTAAAGATAAGGACCTGTTCTCCCTTCCCCCAAGACCAGCAGAATATTGCAGCTGGAAAACAGTACCCTGGCATTTGAAGTGAAGGATGTGAAGGCAGACCACAGGCAAAATGAGGCCTCTTCATTGGCCATGATGCCAAGGCAGTCTGCTCTCAACACTCAGAGCCTGCACAATGACCTCTCTTTAACACCCACGTTGTGTCAGGTCTGATCCCTGCTTCTAAAGTCCTCACGGGAGTGTCCTGTAAGAAGTCATTGGTGGTTTTGTGCCCCGGGGTGACAGTGGCCCCAGGAAGCTGAGGATGAGTGATCTCTCTCTGCCTGGCACCTTGTCTCACTCACCAGTCGTTTCCCCACTCAGGGATGTCTGTAAGCCCCACTTACGTGCTTGATTATCACCAGTGGGGCTTTTGCAAGTCAGCTCAGCCTCCTGGTCTTGACACTGGGATACCCCAGGTTAGATCTGGATATCAGGGAAGAAAGCAGAGGGGTTTTTGTGGCTCAACCACAACAGTGACAGGAAAGAGCGAGCCATGCCTCTTGGTAACAGAAGGGGATCTCACGCATTTACTGTTGTGGGTTGCTCATAAACCCCACCAGTCTCAGACTTGTTACAAAGGTGTAGCGTTACCAAATACTCCCTTATCAGCAGAGTGGGCTGATTTATAGTGCCACATACAGTTACAGCTAAATAATAACAATAAGGATAGTTCTCGGGCATTCCAGCACACTGCACCCACATCACCTTCTTGCCTTTGCTAAATTTGCTTCTGACTTACAGTTGCATAAACAAGGTGAAAATCAATCACCTAAGTTTCAAAGACAGAAAGAACAAGAGGGCAGTTTCCAAAAATGGCCTGGGTTTCTCTCTGCCTGCATTCAGAAGCATCTATTTTGGAGCTCCCATAGTTAAGGGAGCTGCGAATGCAACTGTCCTCTCAGCTTAGTTGATAAATACTGAACTCCTGACATTCCACCTGAGTGTGGAATGTGAAGTTCCACTGGTGTAAAGCTCCTCAATTTATTTTGTGCTGTGTATTTGTTCAGGTTTCTGGGACTTTTCCCTGCAGGAGCACCCTTCTGCTCTTACTCTCATCTCTCACAATGCACTGCATGGTTTCTTCAGTCCTTTGCTCACCAGCACTTTCCTGCCAAGATGCTGAACCTCAGCAATATTCTTCAGGTTTGGTTCACAGGAGAGCCGAGCCCTCACTGATTGCTCCCAGCCAGGCTCCTAATTAGCCATCCTTGGCTATATTTTCACCTAGTTTGGCCACGTGCTCCTGAGAAACCCACAGGATTTGAGAGCCTGTGGCCTTGAGCATCGGGGCAGACACTGCATCTGCTTCTCCCATCCTCCTTGCAGGGCTTCCTTCACCTGCTGGGACTGATGTGGAGAAATCCAATTAAACATTTATAGCTCTGTAACCTCTTGGCATTTTTGTGGGGCAGCTTCCCATGTTTGACCTATACAGAGCATGACTGAGCTGTGTTTTCTCTGTCACCTTGGCTTGACCCCCAGCCCACACACTCACCAGCAGACCTGTCCCACACCAGTAAAACAAACCTCTTAGAGGCTTAGGGCAGGGGCCAGAGCTGCGTGGGCAGACATTGAGTGACTTAGGGCTCTCAGCAGCCTGAAGTCAGCTCCATGTGCTTCATCTTACTGTGGGAATGGGGCTCCAGATAGTCCCCAGCATTAGTGATCCCTGGTGCTTGGTGCAGGCAGCCTGTGCTTTGGTGCTCCCACGAAGCTCACCCTGGGGATCAGGGGCTCCTAAATCCCATGGTGGGTTTGTTGGGTGAACAGCAAGTTTCTCATGGAGTGCCTCACTGAAGCTGCTAAGTGGGGAATTTCAGGGGAAGGGAAAGGGATGGTGGCTTGCCTTTGGGTTGCTGTTCCACCTCAAGATGCCTCTGTTCTCCCCTGCTGGCATTAGTGTGGGGAGCGCTTGGCCCCCCAACCAGCAGTATGGCTGGAGAAGGAAATCTAGATGTGCTGGTAAACATTTTGAAGACAGAAAATAAATCCATCCATCTCTGTAAGAAATGCTGCCCCCAAGAGAAATTTCTTATCATAGGCAAAGCTAAGTGCACAGGCACCAGCGAATTCACCACCAGCATTGATTATTTCATTATAAATTGCTCACTTGCTTTCTTGCATTTGCTTCTGAACAGAAATGAAACACTGGCTACTGAAAATAACAGTAGTTAATACACAACCAAAAACCTGACTTGCATATGAAAACACTGGATTTTCCACAGGGGCTTTCCCACTCTTTAAGTTCCTTTAAAGTGTGAGCTCCATTAAGATTATAAAAATGTACTGCCTTAGCTGCTGGATTTTTTACTGTGCTGAACAGAAGACAACTGCTCAGAGGCTGAGTGAGAAGAGCGATCTCAGTATTAACAAACAGTCCTGCACTGACATTGATTGATAGCAGATGAGGATGTAGATGGAGTAATCAGGGACTTTCCAAACTGTAAAATAGGGAAAGGAAACCAGTCTGATATACCAGGGCTACAGCTACATAAGTCAGATGCCTTAGGATACCCAGCAAAGCCTCCTCAGTGCACTGAAGTCATGCATGGCTTCCTCAATGTTTTGGAGTAGTTGTTTGGTGCTTGAAAATGAAAAGGATCATTTCCCAGGTCTTTTGCACAAAGCATACATCTCTCTACCTACATGGCAGTAGCTGGTATTCAGACACCACTAGAGATGAACTTTTCTCAGTGTGAGACTCATTAAGATCTTCTCTGGTCCAAAAGGGAAATTTCTCTAGGAGCCCATTATTTGGCCCATTAGTTTATTTAATTTTATTGTGTCCCCAGCTGATGGTAACTGGAAGAAAAGAATTCATGTAAGATTGTGACTAACATCAACTTTTGCATTGAAGCCAAGCCAGCCCACTCTAATGGTGCAAAAAAGGTGCTCCTCTGGGTCAGGACATTTTCCAGTTTTCTGTCCCAAGGTCTCTTTCCCATGGATCAGCCATGTGCAATGGCTTACAGCTCAACTGCTGTGGGACTGGATTTACACCATTTCCTTTTCAGTTTGTAGGAGTGATTCATCTTTGGAAATGCTGGCTCATGGATGCCATTAGAGGAATACTGCCCACAGTGACATGCTCCATGGTTCCTCCTAATCTTTGGTTTTCTGGATGACATAAAATGGCAGGAGTGATGTTTTATGATTGCCTGTATTTGTACAGGCAAGTGTAAGGATGGGCAGGTAGATGGGAAAATCCCCGTGTCTCATTCTGTAGTGAGGAGGAAAGCAGCTCTATGGAAAAAAAGAAAGTAGGAGATAAAAAGGTAAATATTTCCTTTGTCCCTAAGGCACAGTCAAGAAAAGGCATCATCATTTTGCTCAGACACTGGTGTAACCTCATGTTTCCCACAAAACATATTTCCCCGAGATCAGTTTGCACGTATCAGGTTTTGCCCATGAATACTCATGAGACACAAATCAGTCCTTTAATCCATGATTAGAATGTCACCCCACGCTCTGTGGTTGCATCATGATTTGGTGTTACTGTTGAATGGATGCTGTGCTATTTAATTGTTTTTTCTTAGTGATCTGTTCACTCTGTTAATATTTAATTCTCTTTTCCCACTCTCTTTCTACCCCCAAAAAGCCTGAAGAATAGGAAAATATCTTTCATTTTCTCTGGCTTCATGTGCTATTGAAAGAAAATACCTATTCATGATCTCCTGTAGGTGATAATGATGATATACAGTCATAATGCTGGAATTCTTAAGTGGTTGCCAATGCTTCTTTATAGCTGAGAAAAGAAAAAAAAATTAACCTGATTTGAAATGAAGCAGGTTAGTATGCAGGTTAGTGTGCTTTATTTGCCTTTTCCAGTGGTTTGGATAATGAACAAATTGTCATCTTGGCATATCCTCTACCAAATTCTGAGCCGAGAGCTGCACATGAGCCTGAGTGACAGCAAGGCGCCGCCCGGTGCCTTGTGTGCTTTGCAGGGGTGAATTCATGAGGACAAATTAGATCTTTGATTTATCCTTTAAACACAAAGAAAGGGAAACAGTAACATTAATTTAAACGAGCTGTAGCTGAATTGCATTTTTTGTAGTGATCAATATTCCGGGCATTGTAAGCAGCAGCTTTACATAATAAATAGCTGCATTATGTAATGCTAGTTAAATTTAGAAATGGTTATTTTATTACCTTTAGCACACATAAAATAGAGAGTGATAGAGCTGGAGCCCAGGAGCTGTCTGAGGATGCAGAGAACAGCTGGGCCTGGCTGTGCACGGCAAAAATAAACCCCATAAAGCCGCACAGCTCAGACTCTGGGTCAACGTCAAGCATTTCAGGGGGGTGGGGTGGCAGGGGCAGGTCCTCCTCTGAAACACGGCACACCCAGGAGCAAAACATCTCTGCACAATAAAGATGGAAGATTTATTATGAAAGAATGAAATGTGCCACTTTTGTTCTCCCTGGTGTCCCCATAAAGCCTTTGTTTGACAGGCTCGTTTGGGCTCTGGGTAGCTACAGTCCCTTCCATGTGGCTGCTGGCTGCTTTGAGACCAGTTGTGTGCAGACTACAGATCAATTATGTCTCTGCTAGGGATAAACAGTGTTTCCCTTTTTCCTCTTCAGTAGCATTTGCTATTATCCCAGAGCATAGGAGCCCTTTCTTTTCCTTCCCAGGCACACACACACATGCACACACACACACCCCCACACTGGTTACTGGAGGGAGGAAGCAAAAGAATTCAAGTTTGTTGCATTAATCTTCATATCCTGATCCTTTTGCAGCCTGCTGCTGCCCATTCACAACAGGCTGGAGGGATGAACCCTTTTGTTATAATTATGAGACATCTCAATCCAATAAACGCCCTGAAATGAGAGCCTCTGGAAATGGGAGTTTGGAAAATTACAGCAGAAGAAGGAAAGTCCCGTTGTGAAATCTTTAGCTAAGCAGGAACACTCTTGTTTGGCTGTTTCATAACACACAGGGAGCTCCAGTGTGGGAAACGAGGGGACTTTAATTAGTACATCAGAGCTGAGATGTTCCTTCTGCTCACTGGGGCTTGGCACCCATTTATCAGGGGCGGGGGCGCTCTCAGAGGGGGCTGGAGCTGGAGCCAGACCGCTGATGGAGTTGAGGGATCTATGCACTGCTCTCTGCATTGCAATTAGAGGGCTCTGAACTAAAAGTTAATCTAAAGCACTGTGAAACTTAAGTAAAATTCAGATCTAGGTTGTAGTTCTACAAGGATAGCCTGTAGGTTCTTAATGGACTGAACCAAAATCCTTTAAAAGGGTTTTGAAGAGCATCTGGAGATGCTTTTTTAAAAATACAGATTTTGACAGATATCGGGAATATCTCTAATAATTACATATACTCGAGTTTTATCAAATACTGTTAATAGCTTTAGTATAAAGTCCTGCCCAGTATCTGTTGTGTATGGAAGTTTCCAGACTACTGAGCAGCATGTAGTCACTTCAGAGAAATCATTAAAAGTTATGTAGCTGAGCTGATGTGAGAGACAAAGAGTTAAAGCTAAATCCCATTTGGAAGTAAACTTTGCGAAAGCAGTGAATTTTCTCAAAGGCTGACTGCTCTTGATTTGCGAGGATGATCCCAACCCTGATTTCAATTAAAGAGAAATCCTCAGGCGTTTCTGCAGCTCGGCGGTGTCCTTTATTCCACATGGTTATATATTGAGTAATAAACAAAACAAACAAAGACTGTATTCTGCAATGAACTGCATACGTCCTGTGCAATCTTGGGGAAATCAATAGGTCAAGGTCTGGCCTTGGATTGCCTCAGTATTGGTTGTCAATAATTCCCCCAGCTTCAGTGGAGTTTACATTGTAAGTGAAAAATGAATGTAGAGGTGCAAAGCTGTCTGTATATTCCCCTAAAAAAAAAAAAAAAAAAGAGACGAAAAAAATAATGCTCTAGACTACACTCCTTTATACAGAAGCAGAAATAAATAGGTAGGAAACACTGTAAGCTCTGATTTATTTTCTAGGCCTCCTGAAATCATGAGAGTAGATTTTGAGGAAAGCATTCAGCCAAGCTTTGGGATCTCTTTCTTTGCTTTCCGTTGTTGCATCCCTAGCTCCGAGCTCTCGCTGGGGTCTGCAGCTCACAAGACCAGCACCTTGTTTGTATAATGAGGGTCATGTAACAGCGCAGCAGCAGTGGGTCTTTAAATAGTAGTGATGATGATAGTATTAATAATAATAATAATAAATAATAAATTGCCATTAACAATTAGGGTTTTTTGCAAGTGCTCAGTTACAGTTGCCTTTCATCCTGCTCTTGGTAATGTTTTAGTAAGTGTACGTTTTCCACCACAGCAGGCAGCACTGATGAGTGCCAAGGCTCAGCTGGGCACTGGGAACAAGACTTGGGGCTGTGTTTCTTTCCGTTTGCCTTCTGCCCCACAAGCCCTGAGGCCAGTGCTTACACTGCACACTGGTGGTGCTCAGAGCTGAGCTCTTTGGATGTGTATGCAGAGCAGCTTTCGAGGTTACACAACTGGGCTTTGCATCTTGCTCACAGCAGAGAGGTGCATGCAGAGTTTGTGCTGGAAGGGGGTGATTTGTGTTCCATCTGTTAATTAAAGAAAAAGTGTGACAGTGTGAAGTGTTTGTCGCCCTGTGAGGCCAAGGGACAAGACACACCGTGGTCCCCTGCATTGGGAGAGAGAGGAGGGAGAGGGTGGTGGTAAGAGCACCTCAGACACAGGTGAGGCCCTTGTGACTGAATGAGCAAACAACCTCAAGGTGCCAGGGCTGTGGCACTGGTCATCCTGCTGCCCAAGGGTGAACAGACGGCTTTACACTTCCCTGGAGTGAGAAAATACTCAGATTGGAGATATTTTAATGTTTCCCTCTACTCCTGGTGTAACTGATCCTTGTTTTTAAATAGATGGTATTTTCATTCCCATTTAAGCCAGCGTAAATCAGGAGTTAATCTAGGCAAAGTCACCGGGCTCTATTGAAGCCTGTGGAAATGCACTCACAGGAGATCACAATCAGGCCTTGTACTCACAGAAAACACTCACTGCACTGGGAGAGCGAAACCATACTCTGGAGACATAAATACCATGGCCCAGCTTTTGACATGGGCTCTTTCTTCAGGTCTCCCATGTTCTGGTACAGCCTGGCCAGAGCTTGCCCAGAGTGTGCATGAGACTCCGTATTCCCTTTAATCCTCCCCACATGCTGCTTCCCAAGTCTTCATTTGTATGCACAAATTTGTATCACTCACTCTGGCCATAACATCTACAGGATTTTAAATTGATCTGAAGTCCCAAATGCTTTAAAAGAATTTATGTTGCATAATTTTACGTGTTTGCTTGAAAACAAACAATGATGTATGGCTAAAATACTCTCCCAGGAAGATGACTCAGATCCTTCTTGTGACTTAGACTTTACTGGGCTGCTGATGGTGCAACTTGTAATCTCTGCTCTAGACGCAGGACAAGGGAAGGCAAACACAGGAGCAATGCATGGAGCAAGGGGCATATGATCAAAAATCATGAGTTATTTGGAGCTTTTGAAGACACTCAATGCTTTTATTTGTTGCAAATCAAGGTAGCATTGGAGACTATGAAGAAGAAAACCAAGTTCCTGATGAGTTTTGCACCACATCATCCCATCTGCGGGTGGGGGAGTGCAGCTTGTTTTGTGCCAGTTGGCAGAGCAGCCATGTGCCCAGTGGCTCCCACCCTTGGGGACAGCCTGTGGACAGCACAGGACAGAGTGGGGTACGTGGATCTGGGGTGGATGGGTGAGTTTCCCACCCCAGGATGCCCTGCAGTGATGCAGCTTTGCAAAATGCTGCTGCTTTGAATGGGCAGGCTTGGGTGTTTTGCAGTGCAGACGGTTGCAGGCAGGTCCCTCGTGCCTGGGTGTCTCATTGCCAAGTGCTGAGCAGATGATCCTGGCACCTGGGCTGCTTTGTCTGTACCCTACAAATGTTCTTGCCAGCAAGTCAGGAGTTCATGTGGGTTTTGCTGTCACTGTTCTCACTTTAGACATCTTCCCATACTTTGTTTTCTATAAACGTGCTGTATGTCCCAAGGACACAATCTGACTCTAGGTAATTAAGTCAATTTTTCAACCAGGGCTCAAAAAGATTTATGAAAGCTTTACTTTGTGGATGTGACACTCAATCAGGGCTTAAATGTCCTTCAGCCAGCGTAGCCAGGCCCTAGGAGTCCTAAGCAGGTGTTAATGTGTTTCTGAAGATCTGCGTTTGTTTGGTACATACACAAACCAGTTTGCAGAGGTGGCTTTGCAGATATGGGGATTTTGCCATTTTTGTGCTGTTTGCAGATTTGTGGATTTCCGTTCTGAGCACGCACTGAACCCGTGGCTGCTGCTGTGTGTGAGCTGGTGCTCTCAGGATGGTGGCCTCAAGTGGATTGATGCCTTTCTTTGTGTCGTTGCCAGCTGGGCTGGGACATCTCAGGGTCTGTGGCTCCCTGTTAGCACTGGAAGTGCGGGGCATACTCCGGTGTAACTTGATGCACTTGCAGCTTCTCAGTCCTGCCAGCACCCTCCACCCTTCCTTTCCTAAACTGAAAATATCAGGTATGGAGTTACCACTGTGGAGCAGACTCAAGGAACGCGTCTGCTTTCCATTCCAAGCAAAGCATAGCACAGCAGTCTAATACCGTCAGTTTGCAATGAAAGAATATTAAAAATAGAAAAAATAAAAGAAATAAAAAGGTTGACTTCATGGCAGACCATGAAATAAGAAATTTTTTTCTGCAGGCAGCGCCAAGCATCATCAGGGAACGTATCAATTCATAACAGCTGTGGGCAGCTATTTCTGTCACAGACTTCACTAGTTTAATGGGAGAAGCATGGTGAAAGTTAACAGATCTGTGTCCAGCAAGGTTAATTCCGAGGTTACCAGATTATGATGCAAAGAAAATCAGCTGGTGTTTTTCTGTCTCGCTATGAATAGCGCAGTTGCATTATTGCTACCGGAAGGGTAGTCAGCTCTTCTCAGTCTGTGGTCTCCCACTGTGGAGGGAGGAACCTGTGAAAAATTGGTTTCCTTTCCAAACATACCCTTCTGCCTTTCTCATTCAGTGCCTACGTAACCAGAATGCTGTAGGGGTGGCTGCTAATATCACAACTGCTTGTGATTGTGTTGTGCAGGAGTCACTCTATTCTGTAAGCCTAATGATTAAGTTTTGTTCCCTTTAAATCTTTTGAGACATAATAAAAACCAAAAGTTGTTACAATGCTTTCAAGCAATAACAATTTCTTGTGATTTTCTCTTCCACCATGTCACATCTCCTGTTCCAAAATTATTTGCATGGCCCTTCCACCTGGTAGCATCCATAGCAATGGCAGGAGGAGGCCACCACGCTTTTCCCAGCAGATTTCCACTCTGAACACACCCAGCAGCCTAAAAGAGGGGGAAAAAAGACATGCAATGAGGAGATTGACAAACAGCACCATGGGAAGGGGTTTGCAGAGAATAATGTCTTGACCCCTGTTTGCAGTCCTTTCTCCTCTCTGGAGAGGCTGTATTCAGTCGTGCTGCCCTATTTTGACATACACCGTGAAAGTGGTTTCATTTCCTGACTGTACACATGTAAGTTAGAGAGATCTATTGGCAACTATGGTTTGGAAGTGAAATTAAAAACTTTCCACCTCACCTTTAGACAAATCAGTCTAGAATAAAGGTAACCATGTAGTTTCATAATATGCTTTGAGAAACTGGGTAAGGTGCCTGAAGGAGAGCAAAATACTATTGCTAAGTACTATTAACAAGGTAGTATGTAAGTTTGAAACTCTGCTGATTAAATACTTCCATCAAAATACGTCCAAAATTCTGTGTTTCCCAAAGACTAACCAGGTTTAAAAAAACCCCACATTGGTAGCCTCACCTTGAGTGCTGTGTGCAGGTTTGGGCACCACAATATAAGATATAAAGCTAGTAGTGATCATAAAAAGGAGGGTCACAAGGATGGTGAAGGGTCTGGAGGGGAAGCCATAAAAGCAGCTGAGGTCACTTGGTTTGTTCAGCTGGAGGAGACCGAGGTCAGACCTCATCGGGGTCTGCAGCTTCCTCATGAGGGGAAGTGGAGGGTGACCAGGGGCAGGACCTGAGGGAGAGGCCTGAAGTTGTGTCAGGGAAGGTTTAGGCTGGATATTAGGAAAAGGTTTTTCACCCAGAGGGTGGTTGGGCACCGAACAGGCTGCCCAGTGAAGTGGTCACAGCCCCAAGCCTGACAGAGTTCGGGGAGTGTTTGGATAATCCTCTCAGGCCCAGGGTGAGATTCCTGGTGTGTCTGTGCAGGGACAGGAGTTGGACTCTGTGGTCCTTGAGGGTCCCTTCCAAGTCAGGATTTTATATTATTCTATGATATTTTTCACTCTGGAATGGCTTTCCAGTTTTATTGTTTATTATTTATTACAATAATAGGAAATAAAGCAGTCTCAATAAAAATTAAATGTGATGAGCTATCCAGAAGGGTCTTCCTTTTAGTTTTGAGGAGAGTTCCAGCCATTCTCTTCTGAATCAAAATGAAGCCAAACTTGAAGATGTCAGGCTCTGCAGTGAGCTGGAAGGTGCAGCCCCAGCAGCCCAGCTCTGCAGTGCCAGTTTGCTGTGGGGCTTCCCCGAGGATCTGCTTCATTGCTCAATCTCCAGAGAGAGAAGGTGCCCCAGTCTTGCATTCACAGGGCAAGTCTGATCCCAGCTGCCTTGTGGTTGCTACAAGGAATATGAAGACTGGGTCATGAACTTAAAATAATGTCTTTTGATTCTCTCAGGCTATATATAAACTGCCTGGAGGATTCGTGTTGCAGCCTGCTCCAGCAGGATCTCGGCCGCCTAAGTGCTCGGGGAAGGGAATTTTGCTATCTCTGGTTTTGGCAGCAGTGTGCAGCCAGACCAGTGACCCAAACTTGCATGTTCAGGACCCTCACTGCTCTCTGTGCCTCAAATACCACCTGGGACATCACTGCCAGCTGTCATCTGTATTTGGGGAAGAGGGATAAGAGGAGATCCCTGATTCTCATGCCTTCCCATAACTCAAGGTAGGGAGCAGGGGTGAGCATTTCTAGAGCTTTCTTCCTCTGACCATACAGGCTCAGTGCTCCAGCTGTCACTGGTTAATCAGCATCTTCCCCAGAGCAGAATAAGAATCTGACTCATGACTCAGAGCCGCATCCCCACGCCTGGCCTCCTCCAAGGGGAATGCTGCCCTCTCCATGGGGATGGTAATTCCAAAAACATGAAAATAGCAGGGGTTTAGGGATACTGGCCTTAAAACAGACTTTCAAAAATAGTTTCCTCAGATGTTACCTTGAGCAGTTTCTATGTATATTCTTGCCAACAAGCTCTTGTTAGAATACTTGTGGAAAATAAACTCTGGCGAGCCATGAGCAGAGCCAAGCAGATTTAAGACAAGCAAATATTTGTGGGAAAGCTTGTGTCTGTTTGCACTGTCCACCCAACACCATCATTTAGCATTTTCCATGAGGACGTAACTTCCCTGAGGTACCTTTTGATCAGAGGAGAGATCAATTACCATGTATCTATTTCCATGTTTTTAATTTGTGAGGCACCAGTGGAAAGGTCAGTATTTCCTTCCAGAAGAATTTGGTTTTGGCTCAGAACTTTACTTGAAGAGTTAACATTTCTGAAGCCATGACCTCAAAACCACAAATAGAAAGAAAAATAACGTAAGATAGATGAGCACAAAGTTCTGGAAACCCTAGCGAGTGAAAAACAAATTTCAGCATGTTTTCTAACCATCTTCTGGAGTTAGGGAAAAAGGACATTTTAATGAAATTGCACCCTAAAGCCCACATAAATTTGCTTGGTAAGTCATAAAAACACAGTTGAACATAGGATGAAGACTGGGTCTGTAGTCCTCCAGCTCTGAAAACCCTTCCCAAACACAGGAGCAGGAATGCTGGCCACCAGCTAGGCCTGGCTGCTGGACTCCAGCAGGACTCATTCCCCTGAGCAACTCAGTCAACCTTGAAGTTCAGCCATATTTTTCTCATTGAAAATCACCCAAAGGATAAGAAAATTTCTGCCAAATCAACACACTTGGTTTGTGTGAAAAGACATTCAAATGCACAACTGACTTCATCTCTAGATTAACACCCCTGCCCTGCCGTTCTCCCCTGTGGCTCCACTGGTGCTGGGTTAATGGTTTGACTTGATGATCTCAAAAGTCTTTTCCAACCTCAAAGAGCTTCACTTCAGGGGAGTGGAGTCCAATGGTCCCAGTGACCACAGTGTCAACAGGGATACAAAAACTTTGTGAAAATCAAAGAGAGCAGAATGTCACAGCCAGCATTCTGCTTTCCTCATGTGCAGAACCCTGCTGGAGTTGTTCATCCCCTTCCCTCCTCCTGATTCTGTCTTTCCATCCATTGCTTTTCAGACCGTTTCCTCCGTCTGTTGTCCTCCTGCTGTCCCTTTGTCATTTCCCACAAATACACTGTGCAAAAGGATGTTATTTGTTTGTACCCAAATGAAAGGATGGAAGAAACCAAAATTAGATCAGTAATTCCACATGTGTAAAATGCCATGCAAACACTGCCAAGCTTTACCAAGTCAGAAAAGGGAAAAATCAAGCAGCTGTGAAAATCAAGCCTGATTTTCACAAGCCTCCAGTAGAGATATCCAAGCATGGGAATCCCTAAACCTGCATAAAGAGCTTGGAGTTATTGATTTCATTATCTCATGAGAAGGGCTTAGAACTCAAGAGAGATGCTGCTTCTCTTTGCAGCTCTATGATGGAAAAAATGGATAATTATTCCAAAAAACATCTCTCATGACACTTCCTGGCTTCTATTTCTGTACCTCTTATAATAAGGTAGTCAGAGTTTAATAAAGCAGATGAAAAAGTGGGAGATGGCCGTGCAATACCAACTGAGATGGAGCAAAAATGGAGGGCATCATCCGTAATACTTTAGGCCAAGTGTCCCCACATGCCACTCTGACTGATAGAGGTCACTGCTGGGAGGTGGTGCTTTACTGTAGTAAAAAGCTGTTTAATAGCTGGGGGGGACATGTATGCACTCAAATTATTTTGGTGTGGATTGGAATGTTGTGACTGGAAACAGGATCACAAAGTGCTCTATCAGACTGGAAGGAGCAGGGTGTCAGGGGGGTCTGTGTTAGATCCAGTTTCAAGACAACACCAGTGTTAATGGGGGGCAACCCTGCTTGAATTATTTCAGCAGATGTTCCCGAATTCAAGGAGCAATGAGCAACACAACTACTTGGCAATTAGGGCTTCAAAAATTTGCTTAAGGAAAAAAAAGAAGTGAGAAACCTCATCACCTTGCCTGCGAGCACGCCGTGCTTTGCATGAGCAGTGCTGTGCACGCTGCTCAGCGCTGATGGGGCTTGTGGTATCCAGTTGCACTCGGGTGAAAGCGAGGGGAGACACAAAAATAGCTCTGCAGCCCACACCCCACCCACGGGAAAGCACAAGTCACCCAGGAGCAGTTGCTTGCTGGAGCAGCAGCTGCTGGAGCAGCGTTCTCTGCAGCTGCAGCCTGCCGGGCTGCTCCAGGGTGAAGCTGTGCCTGGGGACGACAGTCAGGCTCGCAGTTGCACCTAAACCTTCATGCAACAGTGGATCTGCTTCACCCCATGAAGCCGTGTTGAGAGTTGCCCACCTTATAGCCATCTCCCAAGGAAGCTCAGTGTACAGGGTATTAACCCCATATGCTCCCAGCTCCAGTTTGGCCAAATCAGCCTCAAGCTAAGCAATGTGAGATAAATCATTTTTCCCAGGCCATGTGTTGTCCTTTCTTGCCCTGTGCTTTCTCATGGAGTTTCCAAGCAGAAGTCTTGTCTGGAGGCTGTCACCCTACTCTCAACCCAAGTCTCTGGTGCTGTGGTTGTCTTCCCCATCACTTTGGACCCACAGGCGAGTTTCTGCAAGGAGAAAAAATAATGCTGAGTAGCAACCATTCAAGTTTCTCCATCCTGAATATGAAACCTCAAGAAAGGCTGAAATCTGTTTGCAGTGTAAGGTGAGCTGCCTCTCCTGACCCCCAAACTTGAGTCCCCAAAGGTGCCATCTCTCTGGCCATAGTCCCTTGTTCAGATATTGGTTGGGGGCCAACTCTTTAAGTTGCAGGTAAAGCTAGATGTAGTTAAGAAAGGATTGGTGTCACAAGCATCTGACCCCCAGGACCAAATTTGATGGCCCAGCAATGAACCAGGACTTGTTTGTCTTTGGAAGCAAAACCCACGTCCTCAGAAGTTGCTCAGTTTTGTGGTTTCTCTCCAGTGATCCTCAGTATCTCCAAGGATGATATCCCAGGGCTGTCATTCACCCACGGCACTCCATGTTCCCACCATTTTCCTCTTCTCCATGCCATGGTCCCTGCTTGCCAAAAGGAGAAGGCATTGGATTACTCCAGCTCTGTTACTCCTTGTGTAAGCACTATGGATATTTTTGACTGTCCTTTTCAATTCCTGCTGAAGTTGGTGCCACAGGCAGCTCTCTTAGTAGATTGCTTTTGTGATTTATGTGGGTCCAGAAGAGTCCAAGGATCATTTATCTTCAAACCAGGAGAGAGATGAAAGAGTCATGGTAGTAAAATTTCCTGCAGAGCCAGATCTGAGCATCAAAGAGGGAAAAATGTCATTGTTTTACTGAGACATGACGACGTGAGGCAGGTTTTAATGCTAGGGGATTTTTTTAACTGCATAATTTGATTTAAAAAGAAAAAAAAATTGGGGAAACGAAAGGAGGGCAAGCAAGTTTGGTGGGCCCTCTGGTGAGGGGCAGCAAAATCCAGGAAGGAGCAGAGTCTGAGGGGCACATGCTGCTCCTGGGGGGCAGAGGCAGCACTGGGCAGGCTCAGGCTGGAGCTGCTGAGTGTCCCTGCTCATATGGCACAAGGCTCTGCCCCAAATTGTTGTGGGCTTGCTCTGAGTGCAGGGGTCTGCACAGCAGCAGAGCTGGGCATGTGTTGTGTGGTGTTCAAGAAACTGTGAATGCCCCACTCCTGGAAGTGTTCAAGGTTACACAGGGCTTGGAGCAACCTGGCACTCCTGCCCATGGCAGGGGCATTTGGTCTCTTCCACCCCAAACCATTCTACAATTCTGTGAAAAATAAAGTTCCTGATGTCAGTGAGTCCAGCTGTAATATGGAAACACTGCTCAGCCACGGTCCTCCTCCTGTGCTGCCAGTTCAGCATGATGAGAGTGCATCTCTGTGACAGCTGCTGGGCCAGGGGTTTGAAGGACCAACCACAGCAGTGGCTCCTGCAGCGTGGGGGAACATCTCCTGCCCTCACCTTGCCTTGGGACTTGCAGCAAAAACACATACCTTGGGAAATCTGATCACATCAGAGCATTGTAAAGAAACTGAAAGGAGGAGAGGGATGGGAAAAGGTCGGTTTACATTTGCAGCAGATGCTATCTAGAGGAGAAAATACTTTTATTTCCCCTGTGGACTGCCCGTTGATTTTCTTGCGGCAGGCACTAATGGGAAATAATAAAACCCATTTTAGTCAGGTTGTATCTAGAACACTTACAGGTCAAGCCAGCACTCAAAACAGACCGTTATAGAACATAACACATTAGTTTGTCACCAGCTTCTACAGTGGCCAGGGGATTTTTACCATTTGAAATTGAATTTTATAGGTCAAGGCCTTTCGTGGGCCTTGGAAAACAGTGAGTCTTGTTAAAGTTAGCATGAATTTGGAGGCAGCTACTGGGTGTGGAGATACACAACCTCTGTGGTTTTTAGCAGTTAAAAAACAAAGGAGACTCATGGTAGGAACTGTGATGCAGCTATAACCTCCACAATATGCTCATTAATTGTTATAGACTCAAATATTTAAGTATCATCTTCCAGATACTAAATCAAGCCCACAAAATGCACAGGAGGCGTCTTTCATTGAAAATTACGTCCTCTCAGCTTGTAATTTAAAATCCACTGATGACTGTAAAGGAAGCTTGGTCACAGAAGCCCAAGTTTCTTAGAAATTAGTCAGAAGTTG
The DNA here is from genome assembly GCF_017590135.1 of Pyrgilauda ruficollis. NCBI lineage: Eukaryota > Metazoa > Chordata > Aves > Passeriformes > Passeridae > Pyrgilauda > Pyrgilauda ruficollis. Next base: position 6,115,025 of record NW_024520318.1, read on the forward strand.
ATAATTTGTTTCGGAGTTCAAGATTCAGATAACCTCAAACATCTTCTATGTGGTTTTATACTTCATGGAATAAATACAGCAGGGATGTGACGTTGTGCCTGAACTGACACACACACACACAGATGTGCACACACACTGATGCCTCTGTTTTCTTCTCTCTTGTGTCCTATTGCACAGCCCTGTCTCCATGGGCTATATAAGGCTACTACCCATCACTCACACAATTTGCCCAAATTAGAGAGAACTGCTGGCACTGAGGGCTTTATGGTGGTGCCAAATCCACGTGCTGGCTGGCTCTGGCCTCGGGTGTCCCAGGCATTCAACTGGGACCACTGGCATGGTCTCCAAGGTGGGAAGGGAAGGCTTGTTTCTGCACTTTTCAGTTCCTGCTGACTCACCTTCCATGTCAGTTGTGATCATGATTAAGAACAGCAACACACCCATCGTGTCCAGGCTGCCGATCCCCTGTGAGCTGAGCAGACCCTCACCTGAGCCATGGGGGAGGTGAGGCCATTTCCTTGCCAAGACAGGCATGGTGGGGCATCCTCCATTCATCTTAAACACTGAGGAACAAAGTATTACCCCATCCTCTAGTGAAGGCGTTTTTTAAGTGAGGTTTTGGCACCATGTGCAGGAGCTACCTACACGCCTTGTGCGTCAAAGCTGCGTGCTGTTAGTCCTTATCTGATCCATGCTTTGCTCTGCTGTTACTCCCTGCTGCATTTTCTCCATTGCTTTACAAAGCAGCATCTTCCAGGAGTGTGCAAAGCCATGGCCCTCTGCCGAGGGGCATCACTGCACCAACCCTGCCCAGTGCCTTTGTTGCTGAGTTGGCTCCTGTGCTGATCACACACAAACACCGCAGTGCTCTGCTCTCCTTTATCTATTTTTAACCCAACCCTAAGTGTGCATCTCAGGAGTGAAGTATGTTGTGTTGCTAGTAACTGATGGTAGGTGGAAGATCCATACAGCCACTCTGTTTCCCAGTGATATCCACTGAAGTCTGGGATCACTATCATTCCTGCAGGTTTTTGCTGTGATTCAGCTTTGGTAAAACTCCCTCTCAGGGAGGAATGAATAGCATGGTGTGGCTGCGCTCAGTATTGATCGACATTTTTGTTTGTATGTGGAAAGCTGCACGGGCTGCTGGACAGGAACCTGAGAACAGCAAATATTAAAGCTTCTAATGTTTAGATAGTGACGGAGATCTCTGGACATAATGAAAACACCTCTATGCTGTGTGAGGTGCTTGGATGGGCAGTGAGGGCCTCTGCAGAGAAAGTGGCAGCGTGAGTCCCTCATGCAGGTGGAAACAGACAGGATAGAGGAAGAATTCCCAAGGCAGAGTGACATCAGTGCCAGAAATAGCACTTCTGTCTCCAAATTGCCATTGCACAATTCTGCACATTACCTGGAAACGCCATTGCTTTCCTTTTTCCCAAGGCTTTTATTATCCTAAATCTTCTAAAACCTTCCTTGTCCATGGAGAGGACAGATTACCCGGCAAAATTCAAGGATATAAAACTTGGGGGAAGGTAAAGAAGAGATCAGTTTAAAGAGTGTATGAAATAAGAAGTAATGAAGTTCAGGTCTGTAGGCTGCTTTTGCTGACTCTGGCGAAGGCGCGCTCATTTCAGAGCGCTGTGGTTTCCTGCGGGCCTGCCGAGCTCTCTGCAGCACTGCCCCACCACGCTACCTGCCAGCAGCACTTTGATCAGCCCGTTTTCACATGACAAAAAAATCACACTGCCTGTCCAGACCTGGTCCCAGCTGATGGTGGTTTTCACATTGAATCAAGCACTGAGCTCTGCTTTTTGGCTGAGCTCACTGTCGTGTCCAGCTGATCCACGCTGCTGAGAGGCATCAAGCAGAGAGCAGGAGCTGCTGTCAGTACAGAGGGTTTGCAGAAAGAACCTGAACAACGAGATCCATTTGGCTGTTCTCATGTGCTGTTGGTGCCCACGTTGGAATTGTGGATGACTGCAGAGGAAAGGCCTCTTTGAGGTGCAAAGGGTTTCTGTAAGGTGCTACCCAACACAGGGAGGGCAGTGAATTTAATCAGAATAAGTGAGTGAGTCTCCCTGATGTAAAATGCAGTGACTGCAGACCCACAGCTCAAGCAAGTGCTGATGGAAACCACCCTGGCTGCACGTTTGGTGCAACCCTCCACCTAGTTGGCAATTTCACCTGTGTTGCAAGTGCCAGTGGAACCTCATGGAAGTTAAACCTATGCAACAGCTTCAGGATCAGACATGCTGATTTTTCCTCTGCTACTACAAGGCTGTTGCACAAGCCTCCAGAGCAGAGCAGGGATGTCCACTTTCTGCATAGCACATGGCCCCCCTCAGCATATGCTGTCACACAGTGCTCAGGTCACACTCATTCCCAGCTCAGGTATTTCACATCCATGTGATTCCTTGAACTTTATTTTTTAAAGTCTCTTCTACTGCTGACTCAACAAAGGTCTGTGCAGCATAATGAGAGAACTTTTCTAATGACTCATAGATTTTTAAATTAAACATAAGATGTTTATTGCAGAGATGCATGGCCATACATTATACATCACTGTTTTAATACAATAACATAATTCTGATAGAAATTATCCATGTGAGCTGCAATCAATTTTAACTACTACCCTTTGCGTGCTTGGCAGTCTGGTCATTCGGCTGTGGAAAAGAGCTTTTACTTGATTACTTACACTGTTGCTAATCACTGTGGCTTTTGGCACTGCCAGGGTGTTATTTTGCTGCCTGAAATTGCCAGCAGTATCTGTGGAGGGACCGGGTGTAGCTGTGGCTGCTCTGCCAAACCCCTGTGGCTTCACCCGACACCAAGGAATGCACAGACTCCAGCACAACACTTGGATCATTGTTTCATCAGGGTGGGCTCTCATGGGCTGCCACCAACCCATCTCTTGTAGCCAGGAAAACAGCATTGTCTTTCCTCTGGCTCCTGTTGGCCAAAACTCCACGGCTGTGGCCCTGTTTGGATGTGTGTCAGTCGTCAATTCACTGATGCATCCCCAAATCCTGTACTCCCTTTGCTGGGTGGGCTTCAGAATTTGCCCCTGTCCTGGGGCTTTTGCTTTGTCTCCAAAGGGAGTATGCCAGGGCAGTGATGGGGCAGTGGTGGTGCTATGCAGGACTGAAAGAGAAAACAGTGTTCTTTATGTTATGTGGTAAGAAAAAATCCCAAAGGGGAGAGCTGCTGAAATCGTAAGCTTGCAATAGGGATATGAAGAGGTTGGAGGCTTATGCTCCCTGGGACTACATTTGGGTGGCTATTACACTATTATCTTTCTTCCTGAGTTTCATGAGCCTCTGTTTCAGAACCAGAGAAAGATGCCTAGAATGAGTTAATTAGCTCATTAAATTAACTAAAAATTAACTCACCTTCAGGTGAGCCTGAAGACTGAGTTAACCCCGAGTGCTCAGGCCTTCCCCCATCAAAGCAAGGTCCCCTCCCGAGGCAGGACAGCAGCACTGCTCAGTCACCCTCCCCACAGCAGCACCTGCTCCTGCTGCCACAGCCTGGGGAAGCTCTGGCCAGCCACTGGAAGCCTGGATCAGGCTGACCCAAAGGCTTGTTGCTGTCCCCAGGCCAGGCAGGTCCCCACGCTGCCCCCAGTGCCACCCTGCTGTTGGAATCCCTCTGCCTGGGGGTGAGAGGGGAAGGTTCCTGCCCACCTTTGGCCACGGCTGACTTTAACATAAGGATGTATAAATCAGAGTGAGGACTGGAGCTCACAGCCACCAGCTCCAGGCTGCATTGGGCTGATTTATTTTGTGTGGGAGCAGCAGTAGCAGTTTACGCCTCTAGTGCAGATTACAAGATAAATCTGGCTTTCAACGAGACCCACTGGTGACTGACACTGACAGAGCTTCTAAATCACCACAGCTGCTGGGATATAGCCACGGGCCAGGTTTGGCCCTGCAGGTCAGGTCTCTTTTTGGCTGGTGTAAATCAGCAAGGCTTGGATTGAGATGTGGTGTCAGGTTCCTGTGCTGGACTCATTTTTATTTAAGTGTCTATATGGTAATTCCAGCTCAGAGGGACACCTGAGGGCTGCAGGCCTTCTCTGCTTGAACTGCCAGCTTTTGCCATGCTCGGATCTACCTTTTGCAGTGAAAGCTTTAAGGAACAATTAAAATTCTCCTTGTGGGTGCTACACATATGCTCTTTTTAAGACCCACTTCATACTGCTGAGGTCCATCCATATAAAATGAGTATCATCCTCAGCACTTATTTCAATTACTAATATGCTCTAAAAACTTTTGCACTGACTTTTGCATCCTGTATCAGCATCATACCCAGACCATAAGGTCATTTCTAGACAGATTTTATCTGGACAAATCACACCATAAATGGAATAACCTCACCAAAATACAGTATGTCATAAAAACAACCATTCTTTGACATTACTTCTGTTTTACTTCTCTTAGCTTTTTGCTAAGAAACTTGGTCCAGGACACACCAAAATGCCTGGCAACAGTCTGCAGTCTGGGCCAGGGGTGGAAAAAATGAAAAACCAGCTCTGTTCAGAATGAGTTATCTAGGGAAAGCTACACGTCTGCTATATCCCTCAGTATGCACCCGCTTCGCAGCCTGCCACCAGCCTGGCACAGCACACACCTGGCTGAGGTGTGGGCACAATTGTGGGTGCACTCATCACAGACAGCCAGTGGAGCTAGGTCCATGGGATTTTGAAGGTTATTGTGTTTTCTATAAAAATCCAGCAGTTCAGAGATGATCAGGGATAAAAACACTTCAGTACCTCCGTGATGGACACAGAGATCCTGGAGCATGATGGATATGGAGATGGACATGAAACCCAGGGAGCAAGGGAGGTACTTTTCATAGCTTCTTTAGGTCTCTGTGAAACTAAAGCTAAACCACAAAAGTGCTGTTGCTCCTTCTCGGCAATGTTCAGAGGGACTGGAGATATTGCAGTTCCTTTACAAGTGGAAGGAAATATCCTGTGGGTTTGGGGTGCATATAGTTATTTATTCATTTAGTCATCATTCTGAGGAATTCACGTTACTTTAGATAAGCATCCATTTAAAGCAGATTTTTCTATGGTTTCGAATTATCTCTGTGGCTCTCATTACGATCCTGATTAGACCCCTGAGGGCAGAGCATCAGCTGCTGCAACAGGACATTGCCACTGATGGGCCTTATGGCAATTTGTGCGAGTTGCAAATTTATCTCTCCAAGTAACTTAGTAGCTAGATGGCACTGAAGGTATTTTGTGGCATCTACTGTCTCAGGTATGGCAAAGGGATGACTAATTTGCTTATGAGTGGTAAATAATTGCAGAAATTAGTATTATTTATTTTTATTGCTGTCGGACCAAAGTCTGGCTGCTACTATCAGTGTCTCACATGGGTGTTGTGACTACAGCAATGTCTCAGTGTGATAAGCAATTAAGACCCCTCACTAGCCAGCCTGTCACATCCTGGCTCCATCGACACCCAGGGGGAGAACTGGTGCTAACATGTGTTAGTCACCTATTGCAGACCTCTAGAGACTACACATGGACACAAGGTAAGGTAGGCACAAGATGTGGAACAATTTAAGAGAAAAAAAAAACGTTGAAAAAGGCTGGGTGAAGAAGAAATCGCCATTTCTGGGACTGTTTGTAATTTGTGACTGACTTGGCACACAGATTTCATTCCTCACCGCAGAGGGGAGTTGCCAAACTTGGGAGCAGCTCTGGTTTTGAAAGTCTCATGATTTCATCTCCTTGGCTGCTGGTATGAAGCCATGGTGCTCCAGGACCCTTATTTATTTTATGATTCAGGCAGAAAGTTCTCAGTCAGAATCACAAAATTATTGTAGCTCAAACAACGTGTTCAGCAATTCAAGACTATTTCTCACCCACGTTCTCCCTCCCTGCGCTGCTCCGCTGACTCCACCACGGTTCTTCAGAGTTTCTCCAGCTTCAGAATTACCTTTTGGCACTGCTCCTGGTGAATGAAAATAGGAAGCTGGATTGCTTCACTAATGATCTTATTTCCAGTTTGTTTCAATTATGCCTCTTTTCCAGTGGGTGTTAAGCAGTTGTTCTGGTCTCACTGGTTCAAGGCGTGTCAAATATGAACAGAAGGTTGTGTATAAGAGGGTCTTCAGGGAAATAGAGGAGCTGTTGCCCTGCTTTCTGAGGAGAGGTCTGGTCCAATTATTCTAGCACTCATTTGGGAAAGAAAGCATGCCCCAGCAGCAGTGGCACTGGAAGCTGTGGGACCCTGCAGAAGCACATCCCACTGCTCACACAGGGAGCAGGCTCCAGTGCAAGTGGCTCAGGGGTTGCTGGGAGCCACCAGAATAGCCCCTCATCATGTCTGTGATGTCCCTTTCAAGCACAGGCCATGGCAAAACCCTTCCCAGAAGGCAAGTGCTACAAATGGGGTATTTAGGAATGTAGGTTACCTCTTACCTGGTTAGACCCAGACTGAGTTTTGGAGTGTTTTAATTCCCACCTCCATCAGCCACCCCTGAGAGCCTGTTCCCCCTCAGACCTGTGCTCAGAGACCACAGTGGCAGGAGGGGACAGGGATGTCTTCTCCTGATGTCCCACTGATTTGGAGAATATTTCTGAGCTACCTCAGTGGACCCAGCTGCCTGACAGGAGATACTTCTGACCTACTTGACTGTGCAGAATAGTAGGAAGAAAGAAGAGGGTTACGTTGCTGCATAAAAGGAGCTGTGCATCTGATTGACCTAATTTTGGTCTTTCTGGCACTCTTTTAACTCCACTGTCTTCAGCAAAGGAGTGCTGATTTACACCAGAAGAAGCTGACCCAATTTCCATGGCCTGCAGTTGCTGTGCATTGGGGCCACAGTGACATTGCTGTCATCCACTGCCCCATTTTCCCTTGGTTTAGGTTTCTGCAGGAATACAGGACCACAGAAGCACAATGAGTCTAAATATGAACACAGCCAGGCTGGGATGTGGGGCAGCAGGAGCCAGGCAGCCCCTGCTGTGACCTGTCTTTTTCTACCTCCTTAGAAATTCACAGAGCAAATCACAGTGAGAAGCCCCTCTGTGGGATAGCAGGGCTGCAGGATAACACAAGGGTGAGGTTGGCCAGGTGGGTGGGGGATGCTGGAGCTCCATCCCCTCCCAGCACCATGGACCAGCACCCTGGATGTTGTATCTGCGTGAAGGTGAAGGACCCAGAGTCGTGAACATCCCCTCCCTCCTCCTGCTTCACTTCAGCTGTGAAACCCTGTGAGAGCTGCATCAGACGAGCCTCGGTGCTGAAATTTGTTAATTAATATGCTACAGTTAACTGTGTCAAAAGCTTCCCTGAGATCAGGTGAAACAGCTCCTCACATTTCTCTTTGATGGGAGGCAGGGAGGTGTTGGCAGCAGGGCCGAATGTGGTGGAGCAGGCACCGCTTCTGGCAGCGCCTGGGCATGAACTGCCCTTTCTGTAATTGCCCAAAAGCCATGGGAGACAAAACACCACTGCTCTGCTGCTGCCAATACCATCAGGTGTCCTCTGATAACTGGGAAAAAGGGGTCTTGCTAGGGCAGCGCTCACTCCTTGGGACCATTTCCTATTATTTGTAGGGAATGGCAGCATGAGGTGCCTGGTGGGCATTGATGAGCAGCAGGAAAAGCAGGAATGTCTCCTTGCCTTTGCTTTTATCTACAAACTGCCTAGGTAGGCTCATTAATTCAGGTTGGGTTCATTGGATGGATTTGAAATCAAAAACCTGTGAAAAATATTGGAAAGAGATAATCGTGCTTTATTTCTGAATGCTAATAGTTTGAAACAATCAGGGGTAATTGCTGTAAAGCTAAAATGACAAAAAAAAATCCTCAAAAGAAGGTGTTTCAAGTAACTGGGAAAAACAAATGAGAAACACCAAAAGCCATTAGTTTTTCCTTGCTCTGTGTCAGCCTTACCTCTCCTCCTTCCAGCATCTTCAGCCTCTCAGGCAGCTCAACAACAAACAGAAAATTTTCTCTCAGTCTCAGCATTAAACCCCTTGTGTCAGTTTGACCTTGGCTGGGATGACCACAAAAGGACAGAGGATCTGCTGTTTCATGATAAAGTGTAGGTTTAGTTGTCTCAGGGTCATGGAGGGCTGACCAAGTCAGCTCATGGGGTTGAGGTTTCTGGCCTGGGCCGCCTCGTCTTACAGCTCCTGGTGTTGGACTCAGTTTACAAACGGGGTGAGCTGCATTGCCTACATTTTCCAAGGTCAGTCTGACCTGTGGCTGGAGATGTGGCCACTCATCTACTAACTTGGGGAAGGAACTGAGAGCAGCATTTGGAGCCAGTCCAGTGCTGTCTGGCTTCATGACATTGCTCTGTGTCCATGCATCATGATCACACCATCCTTCTATTTCCAGGACACACATGCCCAGTTTTAGGAATTTGAGCATTGGAGGGGAAATCTGCTCCCTCCTGCTACAATCCCAGGCTGAAACCATCCCTGTTTGTTGTAGAAACACAGCAAGATGCAGAGCTGTTGTCAGTGCTGTCAAAATGAGAGCAAAAGGTAAAATTCAGGCCAGGAAAGAGAAAAGCCTCTGCTTCTTGAGCCCCCACACTTGAGGAACACATGGGCCAGTGCTGCCAGTACCAGAGGCATCCCTGTATTTAGGTTAGATATTAGGGAAAGGCATTTCACCCAGAGGGTGGTTGAGCACTGGAACAGCTCCTCAGGGATGTGGTCACATCTTCAATCCTGCCAGAGTTCAAAAGGCGTTTGGACAAGACTCTCAGGCACATGGTGTGATTCCTGGGGTTGTCCTGTGCAGTGCCAGGAGCTGGACCCAATAATCCTTGTGGATCTCTTCCACCTCAGGTTTTTCTATGATTCTATAATTTTCTGGCCACTTCTGCTTCTCCTGGTTGCCAAAGGCAGAAGTCTAAGTGCTTTATCTGATATAGCCATGCAATGGCAGCTCAGGAATCTCAGAACACCAATCCCCCAAAGGAGCAGCAACAGAATTAAGATTTAGCCACAGCCCTGGATTATTGGGTTTCTGTCCCCAAAGAGACCCTGAGGAGTGCTGAAAACCCCTCTCACACCAATCCCCAAAGGGAGCATCAACAGAATTAAGATTTAGCCACAGCCCTGGATTATTGGGTTTCTGCACAGACGCTGCCATTGGGATTGAAAATCAACGAAGTGAATTTCTGCCCTCCACACCTGGCCCAAATAAAACAGCCGGCTGGGCTGGGCTGGGCTGGGCTGGGATCTGATGGTGGGAGTTTGTTACTGCTGGCAGCAGCCTCGGCAGCCCCGGAGTCTGCAAACGCCTTCAAATATCTGCTTGGGTTTTTCTGGAGCAGCCATGCATCCTTCTGGGGTTGGGTGAATTTTATGGCTGTCATCAGAAACCTCCATTACTCATTTCTGCTCTTTCTGCCTAAAATGTCTGACAAGTTCAGCTGCTAAAGGCACTCTGTAAAAACAAGGGCCTGGACTGTCAGATCACCCAAGCACGGCCTCATCTCTTGCCTCGGCGCTAATGAGAGACAAGGTTGTGCTGCCAGACACCAACTGGTCAGAGAAGGGAGGCAAAGGAGAGCTGAAGTGATAAACTTCCCAATTTAAAATGACATTTTCTGTGTTAACACCACTCAGGTTCTGGCAGCCTTTGCAATGTTAACAGAGACACTAAGAAGGGAGAAAAAAATAATAAAACTCTTCACCCTGCCTGATTCTCAGATGTCTGGTCCATACTATTTAATTTTGATACAAATGTGACATGGTTTGTATTCCATCAATTAAATTCAGTGGTCAGGGTGATGTAGAAGGGAGCCTGAACTGAATCCCCAGGTGGAAAACCATCCACCCCTCCCAGTGCTTTTCCCAGACATCACCCCGCAGTGATGGACACAGACCAGCAGGGCACTGGGTTGGGAAGGCTGAGGGAAGCACAGGAAATGACCCTTCCTGCTCCCAGCATTGTTTTTATTTACTTCCCCCATGTGCAGGAGAAGCACCACAGGTGGAGTAGCTCCAGAGCTGTGTTGACCTCCCGGCTCTCACATCATGAGGTGAGACAAGTGGGCATCAAATTTTGCTGCATATAATTAAGATGATGTGTTTGAGTTGACCTGGAAATGGTTGTCCCCTCCCATGTGCAAGTCCTCGGGGAATTTTGCAGGAATTCCTCAGGAAATTAGGGGGTGGAATCAATAGTAAGGGAAAAGAATTTATTTTAGTATTACTGTGAAAAAACACAGGATCTGGCTTCCCACAGCTCAGATGATGGGTGTTTTGGGAGGCTCTATCTAACCACAATTTGGGTTTATTCAAAAGAAACCCATGGAGAGGTCAAAAACTCTGTTCCCATGGTGCATTTCCAAGCCTTTCCATGTCCCAGCAGCACAGAGGGGCTGAGGATGCCCAGGTCCTTGTGCTGGTGTGTGCAGACACATCGAGCATGTTCTGGAAAGACTGGATCTGTATCTCCACCAATTAAGAAAAAAATGGTCTCCAGGGCAGCCAGACAGGTTCCAAAAGCACTAAATCACAATGCAGGAGACTCCTGCAGGACTGGGGGAAAATATACCCATTGCACAAGTGATCTTACTAATAGACTTGCAAAATTCAAATGTTTTGCACAAAAAAATTACAGATGATCTCCAAACAAATAACCTTTCAACATAAACACAGTAAGGAAAATTCATTAAGTGCCTTTTAAAAGCATTGGATTTGACTTAGAAGATCTTTTTCAGATGTTCTTCTCAAGCAAACCAAAACATCAAATAATAATTGAGTAAAGGCAAGTGCTAAAATAATAATAATAACACTGAAAATGCATTATGCATCCTTCCCTTTGATAAAGGTCTTTGTGCTTTTATGAAATGTTCATTATCAGTATTTTTGCCCTGTATCTGAAGAAGAGAAGCTGGTGCTTTAGAATCTGAGCTCTTCAGCGTGTGTGGCAGAGAACAGAGCCAACGGGGCATTATTTCCGATAGACTGAGGCTATAAAACTGTCCTTCATGTTCCCAGAAAAAAAAATAATTCTATTATTTATTAGAAATTAAAACCAACTTGGAAAAAAAATTTCCTTTTCTAAAACAGATTCAGCTAATGTTCTGTTTTCTTATAGTTTATATTAATAATGATTGCTCTAATCTTTTGCTGTATTTCAACAGTATCAGCAGGTTTATGGGGAAAGATTGTTATTATTTACCTCAGTGACTGATTTTATGGAATAACTGCAGGTTTTCGTGGAGGTACATCAAGTGCTGAAGTGAAGGGACATAAAATAAAACAGCAGTTTTCTCTGCTAATGGAAGAAGAAAAAAAAAACAGAGGGCAAAAAGGACAGAATATATATTTAAAATGTTAATATAAAAGCATTAATGTACAATAAACTCTATTTAGACTGATTGCACTGGTGCTTTTTTATGGTGTTTATAATGGCTATGGAAAAAACGCAGAGAAAGTCACATCAGGGAGTGATCCAGCACTGGTGTCCCAAGAGAGGACATTGTCTCTGCTTCCCCACTGTGATTTTGAGGATACTCTGAAGTCTTTAGTTCTTACACCACTGAATACAAATATGATTCCTAACTGGGGCTGGCCAAAACCTCCTCAGAGACTGGAATGGAATAAAAAAACCCCAACAACCCTTATAAAAGTTTGCAGTCTGTGGGGCTGGCAGGCTGGGACAGCCCTGCCATCCCTGGCACAGCAGGAATGGAGCTCTGGGTATCAGCCCCTGCTCTGAACCACTTCGGCACTGGAGCTCCAGGAGCAGTCAGGGATCACATCCAACATCCCATGAAGTCAAGGGGCTCCGCTTCAAAGCCAGGAAATACATTCTTAAAAGCTGAAACCAGTTTTGTAAACACTTAGGCCTAAGTCTGGAAACCTCTAAGAATGTTTTGGGTTTTTTTAATTCTTATATGATAATTGGAAACATGTGTGCCCTGCTCCCACTGCGTTTTGGAAGCATCTGCCTTAAGATGAACCAGCCCTGCTGCTCTCTGGGCTGGAAACTCCCCAAATCTCCACAAACGTGCAAAAGTGAAACCTAAGAGCCAGCACAGTCAATACTGAGGGTTTCAGGAGGCACAGTCTGTGGTTTAAGGCTTTAAAAACAACAATTGCCCAGGCTTTCATATACCAAAGGATTTGGCAATGGGATTACCATAGCAATCAATGGCACATGAAAAAGCGAGCACAGAACGTGATTTCTTCTTTCCCCATTTGAAGATTTGCTGTGGTCAAAACATGACAGCTCTATTTCTTGCAATAAAAAAGGGTCTGCAATGAATTCTCAGATAATTTCAGTCACGACGGATCTGATACATCACATAACTCTCATCCTTCCTCAAGAGCAGTGTGGATGAGCACTGCAGAGCCCAGGCAAGAAATAAACACCCTGCAGCTCCTAAACACCACTGAGATTTTAAATTTGAATGTTGGGAAAATGTGGAATTAACCAGGTAATTTTTCTCCCAACCAATGACCCTCATTTTTCAGTCAACTTGAAAGCTGGCTGGAAATATTCAAAATGTCAGTTCTGAGAAAAAAAATCAGTTTTCCCTGGCTCCGCCCAGAAATATTTTCTTAGGTGCACCAGAATGCAGAAGTATAAATGGAAATCAAAGACACAAAGAATTCATTGAAAAAACAATCTGTGTACTTACCCAGCACAGTTGTAGTCGTTTCCTGTGTTGTCCTTGCAAAATTAAGAAATGCTCGGAGCTAACCCTTTAAGGGATTGCTACAGACACCACAAAGGAAATTTAACAGTAACTTGGAGGGATTTTTTGGTTTATGATGTTATTCCTCAGACATTAGAAAAAAAAGGGGATTGTTTTTCTTTTACAGAGGCACTAGGACAAAGATGGGATGCAAATAATTCTGTATTCAGATGACTGTTGTTGCTTCCCCTCTCACAGCTGTAAGATTTGTGCCTTTGGCACCCATTGCTCCTGATAACCACACATTTCTGGTGCTGTTTATTAGCAGTGAGCTTACCATCTTCAAAATTAGTCATTGCAGAAAAATCTGTGTAGTGGCGGGTATGATAAAATGAACTTGTCATGAGAGGGGATGAAAAACCTAACAGCCTGAATTCAGGTCAAGAGCAGCACTGATTATTTTGAAAGAAGCCCTATATTTATAAATCCTTGGCAGTGCTATCAGCTGGTTTGGTACCAGACAGTGAAATTTGGATTTTCTCTTAGATGAAACCCCGATCCAAAAGAAAAGCACTGGCCTGTACATTTAGTGCCTGTACAGGCAGTGGGTCTGTGCTCTGCTGTTGTAACTCAACCAGCCAGCTGCAAAATTGGCTTTTCCTGCCCGTGCTCTGCCAAACCTGGCTGCCAGTCAGGTCCCTGCCTGCACTGAGCCCTGCAGGACGGCTTGCTTTGATGTGATCAGATAAATCAGAAGAGCCCAGGTACACCAGCTCTCTCCAGAGCTGTATTTCCTCCCCAGCCTCCTGTGGCTCCAGCCAGCCCCACTGTTGTTGACATGACCTCGGGGGTTTCCAGCATTTCCCCAGAGGGAAGGTTTCACAATGGGTTGAAGTTCAGACTGAGGAAAGGTTTCCTGGTGTGCTGCCACTGTTGGCTTTTTATTTTTCTCAACACCAACCAGCTCTGTCCAACCCCCCTCTTGTCCCTTGGATCTTTTCCTCTTCCAAAGCAGTCATGCAGCCTTCAGTGCCTCCTCCCAGAAGTGCCTCCTCCCACCATGGCCAAGCCCCTCTGCCCAAGCACTTCATAATTTTTCTTGCTCTTCCCTAATTCTGGCCACTTTGTCAGCACTCCTGAGCTCATGAGCTGCCCAGAAATACAAGGCTGGTATTTTCAAAGCTGTCTGCAAGAATTGGGTGGCTCATTTCTTCTTCTTCTTCTTCTTCTTCTTCTTCTTCTTCTTCTTCTTCTTCTTCTTCTTCTTCTTCTTTCTTCTTCTTTCTTCTTTCTTCTTCTTCTTCTTTTTTCCCCCTCTTCTGCTGGCATTAAAATCTCCAAGACAGCTCAAAAAATCTCAGCCTGTGGATTTAGAGGACATGGAGAAGGAAACACTCTTCCCACATGAGGAAGATGATGATGTTGCTTCAGTCTCAGCTCAGTCTCTGGGGTGGCTGTGCTGTGCTGGGGCATGAGGAATGCTGCCCCATGGCTGCACTCAGATCCCAGCACTCCAGGGATAAAAGCAGGGCATTGCCATGCTCACATCACATGCCACGTTCACATCAGCCCTTCCCACTGTCACACTGCCTGTGGGACACTTCTGCAGAGACAGACACAAAAAAATCTTTAACTGAAGAGTTAACTTTGTTTAAAAAGATAGTGACAAGTCACATTTCTCCACACAAATCTGTGCTGAGCCAGGATCCTCCCTTGTGTAACTTCTGACTTCAATAGGCAAGGGCTGGTCGCAAGCCGCAATTAGAGCTGGCCAGGAAACAGCGGGTTTTGTCTCATGGCAACTTCTGAGGTTTCAAAATCTGTTTATGTTCTGCAGAGGAAACGAAATCAAAACATTTCTAATATGAAATGGGAGCCTGTCAAAATGTCCATTTTGTGTGCAGCAAGCTCCTCGTTTCACTGTGGCTTTTCCCCTGCCCTCTCACCATGGCTGGGACACGGGCTGTGCCTGCAGCTGGGAGCAATCACAGGGATGGTGTGCCTGGGTGCCAAATGCATCCATGCTCAAAGCCACCCATGTGTTTTGATAAAAACAGATGAATTGAAAACACTGTGAACACTCTCTCCTGGAGCATTCAGCTTGTTTGGGATCAGACTGACCTGGTAATAATGCATTGTGCCAGCACCCCAGGGGGACAGAGGCCAACCTAAATGGCACACTCCTCTTCTGCTCAGTACATCTCTCTGGAAGGACCTTAAAAATCTGATTTTTTTTTCTAAGGTCTAGCAAAAACTTTAAAAATATCTGCTCTGCAGGGATATGAAAGGCCCAGTGGCATACTTGGCAGGATGAACATCTGCCTAGAAATCGTTTGCATTTCCTCTCCTGCCGCACGTATTTGCTGACTGTCTGTGCCTCCACTGCTCTCCATCCCAGATCCACCTCCAGGGCTATCCATTCCAGATCCACCTCCCCTGCTCTCCATCCCAGATCTGCCTCCACTTCTCTCCATTCCAGATCCATCGCCAGGTCTGTCCATCCCAGATCTGTCTCCACTGCTCTCCATCCCAGAGTGGCTCAGTGCAGCTGAGGGTTCTGGCATACCTCATAAAGCTACACCAGAAAAGCTCACTTTGCCAACCTTCCATGAAAGCTGTTAATCAATTTATGGCAGTCAGTGAGCATAGTAAGAAAGGATGAAGAACTTTAACAGGGGCATTACCTTCCCAATAGCCTGAGTGCCTTCCATAGCTCACTTCAGATTTAGAAAGCCTTTCTCCAAATAGCTTTCTGCTGGTTATATCACCAACAGAAAATAGTGAGGAAGGTGGATTTCTTCAGCATGGCACAGGCATGTCTGTGCTGCCCTGAGTTTGTCCTGTCCTGACTCCCTTCCTCCACTGCCAGCCCAGCTGGTGCTGGGGGCAGCTCCTGTTCTGGGCGCTTCCCCAGGCACTTGCCAAAACAGATACAAATCACAGCACTGCAAGGTAGCAAACCGAGGAGCATGATCTGAGTGGCTTTGAGCCATCAGTTGGAGGAGATGGTGGGTAATGAAAGGATGAGAGCAGGAAAACCTCTTTCCCCAAAGTGTATAGTGTATGTGTCTGACATTAAAGAGCCTCAAAATTTCTCAAAATGCTTCCTTTTTTTTTTTTTTTCCCCAGACAGCATGTTTCAACTTAAGGGTTTCAACCTAACCCTTAAAAAAATTACCTTCAATCAGCTCAGGCCCATAATCTTTGCTTTGCCACTCACTTTGAACAGGCAGACACTTACAGACAGCTCTACTGCCACAGGGAGACGGGTCCCAGCTCTGTTCCTTCACATTCCCAGAATAAACCCGTGTGTGCAGAACTGGAGACCACCCTGCTGTAAGTGCTGTGCACCATCCACATGCCCCTTCCAGAGACAGGCTGAGAAAAGACCCAGTAAGTCCCTGAAGGACTTGTAAAGGAGAGCCAGACATCAGCAGTGTGCAAGGGCAGAGAGGACAAGCAGCAACCCCGGGGCCAGGGAACCTGTTGGATCTGTGGGTAAGTCAACAAGGAATGTCGTGCTCATTTCATCTGGTAGCATTTGGTCCATTTATTTTAATTGCAAATAAATGCAAAGCAGAAAGAAAGGGTTGTAGTTATTGTTGGAGCAGAGAAAACATTTTGTGCTAAGAGAGGGCTGGCTTTCAACCATCCAAGTAAAACCCATTGCCTAAACAATAGAGCTTAAAAGATGAGCAAATTGCTGTTTATGGGCTGTTCCAGATCCATACCACTCAGGACGAAGCCAGGGCTGAATACATGAGCAAATTTGCTGCCTAACTCATTACAAAAACAAGCCTTGTGTGGGATTTGAGCCATTTTAAATCATTCACTCAGAGCAAAGAGGAAAGACCAGAGCAGCAGCAGCAGACAGAGCAAAATTAGCGAGAGCATTATCAGTCCAGATTCGCAAATGCTGGTGCAGGCAAAACACATGTGAAGGTCACAGCATTAATGTAGCTGGCTTGTGTAGCCTCAAGGAACAACCCAGCCAGTGCTCCGAGCCAGCCAGCCCACCTCAGTGTGGGGAAGGGGTGTTTTCCCCAGGCACATTCCAATTGCTGTCCCAGCACGGGCTGGGAGTCTTCCCTTGTCACCCTTCAGTGCTGAGCAGCTGGACCAGATTTTGCAGACTCAAGCTGCTTTGGGAAATGCAATGCCTCGTTGGCATCAGGCTATTCAAGCTGGTGCCCATTATGCCTCTCCCATTAAATGCTATGAAAACAGGCATTGTGCACGGAGGGGCTGAGCAAACCTTGTTATACAGTAATTATGCAATCAGTGCATAATCTCATTTCGGTGGCTGGGGTGTGGAGAGAAAGTTTTGGTTCCTAGATGCTTGCAGGGGTCTCTGCAATGAAATGCATACAGATATATTTACAGCCACTGGCAATGAATATTCTGAGCGATGCTAATTATATTGAGCTGCTGTGATGTTGAGAGTGACTTACAAAAGCCCCACACATCTGGTTAGGCTCAAAAAGACTCTTTGACTCACTAGTCAGACTTTGTGCAATTGAAATGCTCTACGATTAACAGCCCCTTCTGGAACAGGGCAAGAAAAAGCTTTCAAAACCCAAGGAGGTTTTGGGGTTGGAGTTTTTTGTTGGGTTGTTTTGGGGGTTTTTTTTGTTTTGTTTTGGGGTTTTTTTGGTTTTTTTGGTTTTTTTGTTTTTTGTGGTTTTTTTGGGTTTTTTTTAGATTTTTGAAGCTCTTCCCCTGAATTTGAGAGGAAGCCAAAGCTTTTCAAAGCTTTTCTAAAACAAACAAGCAAATCAAATTCCCTCTCCACCCTCCTGGAGAGAGGAACACCCTGGATGAGCAAATCACCCTTTAGTAAGATGCTTCCCTGCTGCTGCAAGTCCCACAGGCAGAGCAAAAGCTGGAATTTGGGTTTCTTGCCCTTCATTTTTTCCCATCCCTGGTGCTCTGCGTGGTTTGAACTCAGCTGTTCACTGCAGCAGGGGACAAATTTTGCCGGGGAGAATTTTATGGTACAAGCCTGCTGAAAAACAGTTTCCAAAGAAAGTCCAATCAGGATGGGTGTGTTCCTGTGAAAACTTCAACTTTCCCTGCATCCACAATTTCTGCAGTGCAGCGCTAGTGGAAAGGCTCCCTTTTATTGTTTCTTTCTATGGACACACAGTCTTGTGGCTCTGCAGGGCAGAAACACAAAGAGCAAAGCAGAGTACAGGATTTCTTCTATCCAATGGGCCAAATTCTTCACTGCTATAAATAGATTGAACTCTGCCCAGGGGGACCGTGGCCATTTATACCAACAGAGGACTTGGCCTGCAGTCACAGCCTGTTTCTTTATTTAAACCCCAGGAGACATGACCCACACCCTGTGGAGGCAGACTCAGACCCTGGCCACCATCACTTTCTAGGCACTTTCTATTTTGGTCCCAGCCCCACTCGCTGCTCCAGCCCGTGCCCAGGAGAGACCTGGGGAGGACATGGGGACGTGGAGCAGTTCCTGGTTTGGAAAGCCCAAGGACATCCCCATTTTCTGCTGGGTCTGGGAGACAAGCTGTCAGATGATGCAGCCTGGATCAGCCCAGCTCAGCCTGGAGAAGATCAGGAGTAGGTTTGGATGAGGTCTGTACCTTGGGCTGTGGGCACGTGTCCCACCTTGGCTTTGCACATTGCAGATGTTCACGGGAACTCCCTAGAAAGGACTTCCTTGGCCACTTCTCCTCCTGCACCACATGTTCCAAACTGCTGCATGTTGCAGCTCTCCACCCCCTCCCTGGCCACCCCACAGTTGCTCCCCTCTGCATCCACATGCAGAAATTGCTGCCCATTGCTGCTTCTCCTCTGCCAGGGGTGCAGATCTTCTCTGGCCCCGTGGCAGAGGGGCCTTGGGGATTGAAAGTGAGGAGCTGTGCTGTGTCCCCTCCACACAGACTGTGGCTGGGGAATCCCAGAGCTGCCACAAGGGTGGCTGAGTTTCACAGGGGAAGCTTTGAAGGGCTGGACACCTTTGTGGGGTGACCATCGGGGCTGCAGATTTGGGCTGGCACCAGAGCTGAGCAGGTTTTCTGCCACTCATGAAAATGGACTTTAGAAGTTAATCAATTTACACATCAGATTTTTACAGAGCATTTTAAAACAGCAACTCCTGACCCCCAAAAAACCCCCAACACAACCAACACACAGAAGAATTCAATAAATCAATAAAGTGCTGCATCCACAAGCACAGCCAT
Source organism: Pyrgilauda ruficollis (assembly GCF_017590135.1). Taxonomy (NCBI): domain Eukaryota; kingdom Metazoa; phylum Chordata; class Aves; order Passeriformes; family Passeridae; genus Pyrgilauda; species Pyrgilauda ruficollis. Next base: position 6,133,866 of record NW_024520318.1, read on the forward strand.
GCCTAACCCCTCAGCTTCTGCCTTTCTGGGTTCATGAAAGCCAGAGGTTGCCGTGGCCAACCAGCTGAAGGCTGCAGGTGGTGGTCAGTCATTGCTCCTGGGGACCAGCACTGCACACACCCCTTCTTCACTCCCACTTGTGGAAAATCACTTTTGCTGCTGCCCCTGCAGAGGAGGCAGCGCTGGCTGGGGCTGCTGGCACAGAGCACTCCTCCCTGCCCTCCCCAGACTATTTCTTGGTTGGTTTTCTGGTGAAATAAAGCATTTCTCAGCATTCTGGCTGTGTTGATGTGTTCCTGGCTGCTTGTCCATTGGCCCTTGAATGATTTTTGCTTCCCCTGGCCAGGCTTGGTGACACTGCTGCTGGCAGGATGAAGGCAGGCTCCTCTTCATCACTTCAGTTCCCAGCCTAAGGCAGTGCCTGTGCTGGGTGATGCTTCCCACACAGCACACACAGCCTGGCAAGGGAAGATATTTCCACTCTCATCCTCCTTCTTTTTTCTTGTGTGACATTTTTACTTCCTAAAAAATTGCATGTGCCCTCTGGACAAGTGATTAAATTAGAAGATCAACAATACATGAAGAAGGAGCAGGATCAATTCACAGAGAAGTGGCTGAAAGCAGTTTATTACGTCTTTTATCTTTTTTTTTTTTTTTTTTTTTTTTTACTGGGAGATCATTTGCCAAATCATTAAAGGAAAGAATCAAGTGAATGGGATGACCAGCAACTAAAAACTGCCTTTTTCTTAACAAATTTATGTGATTACAGTATTATTTTGAAGAAAATAATTTTAAAAAGAAAGAAAAATTGGATGAGATTGCTTTTGAGGTCAGATTCTGGACTCAGCTACTCCAATAACTCACTGATTTACTGTAGCAATTCAAGCCATCATGTTCACATTTTCCATCAAATAAGTGGACAGAACTCTGATGGCAGCTTGTCTGATGACAGACTGTGTATGTGCAGCCAGTGCTTACTTGCCAAAATACAAACCATCAACATTTTCCCTGCTTGCACCCCCAGATCAGGACTCTGAAAGAATATTGTGCAGGCAGTATTGCAGTGCTTCTTGCACCACCTTATATCAGCATCCACTTCCCCCTCCTTTTACACCAGCAGAAGCTCAGAAGCCAGGTAAGAATAAAGTCCCATTTCCAAAGAAAAACCTTCCAAAATGAGAGAGGTTGCCAGTTTTTATCAAATAATAATTTCCAGGTGCAGTCAGCTGTCAAAGCACAAGATGTGCTGCACTGGGCTGGGAATAACATTGCTGAAATTACAAAAAAATATTGCAAGTCCCAGAGAAAGAAATCCTTGGAGCTCCACGAGGGGCATCAGCTTTGTTGCCTTACCCTGGATTTCTTTTGCTCTGTTTTAACCTTATTTGAGCTGCTCGTGACTGGCAAGAGCATTGTCTTCTGCTTGAATCTGTCTGGGCTCAAGATACACAAGCCAGAGAAAGATCCAAATCTTGTCAATTTCCAGCAGACAGGAGATGATAATGCTCTTGAAATACGTCCAACATTTCAAAACCCTTGCCATAAAAAGACAGAGGATTATTCAGTCCTGGAAAACAGCCGTGCAAGACCTTTCAGGGTTGGATCACCACGTTTTCACTGAGAGCTGGATCTTCTGCTTTTGCTCCATCATCTGCTCCTCACATGACCCACTCAGCAACCACATCTGATTAGTCTTTGTATGCCAGGTGCTATTATTTTTTGTTTGAATGAGTGACTCCTAGTTTTCTTTGAATTAGTGCTTCCTGGGATTTTTTTTCCCTCTATTTCCCAAAATATAGCTGAATTATCTTCTCTTACCCAGAGCTTGGGTGCCTGGGTATTCCCTTTTTGCATGGTAAAGCTGAGCTGCCTCGCTGTTGTCATTTTATGGCTGGGATGGGAGAAAACAAAACTCATTTTCATGCAAATCCCCACTGTCTATCAGACATCATAGTTGTCAAGCAGGTCATTAGAGGCCTACTGTGTAAAATGAAGATTACTAATTAGAGCTGAAGAAATAATTTGCAACAAATAATTTATCCAATGAATTTAGATTTTCTTTCTCCTTGTGGAGTCTCTGCAAGCAGGTTGTTACTTCACCAGAGTTGGGTATTATTTGAAATGCTTTTAACTCATTAGGCTCATGATTGATTCATGTATTTCAGTGTTACTTTTTGGAGCTAGATGGTTAATCAATGTAGATCACAGGATTTGATATTTACCTCCTGGCTCAGGTGTCAAAATATGGCTGAAATTAATAAAAATCAGTATATTCTTTAAAAGTACATTCCATGAACCCTGATTTGTGTTTCTGAATATCACAGCTCAAGAGCAACTTGGGAGTTTTCCATTAAAATACATTTTTCTAGCAAAAATAAGCTACTGCAAAATCTATAATTTTATCCTGAGGAAATCTCGTGTAAGTCAAAAAGACCCTCCAGCCTGTGGTGTATTATGCAAACCTTGTGAGTATGTATCAACAAAAATAGGAAAACCAAGGAATTTATCCTGCAGGGAAAAGGGGAGCAAATGCATCCAGCTGCCAACAGCCTCAAAGGCCCTGTAGGACCCTACACACATTCATTATAGAAGTAACTGGAAATGAAATCTTATGTGTTGTGATTCATAGTCAAAGGAAACAGGGTTTAGCAAGACCTGATCAGTTCACTACAATGGAAAATGTCAAAACATGGATTTTGGATAATTTTGATTGACCATTTCTCTTCAACCCATGACACTTTCTGGTACTTTGGCTCGAAGTGTTCATCTGATTCAGCTTGAAAAGAGAAGCTGAAAATTTCTATTGATTTTCATCCCGTTACAAAAGTCAATTTTTGCAGACATTAATTCCAGTTGATGCACTCTATGAACACTCAAAGAAAGGTGGAGCATGAACAAAGGAGAGGAATTCACCCAGTGAAATAATTCCAGCATCCAAGCCCACATTCACAGGAAACCATTTGAAATATTCACCGTCGTTATTAATAATGTGGGGCAAAGTCACACCTATGGCTGATACTGCAAAATCCTGGATTGCAAAGGAGCAGCTTCATTTTCAGCTCTCTAATGAAGCATCGAGGGAGTAGTCTTGGGGGGATGGGAGGATTAAGAGAGTTTCAATGAATTAAAAAAGAGACAATTGGTACCAGGCTCCTCAATCCCATCTGCCTCATATCTGGAGCACTCCTTGTTCCCTGCACTCACTCACCTTTGTGTTTGCAGTGTCGGTGCTAGGGAGGGATGGGAGATGGAGGGATGCTCAGCAGGAAAGGGGATAAAATGGAAAGCAGTTAGCACTCAAAGCTTGCTTGTCTAGTCTAAATATCTCCCAGGGAAAAACAGGCAAGGCTGATGAAGCTGCCAAGAGGGTTGGGGGAGAAATGGTGAAGGTTTTTTTGTTTTGTGGCTTCTCCATGGACCTTTCACCCTTTCAAATTTCAGGGAAGTCAGGGAAAATTTGTGGCAGAAAGGCCTTTTCTCCCAAAAATCAGACATTTTGGAGCATGGCTGATGGACATCAGTTGCTGGCACCTTTTATGCCTGGAGTCAAGTGGAAGGAGAGATAGTCTGGGATAAAAGGAGGTCTGAGGGTCAGCAGAGTTTGTGCTGACTTAATAGCACAGATGTGGTGCCCCTGGGGAGGGAGAACCAGGCACATTTAGGGATGTTACCACTCAGCCACCACTGCTGTGTGCCACACTGGGTAAGTCTCATTTCCATCCGTAAATTTGGACTAACCTCTCTTCTTTGAGTGCTTCAAATCCCCTGGATAACATGTTTTATATAAAGCCTAACTTAGTATTTTGGTACACAGATGAAAAGCATGCATTGAAAGGAGCCAGATCAACCTTGAAACCAAGAAGAATCTTATCCTAGACACACCAGCCCACCTCTTCCTCCTCAGTGTCTCTCTCTTACGTGCAAAACGAGTGCAGCCCAAGCAGCATTTGACTCCACATCAGCACAGATGGACCCACAACATCTGGGTGGGTTTGGAGTGAGGCAAAATGTGCTTGAGCAGCTTTGCACTGGAGGCCATCCCCTCTGACAACATCCCTGTGGGAATGGAGTCTCTGGCAGAGCCACATTGCTGCTGTGGAGACAGCAGCAGCACGGCTGCAATAGCAGCACTTCTGTGCTTAAATACATTTTCCCCCAGACTGAGCATAGGTTTAAAAAAAAATAAAAATAAAAAAAGAAAAGAACATTGAAGAGAAAAACGACCTTATTCAAAGCTCAGTGGGAAGACTCCCCCTGAATTTCAATGAGCCTCAGCAGGCCCATGAGGCTGGATTAACATAAGAGCTGGGAGGAAGATTTCCAGGTGCTCCCCACACCCAGAGTCAGGTTTTCCAAGAAGAATCAGCACCAATTTTTGCCCTCCAGCTCGGTAATGTGTTTACAGCCAGGCAGCCTGGCAATGGCAGGGAGAGTTTCTGTGCTGTGTAGGAAACCCTGGCCACCCAAGATATACCTGTGTGTTTCTAAAGGAATTTTATCCACCTTTCCATCCGTGGCAGAGGAGATGCCACCCGGCTCATCCCAGCTGTGCCCAGCTGTCTGAGGCAGGTGCCAGCACAGGTTTCACCTCCCAGCCAGGACTGTGAAGTCTTGCTGTTGGGAGAGCCCAGACTGCAGCACCACCACCAGCAGGAGACAGGGCTGGGATGGGGATGAAGTGATCAGCACCTCCAGGACAGACCTGCCCTCCTTTGCAGGATGTGCCCACAAAGCTGCAGCCCCTCCTCAGTGTGGGCACTCAGCCCCTGTGCTGGGGAAAATTCCTCCCTGACCCCTGTGTCCCCTCTGCAGAGTCTGGACCAGGAGGAGGACCCAGCTGTACATCTCTGAGCTACAAAGATTTCCTGTCCAACCACAATATTCCCAGTCTCATGTGGCCAGACCAACTGAACACTGAAGGAAGGTCAGCAGCTACTCCTAATATTGTGGTTTCTCTCGTTGTGGCAGTGGATGGGGTTTCATCATCACATCTGGTTCCACCCAGCAGAAAAACAGGAGTGGATCCCACCAAAATCTCATCAAATTGTTGTCTATCAGCAGGCAGCAAGCACAGCTGGAAAGGCAGTGACATTTGCAGGAGGTTTTATACAGCTGGGAGGGTTTTAAGCATTTCTCTCAGCAAGTTATTAAAAAATGTGTATTTGAGAGGGCTAAGAGAACAGAAAAACAAACCAGGCCTAATTGCACCAACTCCCAAAGAACAAGTCAGTTAAGGTCTCTGAAGGAGGAGGCTTCTCTTCAGCTCCCAGAAACACATCTGAGTGCCTGCTTCAGCTGTTGTTATTTTAATGGGGACCAGGATTTGAATTGCAATCCAGTTCTCCCTGCTGCTCTGGACTGAGCAGAGCTGGTGCTTCGCTGTGGCTGTGGGAATCTCCTTAAGGAGAGCAGGATCCATCTCTGACTCCAGATCCATCACCCAGCTGGGAATCAGCCTGGCCGTCTGAGTCAGGCTGCCACCTCACTGAAGGCTGCCTTTGCAACCTCTCCCTGTGCTTTTATCCCTCACTTGAAATTTTTAATGGGCCCCCAGAATTAGCCATCCAAGTCGTTTATTTATGGGTTTATTCTGATGACCTGGTGAGGCTTGTCGCTGCAAATATTCCTGTGTAATGCAAGGCACAGCCAGCCCAGACCCTGGCACTGAGTCTTAAATACCTAAAGACATTCTTGACAGCATTATTTCTATATTATTATTTTTTTTTAATGCTGAACTGTGTGTTTTAGAATACACAGCTGTCTTTGTTCAGAATAAACCAAAAATAGCATATTTTCCTCTGCTTAGCTGGGTGTTAAATTATTTACATTTCAAAACCCATAAGTAGAAACAATGACTGCATTTCCAGAGCTTGCTCCTGCTGTCAAATATCCTTTTCTCTTCTGCAACCTAATTTAGACTTCCTATTTAGAGTTGCAGTTTTGCTCCATTTTCAATTATGTTAGAGGAACCAAGATTTCAGGCCATTATCTCATCATTCCCTTGAATAGCAGCACAAAATGTGCTTGTGCTGCTGGGACACCAGGCCTGGCTGGGAGGACATGGCCACTGAAGTAAACCCAGAAGAAACCACGCTGCCACAGAGAGTCCTGAAAGCCCAAGGAGAAACCCCAAGGCAGGACAGGATGCAAGGTGGGAGTTGGTTTCTCTCCCATGTAACAAGCAATAAAACAAGGAGAAATGTCCTCAAGGTGTACCAGGGGAGCTTTAGATGGGATTGTAGAAAAAATGTCTTCATGGAAAGAGTTTTCAAGCCTTGGAACAGGCTGATAAAGAAAGTGGTAGAGTCACTAACCCTGGAGAGGTTAAAAAAACACATAGTTGGCATTTAAGGAGATGATTATGGACTTGTCAGTGCTGGATTAGTGGTTGGACTCAATGATCCTGGAGGTCTTTCCACCCAAGTGATTCTGTGATCCCGAGGTGCTTTTTGGGGTCAGGGCTGCAATGTTAAACCCAAAGCCTGGAGAGCAGCCCAGGTGAACAAAAGTGCTTTGATGGGGGTGCAGGTTGGGACCTGAGCAAAAGATGTCTCAAATATCACATAATTTCACCAGGTTGCTTCTCTGAAGGGCTGGCTGAGCCTCAGCTTTTCTTTTCTAACCCCCAAAGTCCCCTTGGCACCTCCCTGCTTCCTGATCACCCTTGCCAGGTGCTTTGCCCTGTGACTGCCAAAACCCTTGTGCAAATGCCAGCCACCTTTGCCCTGTTCCCAGTTAAATCCCTGTGTGCATTACCACCAAAACCACGACTAAAAACCACTGGGGGCTGAGTGTCAGTGTGAAACAAGGATAAACCTGGCGGAGGAACATAGGTCTATTTTCTGTGTCCAGTGACCAAAACTCATTATATTTGTTACTCTTGTAGCAGAACAGCATCTCATTGTTGCCTGCTCTTCTTGGACACCCATAAAAGGAATATCCTGCATCTAACTGGAAGCTCAGCATTGCCAGGAGCACAGGGTGCTGCTCCGAGGTGGGCACAGCTGAAGTTGCTGGGGAGGGCAAAGGGAACAGCTCCACCTTAAACTGCAGAGAGCACCTTAAGCTTTCTCCTGGCCTCCTGCCACCGAAAATGCTCCAGGCGGAGCTTTAATCAGAAGGAAGCCTGTGCTTTGCTCTGTGGGGGAAGGGGTGGCCAGAAGGACATTTCTCCATTGATTCTTTGATTTCAAAAGTTTATGTCTTGCATGGTGCACTTTTTTTTTGTTGTTGTTGTCGTTTTGGCTATTTTTTTTCCCCCTTGACACAGTAAATTTCAAATTGATTTTGCAATCCTGTCTCCCCCATCCTTGCAGTCTCCCTTTCAAAGGCAATTGAGACCATAGGTTTCACTTGCCGCCCTGGCATCCCCTCATCCCCTGTGATGCTCCCTGGAAAGGGTTCCAACACCTGGGTGTTCAGCAGGGACACTGAGGTGGGCAGCTCCATCCAAGGACATCCTTCCCTTCTCCCCTCCCCCCCAGAGGCACATTTCGGGATCAGGGATGTGTCTGCTCCCGGGGGTCCTGGGATGGAGCCTGGATGCCCTTGGCGAAGCACCGACAGCCCTCCCAGCTCTGAATCTCCCAGGAATCTCCCCCAGCCCAGCCGAACAGAGGGTCTGTTTTTCACCAGACATTTCCTGCTAATCAGACCATTAGTCCTTGTGCTGATTAACCAGCTAGTTCTCAATTTAATTAAAACACGCGCTTTTTTGGAGGAGCCAGAAGTTTCAATCATATTTTATTCTTATCATTCCAGATCTGATTGGCACTAACCATAAGCATCAGGGGGAAACCAAAGGAATTAACCCTTTCCCTTGCTGAGGGGGGCACCTAGTTGCTAATTGACTATTCTCCCAGGGAAGCTGCAGATTTTTATAATGCTGCTTTGCACCAAAGCCTGAAGATCCAAAGTCATTTATCCTTTCTCGGGATTTCATTCAAATACAGGGGCTTTGCAGGTCACGCCGTCTTTCTAGGCCGCTGGGAAGTGGGAGACTTCAGGAGCCAAGTAGGAATTTAGGGCAGGGAAGGACATGATCTGTCACAATTAACCCGAGCTGTGGGTGTGCGTGAGAACAGAGATGCCCAAATGTTTGTTCTGCAGTGAAAATTGTGAGCGCTGGGCTGACCTGGGGGAGAGCCTGGCCATACCATGGAGCATCGGCCCCACATGCTGCAGGGGAATTTGGGACAGGGCTCTTTTTTTTTTTATAAAAAAAAAAAAAAGTAAAGCTTTGGTATCTCATTACCAACCTCAAAAATATTTGGCTATAACTTACTTTTGAGGTTTGGGCTAAGTCCAGGTACTCCATCAAGAGAAAAGTCGAAGCTAAATAAAGGAGTTCAAGCTCAGACCTCTCCAGCCCCGGCCGCGCTGCCTCCGCCGGGATGCCTGGGGTGCTGGGAGAGCCCTTCTAAGAAAAACTGCTGCACAAAAGGCTTTGGAAAGTATGTTCCAGAAACAGTTAATGGGTGATCTTTCGTCTTGCAAAAAAAAAAAAAAAACCCAAGCTAATAATTTGCTCCTCTATTTCCCCATTATGGCAGGCTGTGCCTGTTGGGATTTATTTCTCCCCTCCCCACCTGACCCTGTTTCCCACGGCGCCTGGGGGCACAGCCTTGTGCTTTATTTCACCGCCAGCAGGATCTTTGTAAAACATATTCCTCTTTGCAAAACATCTTCCTCTTTGCTTTGTGATTCCTGCTGGGAGGGGCACAGCCCTGCCCTGCTCCCCTCCTCACATCCCAGGTTAAACGCCCCCAGTGCACTCCGGAATGCCGGGACAGCCCCAAAGCAGAGTGGGGGAACCCTGGGTCACCCCACGGCCCTGGCTAAATTTGCTCTTTGCTTTGCACAGTGCAGCCAGGGTCCCCTTCCCTGGACAACTTGGTGGGTGTACAGGGATCCCGTGGGATTTAGGGAATTGCACAGCCACTGCTTTTTGGTGCAGATATTGCTTCCATCAGGAACGGTTTCCTACATCCATCTTCCCAAACACATATGGCCAGATAGAAATGAACAAACACAGATTCACCTGCTGGAGAAGAGCTGCCTGAAATCTCTCTGATGGGATCATGTTCAGTCCCAGCAGGAATATCCATGTGGAAGTGCTGGGCAGCCCCTGGCACTGGGATGGTGTTGGCCTCTCACCTCAGCTCTCTGCTTTCATTTTGGTCACCCCCTGAGAGCTCTAATGGAATAAGGACCATAAAGTCATTAATGTTGGGGTAAGACCTCTGAGATCATCGGTTCCAGCCATTAACCCAGCCCACTGCCAGGCTCGCCATTAATCCGTGTCCCCAAGTGCCACATCCACACATCTGAGCACTTCCAGGGTTGGTGACTCCACCACTTCCCTGTCAGGGTGGTGCAGCTGGGGCAGGTTCTGTTTTCCACAGCCAGAATTTCCTCACCTGTTTCAAGCAGATGAGTTGCATTTGCCCTGGAGGAATTGCACTGTGGTTGTGTGTGCAACAGCAGAGCGAGCTCAGAGTCACCCAGCTCTGCTTCTGCCACTCTCTCTGCATGGGAACGGGCTGCTGCTCCCTGGCCTTTGGGATGATCCCCCAGACCTGTGCCTGGGGATTCCTGGGCACCCTCACACCACGGGCTGCACACACAGGAGCTGCTCTGGAGGCTCATCCATGGGGGAGATGTTGTTTCTCTGTGCTCATTTTTCTGCTTGAATTACTGCAACATCAGCCAAATGAGGAGGGACTGTGAATGATCACAAAAGCCAGGGAACTCCTAGGGTTCAGCATGCTGGGAATATCAAGCTACTGTCTGGAAAAATACAAAAAAATGCTGTTGATTCATTCCTGCAGCCCCTGACATATAAATTAGGTAACCAACATGACCCGTGACTGTTTCTCTGAGAGACTGGCTGAGACATGACAAATATGCCCTTCAACATACCAGGGCTGATTGCTAAGAGTGCTATGGGAATAGCCCAGAGCCTCACAGTTACATTAGAATAAACAAGATGCCACTTAAGGAAAACCACAGTGCTCTTGGAAAGCCCTTGGGTCCCATCTGCCTGGCTGCAGAGGAGCTGTGCTGGGAGCCCTTGGCATGGCAGGATATTGGTGATATTCAGGGAGTCTTTAGAGAAAATCCTTGCTCTCAGTGATAGGAAAAGGATTTCAGACTGTTCTTTTGTTTGAAGTATGGGGTTCTGGTTTGTGTGGGCATCTTCCCTGGTCATCACTGTGGACAGAGGGTGTCCTTCTGGTGAATTTCCACTCTCCACAACCATGAGCTCCTGTGCCCAGGAGTCAAACCTCCCCAGCCCTTGAAGGCATGCTGTCAGTATAGCCACTTTTGAAAGCAGCTTTCCAGGCATCAAAAAAAAAAAAAAAAAAAAAAAAAGGTCATTTCATTGCCATCATGCTGGATTTATTACACGTTGACAGAGCTGGGAGCAGGGCAGCTCCCACCCCCTGCACAAAGCTGCTGAATCACTCGTGGAAAGTGTTGGGTTCAGTGCTTGCTGGGGAGGGGCTGGGCAGAAAATCCTTGTTTGAGCTATTCCCTATTTGTCTTAAGGACATAAAGCCTGCATGTCCCAAAGATTGGGCCATGAAGTCCCAGTCTGAGGAGATGCTTGAGGGGTTGTGCCAGTGCTTAGGTAACATCTCCATTCCTCTCTCAGCTGCCTGAGCCATTTCAATCCTTGAGCTCCAACATGCAATTTCACCCTGAGTGGCTTTGTTTCAAAGGGTGACCAAACGGCAAATCAGCCCCTCCAAATCCCCAGTCATGCGCTTTACATTAGGCAATTAAACAGAGCAATAAATATCTCTTTGTTGTGAACGAGCCTCCATTTCCTTTCCTATTTTAATAACAATAATGGTCAAACTTCTGTTTAAGAAGCAGTTTCTGGTTCTATTAGGAAATGTGCCAACCTATTCAAAGAGACACAGGATTTGTATGGAGAGGTAACAGCTTTTATTAAGCCAAATTATATAATTAGTAAAAAAACAGCCAAGCTTTCAGGAACACAAGCCCTTCTTCGAGTCTGGGGAGAGCTCCTGGCAGCTGCAGAACAGCTGTATGTCAGGATTGCTCCAGCCCAGGTCTCTTTGATCAGCGCTGCTCTGCCTGGGGCAAGGTGTCTGGCACTGGCTCCCACTTTCCTGGGCTGGGTTTAAGGGGGGCAGCTCCAGTTTGGGCAACGTTTCTCCTCAGGTTACACTGAGCATAGTTTCACAATTAGGTATGTGTATATATATATATACCTAATTTTTAATCCTGCAAGTTTGCATTTATCTTACAGCTTTTGGGAGGACCTCTGACCTATAGCAGCCATCTCTTTCTCAGTGTTGCAGCCATGCAAGCAGAAACCTCTGTTAAATACATGTTAGCCCCAAATGCCCTGTCTCAAGCTCTATGAAAAGAGCTCACATTTGTTTGGTTTTTTTTTTTTAAATGTAATTTTTTGAACCTCCAGTTTGAGCACACAGGATTCCTGCAATTTCTGCTGGCACAGCCTTTGCTTCATCTTTCAGACTGGAAGCCTCTTGGGGCAGGGACCATGGTTTTAATTATGTACAGCTCCCAGCTGAGCAAAACCATCAGTCCCCATTAAGTGAATAAATAATTACTTCAGTGAAACACAACTCACTCCTGGCTGAAACCCATTACTGAAGTGTTCAGAGGTCGTGGTATATTTGTAAGCATAACTTAAATAAGATATGCGGGTTGGACAACCCATCAGCAAAATGTCAAATTAGCCTCCAAATATATTTTGGTGGCAGATTCTTCAATTTATCAGTAGCACACATCCACTGTTGTCTGCCACTGCACTGTGTCCCTGGACTCCACATGGGGATGTCCCAAGGAGTGCTTCAAAACTGGGGAGAAGAGCCAGATTAAGCTCCTGGTATCTCCCAGGACAGGTTTGGGTCAGTGCTCCTCAGCAACAATGAAATGCAGGATGAACCCTTCTTCAGCAAGGGATTAGGTGCCACAAAAAGGTGTGCAGGTTTAACAGCCAGGTTGCCATGTGCTGGGGAGAGGATTCCATGCCTATGTCCCATCACAGCCCTGTGAATGTGCAGAGTTCTTAAAAGATGAATCACCAGCAAAAGTTGATTGGGTTGTGTCTATCACCTCCCCTTTTTATGCCAGTCACTAATTTACAGAAGAACAAGATCTAGATGGAAAGAGGATAATTAAGATGGGAAAATACTCCACAATTCCCTGGAGAAAAATACAGGTGGCAGATTGGAACAGAGGATTCCCTCTTGCTTTACTCTGTGCCCTGCAGCTCCTGAAGCTTATTTATCCGTGGGTTGTTTGGGATCAGACCTTGGAGCAACAGACTAACTGCCCTGCTCCCAACAGGACTTGTGCCCTGTGAACCAAAAGTTTTTTCTCCTCCCTCCCAGACAGCTCTAGAGAACAACTGATCTCTGCCATGGTGCTGGATGCTCACCCCAGCAGGGTCCCAGATCATCATCTCCCATGGCTGTGGTGTCTCCTGCCATGGCTCAGCCTCCCCTTTGCTGGCAGCATCTTCCCATCAGGTACAAGAGCTGCCAGCCACTGGAGGATAAATAAATAAAATATTCCCTATTTTATATTGCCCTGAAGCTTTTGAGCAGCTGTTGCAGGTCACCTTCAGCTGAGGCCTCCATGCCCAGCCACGCTGGACCTCGCTCCAGGTGTTTCTGGGTTCTGCCATCTTGGTCACACTTTCCTCTCACAGTTTTATCACCTGGATTTCCCCAAGAGTGGCTGTTGCCTTTGTGAGCTGCTGTGGGTGCTCAGGCACTGCTGATCAAACAGAGCAGTCCCCAGTTGTCCTCATCATCCCCTCAGGCACTGTTTAAGTGGCCACGCGTTGTTCCCCTGTGCCCCCTCCCTGGGGCAGCTCTTCAGCTCCTGTGTCTCCCTGGCACTCCCCAGACTGGTGACACCAAGCTTCAGAGACAGGTATCACCTCATGGATATCTTATCCAGGAGGTGACATGGAATATCCTCTTCATACCCTCCAGAGCCAGCAAATGCCATGCGCTGTGTATTAGGCACAGGATTGTTCAAAAGAAAAGGATAAAAATCACAAATGTTTAAACACACAGAAGGCAGACACCAGAGAGACATTGGACCCACACAGTTAGGAATCTTTTTGGGTAAAAGGGCTGAGATTATTGCAGGAAGTCAGAGAACAATGCTTGACTATTTAAGGACAACTGGTGTTTCCTTTCTGAACATCAGCACTATTTATTTGTTTTGGGGTCCAGCCAGATCCCATTTGATGTCTGCTCTCCGGTTAAGGTGGAAAAGTATTTGCAAGGGCTTGCTCAATGTTACCAAAACAGAACTGGCCTGTATCTCTATTCATGTTCAATGGCACCTTGGAAACCACCCGTGATTGCCACAAGATGTTATGGATACCAGAAATACAAATTAATTCAAAAAGCTGTCAAATTCTTGAAAAACGGTTCAGTGAGGCTGACTAAAATTAAACATCACAGGCCACCAGCAGTTGGGAAGATGCTGCCTGACCACTTTTGCATTGTCCTAATGTTCTTTCCAAGCCACCCAGCACAGGACATTGAAAAATAGAGAATATAAATGGGCTTTGGCAATGACCCAGCATGATACCTTGCCTGTGCAAGAGTTGCATTTTCCAGCCCCACTCTTTCCTGAGCAGGGCTGCAAAGAGCTTCCCTGCCAAGCCTACCACTCATTTCTGATTTTCTCTATCACAATGTCAGATTTCAAAGCAACATCCAGAGTTAATCCCACACTGGCTTCAAAGGTTTAATTACCAACATATTCCAAAAGGAATATTTAGGTCTAAATCAACTGACGTCTTGAGGAAGAGAATGTTGTCCTGTTCTGCTTCCAAACAAGATGTCTTTCAGTCTCTGAATGCTGGGCTGTAGCATCTCTGCTGTGGAAGATTTCAACTGACCTCTAATTCTTCCTTTCCATCTTGTAGCTTTCTGCATTAACCAACACCACAATTAAAAGGTCCTTAAAGAGCTTTCTAGTGTCTGCTTTTGAGGATGACACCTTTTCAGGTGGGAAGTGTGGCATAGGATGACACGAAATAGGAATGTTGCCTCTTAAAGCCTGCTGAAAGCAGTTGCTTTCCAAGTCCCTTATCTGAGCATGGAGGAATTTTCCATCCAGTCTTCACATCCTACTGAGCAGGAGGGCTCTTCCCTGCTCCTCAGTGAGGCACTGTGCTGCAGATACTGTGATATCTAAACTGGGGTGAGACCCCTGGCTTCCATCCCCAGCACTGATGTGTCTCCAAAGAAAAGAACAATACATTCATGGAAATGAAAAGCCCCCAGCTGTCAGATCACTATGGTTTCTTCACAGGTTGGCATCACCACTACCTTGGGGGATAATGAGCACAACCAGCCAAGCACTTGAATTTCCACACTGGTTTGGTCAGGGCATTTTTTTCTCCTAGATGAGAACAGGAATCTCATTCCTGTGTTCACAAGTTAAGGCTGCTCCTCCTGTATTTTTGAATAATTCTGTGAGTCCCCTCACTCCAAGGAATGAGGAATAATTTCACACCAGCAGCACAGCATTTCTTATGCTTTATCTCTAACCTCACCTGACATGTAAAAACTTTCCATCACCCCATCATAGAAGCAGGGCAGAAAGCCTGGTGAAGAGTCATGGGGCAGCACTGAGGGTTAATTCCACAGACTTCAGTGATTCACAGGAAAGGACAGGGCGAGCTGTGCTTGCATAAACAGTTAAAGGCTATTTCCAAATATTAACCATGGCAGCAGAAATCACATTTTCTTTGCCAATCACAGGCAACATGAAAACATCAAAGCTTTTTTTCTGCAAATCAAATTCCAGTATAACAAACTACTTAACCCTTTCCATTAAGCAGAAATCAAGGAGCCACCGCAATTAGGCTAGAAAAGGGGAGAGAAGCGGATGAAGTCAAAATAGCAGTAGCACATTTGGCCAGCCCTGCAGAAACGACACAAAACTGGCTGGGTTCCAGTGTCTGGTTGCTTTGCAGCTCCAGGGCAGGTCTGGCTGTACAATCTTTACATAGAAATCAGACTCGCCCACTCCTCCCTCCTGCTTTCCTTACAGCAGACAGCGGTAGCGGGGGGAGTCCGTGGGCCAGATAAAGTTGCCTTGGTGCTTATTCCATTAGAGGCAAGGAGATTTTCTCCAGGTTTTTAATTAGAAAAAAAAAAAAAATCCCAGCCTCGACCCAAACACACGTCTCCTGCCCGTGTGTTAAATGGTTTAATTTCCCCTTCCCTTATACTGCCCTGCAACTGCTCCTGTTCCTTATATCATCGCTGATGACAGAGCTTGCTCCAGGCCCCCAGTAATGAAGTGCAAAAAAAGGTATTAAAAATACAGGCCGCTTCTCTGGCTGGCTGAGGGTTGGTTTTTAGCACAAGTGAGGGGAGAAGGGGGTGTTTCTTTCTTCTGCCTAAATAATGAAAGGACTCCACAGGGCAGCCTGGAGCATCAGGCACTGCTTCCCCCAGACAGCTCCTGCAACCCCCAGTCTGGGAAAATTGTTGGTTTTGGCTTCATTTCCAGCTGGCCTGATCTGGGAACAGGTATCCCACAGCTTGCAGTGCTCTGATGTTGATTTGCAAGTGCCCCAGTTACAAAATCAGAAGTCCTGAAGAAATACTATCATTTATTTACAGCAAACTTTCTCTCTTAGTCACCCATTAGCAACTGCAAGCTGTTAATGAGTGTCTTGCTGCTGTTCCATACTGCTTTGTGGTCAGAGCCCATAAATTCACCTTGAGTTCACTATCTCCTTAGGTTTCTTTCCTTATTCCTCTTAATTTCTGGTCTTTTGGGCAGGATTTTGTTCTGAAGACTGGTCCTGATTTGATACGTTAACCTCACTGAGGACACAGTCACATTCAAAAATGACATTTTGTTAGCATTGCTGCATTGGCCGTAAAAGTGCTTTGAGTATTGCAGATGATCTAGAGGCTCACAGCCCTTAAAATTCTTTGTGTTTATGTAAAGATCATTTTGTGTCTCTGAGGAGAGCCATCCCTCTGATGCACCTCTCCATGCAAGGAAACACGAAAATGACAGAGTGTCCTGTGGCACCAACCCTCAGCTGCTCCGGGGCAGATGGCAGCCTGGGCTGTAGCTCCTGTGTTATTCAAAACTCTGCCCCTGAGCAGGGCTGGTGTCCCTTCTCTGTGTCCCCATCACCCCCTGGGCAGCCCTGGCACCAGGGGCTGTGTCCTGCTCGCTGCCCTGTGCTGTCCTGCCCTGCTCGCAGCAGGCGTACAGAGTGCCTTCACACCCCCGAAAACAAAGGCAAGCAGCCGTGACCTAACCAAAATCTAGAAGAGCCCTAATTCTACTGAAAGCCTGAAAAACAAAAGAGGAAAAGTAGAAAAGCCCACTGTTAGGGACCCTCAGTCTCTTTATAGGAGGAATCTGAGCTGCCTTAATTCTCTCCAGCTGAGCTGGAGGCTGAAACCCATCTTCACCTAGAAACCAGAGCCCTGTGCACCTCACTGCTCAGGAGGAGACTGTGGGCTTAAGGTGATGTGGAGCTCCTGGGGATCCTGCCTGCTGGTGTTTCTGCAGCTCTGCTGAGTTACTAAGTGAAAGTTAGAATTGTTTGGGTTTTTTTTTTTCTTTGTTCCTATTGTTTTAGTGAGCTGTGGTCACATTCCCGGGGCAGTGTCTGCTTTTCAGATTGGCAGACTGTAGGTTAAGCTTCCAATTGATTTATGGCTTGTTTTTCTAGGGTGGTTAGCTAGCTAACAGAAGAGAGCAAAAGGATCCACACAACATATATTATCTTGTTTTCAAGGTCTTTCCAAGGGTTTTGGCTCAGGGGCTAATAGAAGGCCCCTCTTCCATGTGGGAAAAACATGAAGTGGCAGGAAAAGTGTACTTGTACTTCTTGGGAATTGAGAATTGGGGTTTGGAGGTGTTTTAAATTATTTTGTGCAAACTTCAGGTGTCCTTATACACTGAGTATCTTACAGGCTGGTGTGCATTCTCACAACAGCCCCAAGAAATAAGGAAATACTGATTCCATGTTACACTCAGGGAGCTGAGGCTCAGGAGGAGATGTGTGAGGGCTTGCTAATTAATGGGAAATGCAGAGCACTGAGCTGCCTGAGGTGGAGCATCCTGCAGGAGAGCCATAAGTGACTGCTGTCCTCCCTCCAGGTGCCACTGCAGCTCCCTGTCTGACCTTGGCTAGAGCCAGGGTTTCCTCCTAGAAACCAGAGCTCCCTGGCCCTGACCAAACCACAGCTTCAAACCAGAGCTTTGGACATGTCCTGGGAAAGGCTGAATCTCTGCTAAGGAGCAACAGGCCCTCTCTTTTCTGTGTTTTCTTATGGGACAGCCTAGAGAAATATATTACTATATTATATATTATATATCACAATATTATAAGATATATTATATATATAATATATTATAATATAGCCTATAGTAATATACTATATTCTGTGGCCTGGGTAGGTACCTTCTGGTAGATCCTGAGCAGCTTTGGAGTAAACTACCTCCTCAAATCGTTGTCCTCTGCCAAGAGCTGTGTTCAGAAACATTAAAAAAAACCAAAGCTAAACGAAGTCGATGCCTCCTGAGCAGCACAGTGTCAGAAGCAATCCTGCCCCAGCTCTGCTGTGCTCTGCTACCAGTGTGAGAATAAACATCAGAGCCAGAGCACGCCTGTGGCACAGCAATTGTTGGCTTCCACACCACGTCTGGTGGCAGCCCATCCATCCTGGACCCTTGAGGCTGCCCTAAAATGCTCTTAGGGCTGCCCTAAAATGCTCTAAGGGCTCAGAGATTCCCTTATTCCCTTTGCAGCCTGCTTCACACTGGAGCTGAGCACCTCCACAGGTGAGACCACTGCTGTTTCCCGTTGCTGCAGATGGATTGATGTGGAGCACCCTGGCCTGGGGGGGATGCAGGGTGTGCAAAGCCTGTGTGAAGCAAACCCTCACTCTCAATAATCTCATTTTTTCTTTAATGCAATCATGCCAGTGCATAACCTTACGTTTTGTAGACCTGTGGGATATAATTTTAATATTACTGCCAATAGTTATCACTACCAAAGACCCTATTTACTTCATTTCTCAGTATTAGATGAGGTCCAACAGATCTTGGGGAAAGTGAATGTATTTGACTGGGAAATGGAAGGAAGAAGAAAAAAGATAGGATCCTATCACATGGCTCTTCTTAGCTTTCAATTTCCCTCCCCCAAATGTTTCCAAAACAGCAGGAATACGACTTGGCCGTAGGTCTGTATTATGCAATAGTGATTTCTTTGTTTCCTCTCACTTTAAGGTTTAGCAACAGGGGAGAAAAAAGCCTCACACAGAGAAACGGGGGAGGGGAGGTGTTAAGATGAGGCTGGATCCCTCCGAGCTATTAATGGTGAATTGCATAAGCACTGCCGAGGGGTTGCTAGGTTTTACCACGTCCCTACTCCGTGTTAAATATTAACAGAGCTCGTACTTTTGGCGGTGTCGCTGCTGCCGAGCCTGGCTAGGGCTTCCAATCCCATGTGGCCGGGTTTCCATGGAGCTGACAGCACCCCTTGTCTCCATTCACAATGAAACCCTCCCGGGGCTTGGCTGCATCCATCCCCAAAAATGAGGCGTGCGCGCACGGGGCACAGCGGTTTTGCTGTGTTTGTTTGATGCCTTGTGGATGTGCAGGGGTGTTTTCCCTTAAAACCAGCCAGGTTTGGAAGTGATGCCTGTTTTGTCTGGCCTGGTGGATCTGCAGAGCCACAAGGTGCCTTTAACCCTCGTGGTGCCAGCCCTGGCACAGCCACCTGGGCACCGGGTTCTGCTCAGTGGTTGGAAGGGCGAGCTGGGATAGGGCAAGGGGGGATGGTTTTATCCCCAAAATAAGGTCAGGCAGAATTTTTTTGTGATGAAAGTGGTGAAAAACTGACATAGGTTGTCTAGAGAGGTGGTGGATGACCCATCCCTGGAAACATTCAGGTCAGGTCGGACCGAGGTCTGAGCACACTGCTCTGATGGAAGATGTCCCTGTTGTTGCAGGGGTTGGACTAGATGGCCTTTAAACAACCTTTCCAGCCTAAACCATGTTACAATTCTCCCCTGCTGTTCCTCCTCCTCATCTATCTTCCTTCTGTTTCCTGGTTTAAATTAGTCTGCAAAATCTTCTGGATTAAGATGCAAAAAATAAATGCAGTATCTTCTAAACCGTGGGTTTGCCTTCTTTTCCCCCGGTAACATAACTCTCATCCAAACCTTTCTGATTTACATTTAAAGCATTTTAATGCAGTTAATGGTGCAGATTTTCAACACATTGGCTTCCTGGGACCAGTTTAGGGCCATGCTGGGACCAGTTTTCATCCATGCTGGATGCTGAGAGGCTTTGCCTGCTGTTGGTCTGTGGAGCAGGGCAGTGCTGGATGCTAGAGATCTGCATTTCCAATGTGCATGTGAGCTCAAACAGGTTTTTTGTTATGTCTCTAATTAGGCTAAGTAGGGTGTTGGATTCAAGTGCTAATTAGAAATGACCACTCTAAAATACATTAGGGTATTTAGGGCTGTGTGCTGTTTGCATGTTTGGGTGCCAGCTCCTGCTCACCTTTGTGTGAGTAATGTGATGAGTCCATCCAATTTTTAACCAGTCACATCATTATTTTGTTTCTTCTGGGTTTTTTTTTACAGATACACCATGCCTAAGAAAATTAGTTTCTAGCAATGGGAATAAGCACGCATAAGGCATGGGATTGTCCATGGCAAAAGGGGGAAGGGAGTGTTAGGCAATGAGAGGAAGGAACTGGCAGTCAGGATTGGTCCAGCCCTCTAAAAAGTGATGTGAGTACTGAAAGGGGGAGGGCCCTGGGAGTCCAGTATCTGCTGGAAAAAAACAATTAGTGGGAAAAAAACCCAACCTCTGGCTTCCTAAACCTACCCTGCACGGTGTACCGAGGGCAAGGCTGTGTCCTTGTGGCTGTGGCTTGGCAGCTCTGGGTGGGTTTGGTCAGTGCTGCATGCTGTGGCCCAGGCACTCTGTCACCCCTTGAGGGGGCGGGAGGGCAACCCAGGTGAGCAGCCAAGGTGCAGGTCTGAGCTGAGGAAAGTTGTTTTTAAATGTTACATTAATCAACTGGTGCTAAACTCCAAGCTGTCCTTAGCTGGGCAAGGACTGCTGGGTTTCAGACTGTGTCAGCTCCTGTTCTGCGTGCCAGGCTGGTGCAGCATTAACTGAGCCCTTCACGCGTCTGGCTGATCTCAAGCACCACAGGGACAAAGTCCCGTGTCAGCTCTGTGGTGTGGCACATCCCCGTGGCACAGCTGGGGTCACATCCCTTTCCTTACCCTGTGGAATGCATCCCCGCTGGAGAGCTGCAGCCGCCAGGACTGGGCAGGAGAGTGCTGCAGCAAAGCACAGCTGTAATACCTGAATGAGGAGGTGGAAGCTTGGGCTGTGGAGGATTCCAGGGCAGGATGTGGCCAGTGCCAGTGCCCTGTGCAGGAGCTCTCCCTGCTGAAGCCACAGGGCTGTCCCTCCCAGCACAAGAGCTGTTCCATGGAGACCCACACGTGCAAACAAACACATGCCAGCTCAGCACTTTTGAAGCCTGTTAAGAGATTCTTCTCAAGTACAGGGCTCAGCACACGCTGTCCTTTTATTTCCTTTTTTAATTTTTTTTTTCCCCCCCCAGCCCCTTGGGAATAATTAAACACGTCCATGCAGGCAGGAAGGCCAGGCTGGCTGCTGGCCTGGCAGACAGGGGGGCTCTGAGCCCTAAAGATGTGTCCCTGCTGTGGCTCTCTCCTGCACACCCCCAGTGCTGCACAGGGACTCATCCACGTGGAAAACAGCCTTGAAAAACACAGCCTCACTAAATTTTCACCAAACATTCGTAAACATTTGGGCAACACTGGGTTGTGTGAAGCCCAGACTGGAACACAAACAGGTTGCACCTTGCCTGAAGTCTCAAAGCAAAGGGGTTTTGTAAAGCTGGTGTAAACCCAAGCTGGTCTAGGTCCAGTATTTTCTTGGCTCTGGTTCAGATTCATTCCTGAATTTGAAATGATGAACTTCCAGCCCTCAGGTACATTTATGGGGGATGAACATGGACACATCTATGGTTTAACAGAGCCATAATTTCTCCCTGAATGCTTTATTGTTTGAAAATCATAAATAAGGTGAAGTGAAAAGGACAAGCCCCTTTAATCTATGAGTGGTGTGCTAAATGATGGTGCTAAATCTCTGCTGGCTCCATGGCAGGTAGAGCTGATTTGCACTCCCAAAATGGCAGTGATTTTATCCCAAAACCTACACTGAAGGTGTGGAAATTATATTTTTGAGGGGAAAAAAAAAATCAACCCTAGTCTGGAGCAGGCTTGGATGGGAATAGTCAGCAAGGCATTGCAAAGAGCCTGGGTGTATTCTGCTATCCTGGTGAAGGAAATGCCCACCCTGCACTGGCCCTGAACTTTGTCAGGCTCCTTTCTTACCTCCTCCTTCTCCACATGTCTTATCACTCCTGATCTATTTATTGCTCTGATGTGAATGCTTGTATAGCCTGCTGGATGAGGCTGTCTCAAGGCCAGCGTGTTCAGGTGTGCCAGAGAAAGCTCTGCCCCAGCAGCCGGGAGGCCGCCTGTGCAAACAGCCCTGTGGGCTCCCTGCAACACCTGGGTGTTATTTTCACAGAATCTCAGAATGGTTTGGGTTGTGGCTCATTAGTTCCAACCCCCTGTCATGGACAGGGACACCTTCCACTAGCCCAGGTTGCTCCAAGCCCCATCCAGCCCAGCCTTGGACAATTCCAAGGATCCAGGGGCAGCCGCAGCTTCTCTGGGCAGCCTGTGCCAGCGCCTGCCCACCCTCACAGCAGGAATTTTGAGCATAACACAGCAGTGTGTGCTCTTTAAAACCCAGATGTTTACACAAGATGCTCACAGTGCTGCCGGTGCTTTAAAGCACCCACATTTTGTGTCCCCTGGGCTGGGGGCACCCCGCTGGTGTGGGGCTGCTCTTTCAACCTGTGTTTCAACCACGGTCAGGATGGAAGAAAAATCAATAAATGCTTGCAGGTTGCAGCATAAATATCCCTTCTGTTTAGGGCATTAATATTTATCGTTTGGTGGAGAGCAGACCTTGCACACGGTGTTTTAGTGTGTTTTATTTGCAAAGCACCCTGGGGTGGTTTTACACAAAAGTTGCCGTATTGAATTTTCTCGTGATGTACTATTAATTTGTACAAACTGCAAATTGATGCTGACCTGGTCTCTGATGGGCACAAGCTCTCAAATTTTAATTCATATAAAACCTGGCTTCCCTCTCAGCAATGAGAGCTTCAGTGCTGGTGAAAGCAGGGGGACCCTCTGGGAAATGTCAGTCAAAAACCAAAATTCTGGAAAGGTTTTTCCCCTCTGTCCATCTCTTAATGGCTCTAGCTGAGATGTTTCAGCTGAAGAAAACTCCACCCCTGCAGCTTCTGCTTTGAAAAAACAGAACAATCTAACTCAATCTCCTTAAAAAAGAGAGATTAATGCTTTTCAGAAAGAATTTCTGTCCTCATTTCAGTCCCAGTGGAGTTTTCTGTTAGGCAATCAATAAGTAATGACCAGGAAAAGACTTTAAAGTCCCTTGTTGCTGTCATATTACCAGACTGTGCATCCCAACCTCAAATCAAGTGAGCTGAGAAACTGAAAAAAAAAAAAGAGAAGAATGAGGAAAAATCTGAGGAGGATGCTCATGGACTCACTTTCCATTGCATTCCCTGCCAGGGAGCTGCATTTTTGGGGTTTAGAAGCCCCAGTCCCCAGGGTGGCCCAGGGGCCATCAGCACTGTGTTCCCTCCAGCAGCACTTCAGCATCCAGAGAAAAACATCCTTTAAAGGACTGTGGGAAGTTTAGTGGAAATAATAAACGTAGAGTTCTGCCTTAATCCTTGCAAGTATTTTTTTTTTCTTTTCATGAATGTGAGAGCTGGAGAAGTCTTTTTAGAATGAAATTGGTGTTTTATTGGAAAAAGTTCTGGTGTCCTGGGAGAGAGATAAAACTGACATGTTATTGGCAATGTGGTATTCAGCACATGGCTGCATACCTCGGCTGCTCTGCCAGGGCTGAGGATGTCTGGGCTCAAGGAAAAGGGCAGGGAGAAGAGGAACCCAAAAGACAGACTTTATGAAGTGGCCAAGTGCATGCTCTTCCTTGCAGAGCTGAAAACACAGGAGTCCAAGTCACTCCAGGAGTAACAGTATTTTTAATTTTTTCCCCAAAGTTTTAGAAAGCTCAGACTAAGCTGTATTTTCCTCCGCAAATCTCCTCCCAAAATTTTTTGGCTTTCTCTTCCCAGACACTTTGTAAAACCATCTCATATTCTCGCCTGGAATTGGCGTCTCAGAAATTTATTTCCAGTTCATTGCTGGCCAATAAGGGTGACAAAGTGTGTTTCACGAGGAGGAAAACCCACTTTGTGGTTACTGAGGGCCAGAGTTGGAGACCAGATCCAATCACACAGAAATAGTATTTGCAGCTGTTTGCTCATGACATTATTTCCTGGGCACCTGGCTTGTACTTACAATTAAGAACTTGTAAATCTGAGGAAATCTTAAATTAAGGTACCAAAATGTGCCTGCAAACATTTGTGCCTGCCATTTTTCAAATGTAATAATGGGAGTCCTGTTAAAGCGAGGATGAAAAATTGGTCCTGTGTCAATAACCCATATGAATGATGTTAGAGAAAACTGGCAAGTCATCAAAAGACCCTGTTCTCCACTTAATTCTCTTCCTAGCTCATTATGGATTATCACGTTTTGTCTAGTTAGTGGCATGATTATGGAAATAGAAAAACTATTTCTCTCTGCTTCTTATCTAAAAGATGAATGAGGCACATATAATTGGCTTAAGTTATCATTTAGCAGTGAGCTCTCCTGATGCTTTTATTTTGTCCTCAGCCTGAAGTCCTGAGACACACTGAAAGGCTGCTGTGTTCCCCTGGTTGTTTTTTGTCCCCAGTGCCCACATGCTCAGCCCAAAGCAATGCTCCTATTAAGGGCTGAGGTACTTTTGTTCCCAGAAAAATCAGTTGTAAATAACTCAGCAGGTGGAGGTGATCATCAGGGCATAAAGCACCAGCACTGAAACAAAAGCTGAGCAGCCTGAGCACATCCAGGGAGCCACATCCACCCTGACCTGGACCCAGTGCTCATCCTAAACCTGCCTGAGCTGGAGCCGCACCAATGGTTTGTGTGATCCCAGAAATGGGATTTGTGCTCCAGGCAACACGGGCTCCCACCTCCTGGAGAGTGCTGGAAAAGGATGGGGGATTTTGAAAATATTTTTCTTTTTAATCATAAGAGAGAATAAAAATGGCAAGAAAAGGGGAGGTGCCATCACCAGGAAGGGTTTTGCGCCCACGTTAGGCTCTGAAGTGTTGGAAGCACTTTCCATTGGGATCCTGGGTCCTGGTTCCAGCTGTGGGAGCCCATGGGTTCCACTCAGTTTGCACACATCTGGGCCCTCAATAGCCAGGGTTTGGTGCTTAAAATCATCTGCCAGAAAGTCCATCAGTCATGAAGATCATTGCTGCTGTCACTGCATTTCCTGAGGCCTCAGGAGACACTGGCCAATGATGTTAATTGGAGACTATAAAACATTAGGAAAAGCCAAAGCAATTTTGAAAAGGACCTTTTTACCTTCCTGTGATCTCTTATATCTTTACTCAACGGGAAAATATTGTCTGAGAAATAAAGAGGAAATTTGTTCATCTTGACTTTCACGGTGGAGAAAAAGAGCAGTGGGAAGGAGAGAGGATGCTTTCTGTCTGGCTTATAGTATTGGAGCTTAGTTCTTCTCTAAGTATTTTATCCAAAGGCTATTTTTAATAATGCCAAAATAATAATTGCTGAAATTCCTCTTTTTTTTTTTTTTTTTTTTTTTACATGCAAAGCATCATTGGCAAAAATTTTTTCGCAGCTTCCCTTGGCAGTCAGTTGGAGCAGCAGAATTTGATGGACCCTGACGATACTGGGGGACAAGGCAGCTTTAGAGGACAGAAACTATCTGGGCAACAACTCCCTCAGCCCAAATTGCCTCTGTTGTGTTCCTCTCTTGCCTGACAATATGCTCTCAAGAAAACACAAAATGTTGTTCTCTTTGTGGAAAATTTTTGCAAGTTTTTTTTTTTTTCTTTTTGCATGTGTTTACTGAAATAAGGAGAAAAAATAAAAGCCAAAAAGGAAGCAGGAAAAAAAAAAAAGCCCAGGAAAATTGCAGAACTTTTCTCTCCAAATTACCTCTGTTGTAAAAAATGTCACAGAAGACTTCACATTCCAAAAATACCAGCCAGCTCCACGAGCTGTGAGTGAATGTAGACCCAAGTGAGATGAGGATCAGGCCTAATTTGCTCATAATTATGTTAAACCCATATAAAATAATTTTCCATTTTTCTGGAACCAACCCCCAAATTGTACCTTTAATATCTAGGAATACGCCAGTGAACAATCCATTATATTGTCCTCCCACAGTTATTATTTTCCAAAGTGACAGGGAGATGACAGGAGTCTGTGGCTCCAGGTTGTGAATGAGCAGCAGGAACAGATGGGTTTGTGAGAAGCAGCAATCCTGCTCTCCTGCTAAAAATGCTACAAACAGGAACCCCCAGCTAACGTGCCCTGAAAATATAGAGCAGTGGAACTGTCCCCAGGCAGAGGATTTCACAAGGCTTTCCAGGAGGCATCAATATCTGTGTAATAAGAAAATACTAAAGTACTTATTGCACCTTTTAAAAAATACAGGGACGGCTTCAATTATCCCACCATCATGTACTAAATAAGGTTGATTAATTAAGGTTTTAGATAACAGGAGGAGTTTTCAATGCCATTGATGTGTCTCATGGGATTCACCCCTCTTTTGGGTAATGGGAAGCTTCTGGTTGTGAAGATGTAGATAATAAGGATTTATAGCATCATAATGTGCAGTGTTTTTCGTAAGGGAGACTATGAAAACATGGCAACTTGACAGCAAATATTTCAATTATTTAGTTGCCTACTGGCATGCCAGGGTGGGGCTGTCTCTGGTGCTTCACCCTCATCTCAGCCTTTTGCCTTCTCTCTTTGCCTTTGTCTCCCAGCAGCTCTGGTGTTTCTGTTCCAGGTGTGCACAACCTCCTTGCCAAGCAGCTACCTTAAAAAAACAAAAAGGAGATAAGTCATATAAGGGTCTCTTTGCCATTCCCAATTTTCCCAGCAATTTTACGGGACCACAAGTGGGCCTCACATGTCCCTCCATGTGAAGGGTCCAGCAATAGTTCTGCTGGTTGGAGCTGCAGTGGAAATGAGATAAATCAGAAAATGATGCTCTTAGGGTGAATTTTCACAAAGGGTTTTTCCCATAGTCCTGGTGGGGTCTTTGAAGGAGAACTGGGCAAAAAGGGAAGGCACAAAACCAATGAGATGCTGGAGGAAACCTTAATGAATCAACAGTTGAGTTCTTCACCTCCTTTCTATCCAACCAAAGCCAAGAGAAGTTTCTCCATCTTTTTCCATCTTCCTCTGTCTCATGGGCAATTTCACAAGCAGTTTGACATCTCATAATTTGAGCTCTGCATGGTCCTTGTTCATTGTGATTTTTCTTTTATTGTTTCTCTCTACTGTGTCGGTTTTCTGGACCCTCAAGCATAAATGTAAGACCCTGCTGCAGGCAGCTCTTGACCCAGGATGAGCTGTGCCACCACTCACCCCCCAGTGCCAGGCCAGCCTGCCAGGCCATGGAAACCCTCTTGGCAATGCCATCACCCCATCTGGGTGACACAATAAACACAAGACCCGACGACTGGACTCAGATGAAATGTGTGTGCTGCAATGTGCAAGCCTGACTCAGGCACTGCAGCCAGGCACTCCCTGGAGTCTGGCTGTGTCCCAGAGACATTTTTCTCCCTGGCTTTAGTTGACACATCCAGGCTGATACATTATGTTTGTATTTTTGACAGGTTGTGGTGTAAAGAAGGTTATGATTTCCTCACTGGGGGAGGACCCAGGGTTGAGAGAGCCTGGCTGACCTTTTAACTGGCTTCTGATATTTCTTCTGCCTCTTCCCACACAGTCCCCTTCTCCTGCCACTGTGGGACAAGTGCTGGAACACTTATCCTGGATCCTACATCCCCCCTACCCCTTCTTCACACGTGGCTGTTGAGGTCATGACAGGGGGTTGAATGCCCAGCCCATCCACATGGAGCACGCGCACCCTGCAGCTCCAGATACATATATTTATAAATTCATACCACATTCTCTGCAGTGCCAGTGCAGGTTGCTGGTACACATGGGTGCATTTTTCCTTTGGGGAAGGACGTGCTGGGAAAGGGGCAAGATGGGACCATGATGCCCCTGGCACTGGACACTGCACGGAGTGGTGAGGAGGAGGGTGGGCAGCCCCAGCAGGGACCACTGCCCCCACAGGCAGAGAGCAATGGCTGGGCTAGGAGCAGTTATCCTGTTAAATGAGAGTTTTACTATTTCCCTCAGCGAGAGCTGAATTATATCCTTCAGCAAGCGCAGAGTTCGATTGCTGCTTTTGAAAAATGTAGCTGGAATAAATACTGTATGTGTCCCAGATGAGGCTTCCCCCTCACTATATTCTCTAATTTCCTTCATACAGGAGGAATACTTGTATTTGCTGCTTTCCCTCCTTATGCATTTGCCATGAGGGTTTTTGAGCCCAAAGGCCCTCACTTTGAATAGAAATGAAGTTTATGGTGTTTCCTCTATTTAAGGGGGGCAAGCAAAGCAACTGGAGGATGCAGTGCTTCAGCCCTGACCTAATTCTATGCTCAGCACATTTTTCCCCCTCCACGGACATGAGGAGCTGTCCCAAACCCTGGGGCTACTTTCTGCTTCCAGTTCTCTGGAATGCCTTTTGCAGCAGGGCTGGAGGGGAGCAGACCTTCCTGGGGGGCAGCAGCACAGGGCTCTCTCCTTTTGCCCCCTGTGAACTGCAAGAAAAATGTCATTTATCAGGGAAGGGGCTCCACACGTATTTAACACTGGAAGGGAATCTCAGGAGCAGACACAATTACATGTGTGTTTTCCAGCCCTAATTAGACTGAACTCCATAATTGTGAGATGCATTTCTGACTTCTCTTTTTTTTCCCCATTAAAGAAATACCCCCCTCTTTTATCAAGGCTGAGCTAAGCCCCAAGTGGAAAGGTGAGGGAAGGAGGAATAATTAATGATGATGAAGATTCTGCCTGCCATGGGAGCACTGCTGCATTTCCCATTAAAGTTTACCCCTGCAGCACAGGAACCCCCTCTGTGATGCTCCTGGGACCAGAGAGGGCTGGCCAGGGCTGGCTTGTCCCCAGCATGGGGGCAATTAAGGGACTTTTAAGTTGTCACTTCAGCACAAAGGGGTGTGTTTAGCTCCATGGACTGCAGTGATCTTCGCAGGTGTTGAATGTATAACAGAGCTCTGAGGGGACGGACATTCCATGAAGGGTGTTGCTACCCTTAGCAGTTATTTATGTGATGGAAGGGGCTTGGAGGGGCTGAGATGTGCATTGTTAAGAGGGGTGTGATGGTTACCGTCTTTGCAGTAGGATCAGTCATCCAGAAGAACCAAGACACCCAGACTGGGAGGATTGGGAACAGTAAAACATCTGGGGTGTGGGCTCAGCTTGGGGCAGATCTGAAATCCATGATGGCCACTCATGGAGAGAATAAAATATTTGGAAGGGGGATTTATACAGTTTTAAGGACCTTCTTTCTGCCCAGCACAGGCACTGTGGTGCCTCACCCAGAGCAGGCAGGGGCAGAGAGGTGACATTGCTGATGTCACACGTGGGCAGCACCGGTGACAGCAGCAGGGTGGGTCAGCTCAGCATCCTCTGCCCAGCTGGGTGCAGATGGTTTTCACCACACACCAGCACGACAAAGGCACATCTCAAGAGCTGAGCTATTCCATGCAGTGGGGGTGTTATTTAGGATGGGGAGATGTGCGGGGTGACACAGCTTTATTATGCCTCATAAAAATAAATTCGGGAGAGATAAAAAAACCCCACTTCCATTTGAAAAGAGGGAGGAATAAGGCAGATAAAAGATATGAATTTTTCCTCCAAGACAGACTGCTAAATAGGCTCTTCTTGTTCACTGAGGCTCAGTAATGCAAGTTGACAGGATATTAAGGTTATTCCAGGTTCTTCTGTCTCCCAGGGTCATAAGCCTTCTGCTATGCATGTTAATCCATCTTAGCATTCCTCCGAGTAGCTGCATAAGTAGGGCAATCGGTTTAGTATGTATTCTTTCCATTTACAGCCTGGTTGGGAGGAGAAACCTACTAATTAACAGAATACCCCTAGAAAATCAGGAGTCATTTTAATAATACAGAGACTCCGCACAACGTTCTGCAATTAAAGATAAACCTTCCTCTGAAATATTTCAGGGGTGAGAGGAGGAGGCGATCCAAGAGAGGAGGACCCTGGAGGCATTTATCCTGCAGCTCTTCCCCCTGCCCTTCTCTTCCCCTGGCTGCTGCCACGTAAGGCTGGTGAGCCACATCTCTCTGTGACTGAAAAGAAAACAAGAGCCTGAGTCTCACTGCAGCTCCCTGTGAGCTCAGGATTTTCTCCCAGACAGCAGCTGGAAAGTTCCTGTGCGTGCAGTGCCCGAGGATTCTCCTACACGGTGGGCATCATGCCATGCACTATTAACCCCCCCATGCCACAGCCTGTCTGACCAAGCCATGCCTCCCCAGCCCTTGGTGTGCCACACATCTGAATATCTCCCCCTTTTCCCAGGTGATTTCCCCCACAAGCTTTCGAGCAGCTGCTGCAATGACATCAGTGAATAACGTTAAAAATAATAGCGCTCGTTTTGAGACTGAAAAGTCAAATAACCGCCCTGAAATTTGCCACTTTCTCACCTTGTTCAGCATGAATCATTCGCAAGTTCCCAAGTGCTTTCCAAATTATCTAATATTGCCTGAAAACCATTTCTTTATCTTCATACTTGTGCTTGTTTTGGGGAATACTCAAGCACAGAGCAGAGGGTGAGCAGAGCTGGGGGTGCCTCTGCCCCCCACTTCTCAGCTGCTGTGGCAAGAGGTCCTCTGAGACTGAATGTAGAAGCATTCAATTAAAATGAATTAGTATAAATAATTATAAAACTGTCTATTTTGCTTTTAGCTGGACTTTTCGTGCAACAGACTTTAACAAAATGTTTTCGGATTTTTATTTTCTTTTATCATTTCTGCAAGAAATGAGAAATATTTGCCCTGATCTCTGCTTGAGCCAGAGGCTTTAAGCAGGCAGCTGTTCAGATGCTTCCATCCTTAACTCCTCCAGCAGTGATGGGAATGCTCTTCTGCTCTCCAGCTGGGGGATGGGGTTTGCCTAACCCTGGATAATCTGTCCTTTCTGCAGCTACGGGCTGCAGGAAAAATAAACAGATGCAGCATTTCTTGATCCCTGACAAAGATGAGTTAAGTAATTTCACCTTTAAGGTTGGGATTTTTTTTTCTGAAAGACAGCTAATATCCCCTTCTAGGGAAAGACTTGCTGTAGATAAAAAAACCTCCTGAACTACAGCCAGCAGAGGCTGGTGGGAATAACCCCACTGCTGACATGGATTTGGGATCAGGTCTCCATGTGTGAACTCCACCACAACTACTAAGTGTGGTCACTTTCCCAAAGCATTTGTTGTCAGAGATGTTATGGGCGGATCTCTCCACAAAAGCAATGGCATTCCTAAGGACAAGGAAGAACTGGGAAAAGGGTGATATTTGGGATCAGGATCTCTGTAACACCCCCAAAATCAGTGGTGACATGGGGCTGCATCAGACACAGCATGGCCACACCGTGCTTGAACCCAGCAGGGTTTTATTATTCCTGGAGAGGTGATGGAGAATCATAAATTGTTCTACATCTTCACTGTCAGAAACTGGAAATAGCATGAGCTGTGTAATCCAACAGAGAAGGCAGGGGGAAATTCGATGAGTGTATTTATAGATAAGAAGTGAGATTGTTTTCAGTTATTGAGATGAAAACATCTCTTTTCTTGTCCACTATCAGCTTTGAGTTAGGTAACAGACTGTAACTTCACTGTAAAAAGTGCCGTGGCTCTGACAGCACTGGGGCTGCCACCATGGAGCTGCCATCCACCAGGAACCTTGCTGCAGCCTCACTTTTCACAGAGAAAACAGTCTCAGGAAAAAATGAAGTAAAAAACCAATTGTTATGGTGTAACATACTAGTGGACTGATTTTTACTTACAGGTGAAATATCTGAAATTCAGAGATTGAATATATGCAACATGCTAAACAACTTGGACGTCCAAATGACATAACTCTGCCTTTGTGGGGAGGATCAGAGATATCTCCTTTCCAGCAGCTTTTCCCTCAGGTTTTGTGAGGCAGTCACAACAGTCTCTGCTGCCAGGGAATGGTCCTGTCCCACTCTGAGTGCACAGTGTGGCATTTCCCTGTGCCCTGACTCTGCTGGCTGGACAGGCTGAGTGCAGCAGAGATGTGCTCACTGTCACTTCTCACCACTCAGCCAAAAACACTTGAAAATACAGATGGACTTGCTTAGGAAATCCTGGATAATATTCCATCTCCTTCCTCATTCTGGGGAAAGCAAATGAAATAAAATTATTTACAGAAGACAGCTTTATCCCCTTTTATTAACAAGATATAATGAATCTGTGAATTAATGGAATAACTCCAGTGATTTTGAACTGATGAGCAAAGGATGAGCTGGTCTCAAAAAACAAAATGCCATTTAGCCAATGGAGTAAGCAAAAATAATAAATGATTGCACATTTAGAACAATCAATAAGGTGGTTACACAAGATATTATATGATCCAAGATTAATTAGGGATGACAAAATCCCCAGAAGGATAAAACATAGGACAAATATGAAATCTAAATGAGAATCCAGTTAGCAACTTGCAAGAGGAGCTGATTGCACTTGGTGCTCCAGCATCCCATGTTCCAATCAACAGCAGAAATCTGAGCATTCCAAAATGGACATCTGTATTGTGAGATACCTGATGTAAAAAATCAGTGGGCATGTCAGGAGGCTGAGAGGTGAAGGAGGCTGCCCAGGTGAGGGGGCTTTGCTATCTCAAAGCAGAGCTGTGTCTCAGGGTTGCACATCCTGCAGCGACCCAGACAGAGCTTGGGAAAACCTCCAAGGTTAATTCAAGGACTGGAAATCCTCCTCCAGCACCTGAACAGGGGCAGGAGGTCCCACACCCAGTACTTTTCACTGCTCTGCCAGGGGGGCATCTGCCCGTGGCCAAACAGGGAATTCCAGCCCCTAAATTCACTCTGCTCAGCTGGGGCACCAGGACAGGAAAGGTCCCCACGGCCTGTGGCTTGTGCCAGTCTCTCGTGATAGAGGTACAAGGCAAAAGCTCATGCACTCCATCTTCTCCTCCCTTATTACACATCAGCTGAGTCATTCTAACTGTGTGCTTTTCTAACCTCGTTGAGGAGGGCTGAATATTTGAGTATAAACCTCATCCTTGGGGGTGTAAGTTGATTGCACAGTCTCAGCTGACCAGCAGCATTCCTATGGAAGTCCCACTGCCCTGGGATATTGCTGCATGGACTCTGTCCTGCCTCATTACCCTCAGAGTTCTACAGCAACTGCTTTGTTGTTTTTTCATCCTAGGTAGAGAAATCACAGAACTTTCTATATCATGTGAATGGGGATGTTGTTTTACAAAAGGCTTTGAGAGTTTGGCTCCTCAGCTGCAGCTCTGGGGTGTGTGGAGATGCTGGTGCAGACTGGGGTTCTCTTTAGCAGCCAACCAGTCTGACCTCTGGGAGCCAAAACTGGCCTGGAATGCAAGGGATGATCTGACATGTAGCTCCAAATGGATGTCATTGTGTCCCAACAGAGGATGAGCTGCCATCATATTACATGTAGTAAATCACTTCAGATTAGTGCAGTTTAAAACCAGGTTGGGGTTCTTAATTTAATGGAAGTCCTTTTAAACCAGTATCACCATTTTGGCCAAATCAGGAGCTGGGCTTGGTGACCCCTGTGTGTCCCATCCAACTCAGGATATTCTGTGATTCTGTTCAAGGAATAAAGTGCATCTGCTGGACCAGGCCAGGAATCCCCCAGCCCTGTGTGTGGTGGTTGGTAGCAGCCTGCACAGCTCACACAGCAGATTATTCCCATTGTCTTTTCCCCCCCAAAGCTTTACATTCCCATTCTCCTGGCAGCTGTGAGTGGTGTGACCCCCCCAGTGCCACCCCTAGTCTGTGAGCTGCCATCCCTGACTGACCCAGATGTTGTAACTACCACATGGGTGGCCGCTGATTTCTTGCACTGAGAGCTGGTTTAAATCATCCCAGGCTTGCATGTGAGTCTATTTATTTTAACACTGTGAAGCTTGTTCATTCTCTAGACAGTGTGTTAGGGCTAGGGGCCAAAATCCACGCTGATGTATGGCTTTCTCCATCCGATTTATAATTTAGTGTGAGGGGGCTGGGGAAGTGTAAGCCAGGGCAAAAGATTGTGAAGAAGCTTCACCATGCTCCCATCTGCACTGCATTTAATTTACAGGGTAGATTAAAATCATGGAACATCTTTGACCTCGTTTAGTTTGGGTTGCCTGCAAGATTTAGCTTTTGTTTCATCTTTTTGCTCCTGGGGACCGTGCAGCCAAGGGGAGATTCATACCAGGAGCAGAGCCCGCAGCTCCTCTCCTTTTGTTGAAAGACAAAATGATGCAAAATGGGAATTAAACCATTTTCTCCGTGCAGCCAGATCCAAGTTGAACTGAAGGAGATGCCAGCTCTTCTCACTGATTTCAGCTTTGCTCCCCTGGGACTGGCAGTGCGGGAAGGCCACATGTGCAAGAAACTGGTGCATCAGCTAAGAATTTCTCAAGCCAGTGTTTTTCTTGCAGCCAGGTGTCCCTCAGGACACCCTCTCTGCTCGGCTTCTGCCTGATGGTTTATCACCATCCTCCCAGGGAAGTTGCACCCAGCATGCAGCGTGGCCCGGGTGCATTGCTGCAGGTGCAGCCATGCCTCTGGCTGCAAACAGCCCTTCGAGGTGGGAGCTTCTCACACCCTAAATCATTTATGCTGTCACAGCAATTAGCTGCCATAACCCAGAATAGGTGCTTGAAGTGGGACAGCTCTCCGCTGGTTTTCAGCTTATTTATTCAGCAAGGACATGCCCCAGTTCCTCGGCACCACCTGGTCACACTGTCACCCTCCAGTCTCGTGTCTGTGGCAGCTGGACTCAGATTTCCCTGGCATGGGGCACAGTTAAGGTTACTGGCTGGCCTTTCCCTGCCCTGGCCTCTATCTCTGGCATTTAGGAGATCTGAGGGGGCTGGGAATTCTCCAGCTCAAGCATCCCTTTGAGGTGACAGCTGCCACAGCATTCAGGGTAACACACAGTCTCCTAGGGGAGCTCACAGAGCTCAGGGTAAAGCTGGATGGGTCATTTTGCTAGCCCAGGGATTGTTTTAGGATAAATCAAACCATGCTAAAAAGCAATGCTAAGCTGGGCAGGGCAGTGCCCTGGGCAGCCCCCACTCCTGGTGCTCTTGTGGAGCAGTGCTGCACCAACTCTGTTTGAGCTCACCTTGAAGGGCATTAATTCTCCTCTTCCCATACCTCTCAATTGTTTTTGAGCCTTGGAACAAAAGCCTTCATTCAAAATAAGCTTTTAAATCTGGTTGTGGTGATTAGTGAAACATGCTTTAAATCCTTTACTACACTGTGGAGCTCTAGGTAAAGGATCCTACAACTAGCCTTGCCACTGGTAAAAAGCTTCCAAGTGCAGGAGTAAATTCACAGACACACAAAATCCGTTTCCAGATACAGTAGGGAACCCATTAAGCTTTGTGTGGTTATGCAAGCTGATACAAATGCCTTATTAATTAGAAAATCAATCATGCTGTCCAGCTGATTGATGCTAATCCTGCACCAAAAGGGGGGAACAATAGTATCATCAAGACTATATCATTTCTTCCCATTACAGGGAAGAGGACAAGACTGCATTTCAAAGTGATTCTGCTGTAATGAGCTGCAAGAATATACACCATGTAGTAAGGGCTCTTTTAAGATGTGGCACATTATTTTGATCAATCATACTCAAATTCATTCTGGATCCTGAATCTAAGGAAGTTTCATATGAAGATTAAAGGAAATTATAATATGATCAGAGATGATCACAGAGGAGGGGAGTTGTAATTATCCAAGGGGCAGCATTAATAAATAAGAATGAACCCAAACCCTGTGAAATCAGAAAACAGCAAGAATACACTAGGGCTGCTGAAAGTGTTTCACAGCATCCAGCTAATGAATTAAAACTATAAAATATATTACTTATAAAAAAATATAATTGATATCAGTTCAAAATGCTAATGTCAGGCATCCACAGAATGATAATTGAAGGACCCAGTCAATTCTTCATCTGTCCTACATTACTCTCAGTCAGCCCTGCCAGCTTGAGCGCTGGCAGCAAATGGTCATAGCAGCCATTTCCTGCCATCCCAAAGCTGTGTGGCTGGCCAAAATCTCCTGAAAAATACCGGCTAGAATCACACTAAACGACTGGAAGATGGCTGGAATACACAAGTCAGGCTTTGAAGAAGAAAATAGCTCATTATCATGTAAACGCATGTTGTCTTGGTTCCAGGCTAATTGTTGTATAGCATATCCTATATAACACAAGACAAAGCCCCAAGGCTCACAAGCCAAAGAAAATGCAAATTACACCATTGACAGAGCTGAAGGCTCCATGCCTTTAATTGAGGGGAGGGTGCAATGGTTTTGTGAGACAAATGAGCAGGGAAGTTACATTAGAAAGACAGAGCTCTCTAACACACAGCTGGACTAATAGGCTTTAACATGGCTGAGCAAATGTTCACCTTGGCCACCGAAGTCCAAGGATATTCACACTTCCAAACCTCACCATAATCATTCTGTGACAATGGTGTTTAATATTTTTGGAATAGTTCATGGAAACGCTCCACACTCTGGTGGCAGTTTCCTTTCTTTCACATCAACAAGGATTCAGGTCTTTCTGGGCTAGAAAATGTCCCAGAGGCACTCCTACCCTGTAGAATGACCACAGTACATTCACTGTGCTGATACACACCAGTGCCAGGGGCTGGTGACTCCCAAAGGCTGGGATTTAACAGATCTAGGACCCGTGTTAACCTCGAGTCCTGGTCTCCAAACCAAGGGGTTCCAGCCCATGGTCAGTAAGTGTGATCCACCTCTGGGTTGCCCAGAGCAATCTGCAAAGCCTCTGCCTGCTGTGCCATGGGTGCTGGTCTTCTGTGGTGGATGACCTCTCTGTCCAGACATTCAGGCATTCCTACAAAACATTTAAAGGAGGTTGGAGATGAAAAAGTCACCCTTTTGGTGTGAGGAACAGGCATTGAGAGAAGGAGAAGAGGCGTGAGGTGAACCACAGGAAGACAACAGAAGAAGCAAAAAATAGAACTGTTCAGCCAGGCTTCTAACTGATGCAAATCTGAATGATTCACAAACAAAAATCCAACTATTTTTGGGGGAAAGGCACTGGAAATGCCAGATACATAATGTGGGAAATTGGCTCATCAAGTAGTTGCTACTCTTCCATGGTGAAGCCTGGTAAATTCTTTGGAGGAGCTTTGCAGAGGCTCTGGGAGACACAGAAGCTTTGCAATGGTTCCTGCTGCCTGCTACAGCCTCTCCTCTTTTAATTTCATTATGAGCAGGCTCTCCACATGTCCTGGGCTCAAACACCAAGTGGATCTCCATGCTGTCCATGTCCTGTTCATGCTGCAGCTGAGACATTTCCAGTTTCTCATGCAGGAATTCAGAAATAGATGTAAATTTACACGTTTCACTACAAACAGATGGTGTCTTTGGCTGGCTTTCGCCGTGTTCCTCGAAGGTAGCACTGGGTTGCAGAAGTTGATCTTCCTACAGCAATCTCTTCTTACAGGGGTTTTAGGACTTGTTTTGGTTTCCCATTCACATGGCACACTGGCAGGGGCTCAGTGAACATGGGGGAATTGCCAACCTACTTCCCATGCCAGGAGATGTGATAACTGCTAGAGATGGCCACAAAATGAAGTTCTGGTTCTCACTTCTCTAGGGCACTCAGCAGGACTGGCATGAGCAAAGAAGCTACCAGCCCATATCCAGAACTTGTGGCTAACCTGAAAGTCTCAGGAGGACAAACTGGAACTCCAAAGTCACCTCCTTGTGCAGATCTGGGTTAAAAACTACCTGAAGGAAAATGCCTGCTAGCCCTGCTGATGCTGAGGACATGACTGCAACACGGGAATATTTGGCCAGGTTGCAAAGGGACCTTCTCAGTCCACGGCAGTCATTGGCTGTGAGCATGTGTTGCCTCTGGATGAGGACAGCTCAGGGGAATGGTCCTCTCAGCAGAGCACATTTCGGTCCAATTGCAGCACAAAAGGTCATTCACAAGGAAATCTGGTAACATGCTCGTGGGGAGATCTTGCAGCAGCTTCCTGCTTCAGGGGCTGCAGAGAGCTCGGCCACTTGTGGCCAGTCTGGTCAGCAGCCTTTGTGAACAATCCCTGCTTCCTCCTGCTTTCTGCAACAAAAACAAATTTCACTGGAGTGCAACAACCCCAAACCTCACAAAGAAGGTCCCTGCCCAGGGTGGGGGGTGAGGGACCTCCCCACACTTAGATGATGGTCCCAGAGCCCGGCTCAGCTTTGTGTCCAGTGCTGCTGATGCTTTCCAAGAAACTCATCATGGTCAAAACCCACGTCTCTGCATCTCTTCTGATTCCCTTTGCACCCCCACACCATTTATCCTGGGTGGGATAAGGCAAAGCACAGATCCCAAGGAGCATCTGGGCCCAGTGACAACTAACAAAACAACCAACAAAGCCTCAAATGTATAGAGACATTTCCTCCATAAGGGAATTCCTTCTCAGGAGCTGCTTTGGTTTGCAAAAGGGAGACCAGAGGAGATCCAGAGGCCACTGGAAGATGCTTGAGAATATCCTTAAGGTGGTATAAGATGCCTGGTCTTTGTCTAATAGCAGCATGCTGTGCACAAAGTATCTGAAGTCATGCTTTTGGCAGACTGTGAGCCAGGTTTTGAGGGCACCAGCTGAAAATGTCGTGGGTAATTGTGCTAAGGAACAGTTCTGTGTATCTTTGATGTCACGGGGCTGCAGCCTTTAGAGATAAGGAACAGAACAGCACAGAGCATCTTATCTGGCCAGGGTCAAGCCTGCTGGAGAGGACAGAGTCAATGTCAGAACACCCTCCTGCCTGCTCAGTGCCTGGTGACATGCACAAATATAATTTTTTACAGTACAGTTGTCCAACCCATCTTTTTTTTTTCTGCCACCCGGTCTGGCTGGCAGCCCGTGGCAGGGAGCTCCCAAACACTGCACTCCTTTTCCTCAGCCAGACAGAGAAAGGACAGGAGGGGAAATGATAATCAGCTTTTCCTTCTTTTGATACAAATGGACAGAGGAAGCACCACCTTTTAAATGAGCTGTCATTTGGGAAGCAGTCACAGGATTCCCAGCAGAGCAACTCTGCCCCAGCTCTGCTGCAACCAAGGCCACCCGGACACGCAACACAATGTGATGCACAGATGTTGATAAATTCTCCCATGTGAAAAAAAAATATTAAGTCATTACAAACAAAACAGCCTCATAAACAGGGCTTAGGAAACTATGATAAATCAAGTTCGTTAGGCAGCAGAGCTGGTACGAGCCGCTGCCTCAGCTAATGCAGATTGAGAGCTCAACACATGCTGCATAGATCAGCATTTTAAACACATACCGTTTACCAGCCTTAATGAATACTAAAAGCCCAATAAGCAGGAGCCAGAGCCACTCAGACATGGCTTCATACAGATGTCGGCAGCGTTGTCTTTCATTTTGTTTGCTAATGAGTTATCGATAGCAGTAATTTGCTGCTGATAATGATGCAGGTTATAAAAGAGAAAAATTAACAAGTTCTGTTAAACGAGGAAACGGGCTGTACGCCCTGCTCTGCCCTGGCGTGGGAGCTGTGCCAGGTGGAGTTGCAGGCAGCAAAGGCATCAAGGTCCCTGGTCAAGGCAGAGCCCTGGTGGTGCTCACTGGTCACCGCTGGGATGCTCAGAAGTGTCCCTGGGCAGAACTCCTTCCCCAGCATGGAGGGAAGTGATGAACCAGCTGCTGTTAGCACAGCTCTAAGTATTGCTGGAAGGGTGGAAAGAAGGGAAGAGGGCAAGTCAGCATGGTCTGGGCATAATAAAGCCAAGGGCTGAGTCCACTCTGCTGCAGCATTAGGTGGGGCTTCTTCTAGGTTACACCCTCCTTTAGGCTGGGGACTCTGGTAACCTTGAGCCCCTCCACTGCCTTCCCCAGATCTTGACTGGCTCCCCTGCTGCTCAGTTGTAAATTCTGATCATCATCCTCTGCCATCAGTGGGAATACAGACACATTAATATAGGCACCGACCTGCCCAACTCACTGTAAGAACTGATTTCATACTGTTTGTGAGGAGCTTCCAGAAGGAAACCCCAGACCTGTGCAAAATATTATTTTTACCCATTACAGCTAATGGATGACATTTTTGATAAATGCAGAAGGCAAAATAACTCAATGGAGCAGTTCCTTACTGAGGAGGGAAAATGTTAGGAAGGCAGGGTGACCTTTCCTGAGAGGGGACAGCCGGGGACGAGGCGTGGCCTGGAGGTTGGTGCCTTCAGCAGCTCCTTCCTGACACCTGGCCTCACATGCACAGTGATTTTTAGAAAATCTGCATTCTGTTCATCAAGCTCTGAGGTAGATGCTGCAAAATATCCTGTATTTGGTAGGTCAGATGCAGTTCTGCTCTTTGCTAAGCACCTTGAGCTGCTGGGTGGGAGCGGCGTTGATCAATTCCTGAAGCGCTGGTTCAGACCAAGCTGGGCAAACCTCCAGCTGCACACAAAGTCAACCAGGAAAGGAAAGTGTTTGCCTGAAGGAAAACACTCTGGAATCTCAACTCTGGGTGCTGGCAAATGAAAATATTATGTTTGGTGATGTTAATGAGGGTCCAACCCTTGCAGTCCCTCGGATAACAGGCAGTGAGTGCATGGTGAGACACTGGCTGTGGATCCCTGAGCCAGTGTTTCTGTAGGGCACTGATGTGTGCAGCAGACACTGCTGCAGTTTATTTATCCTGGTGCTGGTGTGCTCCCCCCCTCCATGGATGCAGAGCACTTGGGCACTTCTTGGAAAAGCAGGAAAAGCATTGCTGAGTTGCCCTATTTTCCATTTATTTTTCTATAAAAGGCAGCCACACTGATCCACTTTTTCTCCACTGAAAGTGAATAGATATCCCTGGCTCTCAGCTGGAAAAGCCTGAGGAAAAATAGGACCAGAGTGTTTTATAGTTTGAAAGCAATGCTCTCCAAGTCCAGTGCCTGCCACTGGCAGCTCCTTGGCACCAGAACTCTGTGGGACCCAAAGGGACAATCACTGTGACACAGAAAAAAAGGAAAATACAGTCACAGATGTCATCTGGGGGTGAGCAGGTTGCAAAAGGTTTTCCAGCCTGCCCACACTGCCTGCCAAGCACAGTCCATGGCTCTCTGCCTGGCTGGCCCATGAGGTGCTCCTTGCCCATTTCCCTGTTTTGTTCTGTTTCCTTCCAGCAGGATCAGCTACATCCCGGGATGGCCAATGGAGAGAATCCCATGGCTGTGCTGGAGCCAGGGTCAACTCAGCTGCCACTTTCTGCCACCAAACCGTGTCCAGATTGTGGCTGGAACACCGCACAGAAAAAAAAGGCAACCTCTCCATGATGTGGGGGTTTCACCTTCAGCTGTCTTCTTTAATAGTTTTTAATTTTAGTTCAGACTAATTAGTGCATTAATGGTTATAGCTTTAGGTTTATAGGTTTAGGTGCCATTAGTTAAGCCTGACACTAAGGACTTCATGGAGCACCCCAGCCAGGCTGCTCCTTGCTGTCTGCACCTCTGCCACCACAGGGAAATTAAGGGATAGAGGGGGTTTGGATCAGAACCAGCAGGCAAGAGACAGCTATAGAGTCCTAATTTAAGCCTGAAATCTTTGATTTTCCCTCCCCCACTTGCTGTTTCCATCATGGTGCTTATGGAAATTAATTTAAAAGTATTGTGCAATTAAAAAAAAATTAATGGTTTCCTTCCTCTGGAATTGAGAGCTTTCTTCTGAGCAGGAGGGAGGGGTTTGTGAACATGTCGTTCCTTTTTAGGGGGCTTTTCTATCCTCTCATGTTTTAATTAATTTTTCTATAGTTGCTTCATTAATTGATATTTATGTATTGCTTGTTGTGCATAAATCCTGGAAACAGCACATAAGAGGATGTTCTCATTACAGCTCTACAAGTGCTTGGCCAATACTGGAATATTAATAGTTGGAGTTGCATGGAAAAGTACAGTTTGTCTCCCTTTCTCTGAGGTCTCTGTCCCGTATTGTGCCTTCAGGGAATAAAGAGCTGCTTCAAGAAAGGCATTTTTTTTATGTGCTGCAAGAATACTGTGTCTGTGGAGGTAAGTGCCAAAGGGATGGGGATGCAGCTGAGGCACAGCCTCTGCAGCTCTGAGTTCTGTGGGTCCTGTAAAACTAAACATGGACAGAAAGTGCTTCCCTGTGCCTTCATGTGCCTCCATGTGCATTCACGTGCCTTTATGTGCGTGCCTTTCCCAGTCCTGCTGGCTAATGGTCCAGCTTCCCCCTGGGAATGGCAGGCAAGGCTCTTCTGAAGGGATTTATCTGCTCCTCTTTAGCACTTGTTTGCCTCTGGACAGTTGTTTTGCTCCAGAAATCTCTGAGTAAGTGGGGACTGCTTTTGTCACTGTATGCCAAGCCCTCATCCCCTCTGAAATCTGCTGAGAGCGGGCTTCAGCCCAGCAGCCTTTCCATCAAAGTGGCTAATTTAATCTTACCAAAAGTAATTGTCCCTGTCTGAAGAGGAAAATAATTTTAAAAGCCCCTTGGGGCAGCCTCTGGAGCAGTTGTTCTGTGTCTCTGGGATCATGGCCATGGTTTAGCAGGGGGAGCTCCATCACCCACAGGTGTGAGCATCCTGCCATGCCCGCGGGGTCCCCCTGCCCTGAAGCATGTGTCCCTGGTGTCCCTGTGTCCAGCCAGCTGTGGCCCTGGCCCCAGTGGCACCAGAGCACAGCAGCTGCCTGTGGGACCCCAGCTTGTGCTGACACGGCTCAGTGCAGGGGGGTTCCCTGTACCCTAAAATCAGGGTGTGGTGTCTCTCTTCTCAGGCCCACAAGCTGTTTCTAGGTTGGCATTTGTCTGTTGTCTCGTGGCAAAAAAATCTCACCCACAGAGCAATCAGCCTGTATCCTCTAAAGGCATGGGGCTGCTTGAGTGGCGAGTTATGATCTGCCCATGGAGCTATTGTTATTTGAGATTTTATTAATCATTTACTACATTTTATGAGGTTAGTCACCTGCATCATCTCTGTGCTGACACAATAATTTACCACTACAAGGATGAAAAATAAAATGAAAGATCATTTACTGGCAGCTCACAATGCTCTTACGAGGTTACAAAGGCAGCTGGTGGAGAGAGATTTCTGCTGGGGAATGAAAATAAAACAAAAAGGGATGATGAGGCACAGCCAAAAGGGTATCACTGAAGATCAGTTTTATACTGAAGCATGTGATAATCAATTATTCAGAAACATGGTGTTGAACTATCTTTCCCCATGGGTTTATAAACCTCTCACTGGCTTAACTCTGGTAACAGTTATCCAGAGATATGTAAGGGTATCTCTGGAAGCCACAAGGGGACATTGATATTAGGCACATAATGAAGATAAGGAGGGTATTAGACAGCACAAACTAGCTTGTCTCCTGCTGTAAATGTACATTGCTCCACCAAGGTCAGTGGTATCTCTCCCACTCTCTCCAGCTGGGGGTTGGACCCACAAGCTGTCACACAGGAAAGGCACAGGCATGGGTGCATCCATGATGCTCCCTTTCAGTCTGGGAGCAACAAACAGGGCTAAGCTTTGGGGACACTGCAACCTTTCTGCCAGCTCTGCTTCTTGTAGCTGGACACTCAGGGAAAACCAGGACAGTGATCCTTCTGTGCATGGGCAGGACAGGACACAGCTGGCCCTGGGGAGCCAGCAGAGTGCTGCACCCAGGGGAGAGGAGATGGACATGAGGCTCGAGTCTCCTTAAAAGCATTTTTCAAAATAATGGATAAATTATTTACCAGCTGTAAATGGCCAGGATAAATCTGTTGGTGAGCAGCAGCACGGCACAGTTAGTTTTGACAACTGACAATTTACAGCCCTTGGTAGACCACTGTTAAGGATATTACTCACTTAAGTCTCCCAATACTTAGAGCATAACAAAGTGTCCCCAGCCTCTCCCCATTCAGCAGGCCATCTCCTCCTGGCTCCCCAGGACTTGGCTCTCTGGCTTCTCCAGCAATGCCTGGCTCTGAGCCCTGCCAACACAGAAAAACAGCCCTTCCCCCACTTGAAACACGGATATAAAAATATGCAAAAGTCACATATTTTGCAAGTGCAGAGCCTTCCTAGCAATAATTAGCTCTAAACATTCCCCTGTCCTGTATAATAAATGAACAGCATAGTAAATGTTATGAGAATAATTCATTATTCATCACCAATAACAAACGAAGGGAAAAATTTACCATCCGCTAATATCTAAAAGGGTCCCAGATCTTCTCTAATCATGTAGGGATGTGGGTGCTGAGCAAGAGGCCCCTGTTCAGCCCCACAGGCCCAGAGCTGCTGCTGGGGTGTGCCCTGGCCTGGGGACCAGCACGGTGCCAGTGGTTCTGTGACAAAAGCTGCGCAGAGAGAATCACGGAATGTCCTGGGTTGGGAGGGTCCCATCAGCTCCCAGCCCTGCACTGAACCCCCAAGAATCCCAGCAAGGGCCAGGTGAGCTTTCACATGGACAAGGATGGTGGTGCATCTCTGCTGTCCTTTCCAGCCCAAACCCTTTCCCAAAGCCACCTGTGTCCCTGCACAGCTGCCACAGGCCTGGGCAT
Organism: Pyrgilauda ruficollis; assembly: GCF_017590135.1. Taxonomy (NCBI): domain Eukaryota; kingdom Metazoa; phylum Chordata; class Aves; order Passeriformes; family Passeridae; genus Pyrgilauda; species Pyrgilauda ruficollis. The sequence goes on from NW_024520318.1 coordinate 6,177,853, forward strand.
GTCACACTCCTGCAGCCCTGGCAAAGCCTCCAGGACAGGGCTGTGCTTTGGCTGTGACAAAGAGCCCCGAGGTGACAAGCAGCAATCAAAGGCACGGTCACAAGGGTGAAAGGGATGGATATTTTTTGGCCTCATCAGCTCTGTGGCACACACAACACCTGTTCTGCCTGCCTGGCTGGGCAGGGAGATTCAGTGCTCACACCACATCCAGCACTGCAGTCCAACCCAACCTTGTTTCCTGCCACTATCCATCTCCCTCTTTACCTGCCTACCAGGAGCTCTCCCCCTTTTTCCATTTCACAACATCATATTTATTTTTCCATGTCCACAGCCAATCCATTCTGGTGCTGCCTGTGCCCTCCAAAGAGCACAGTGCTGGATCACTCCTCCATAGGATTAAACCCCTGCCAAAGGCTCCCTCTTTTGCCCTTCTCTGGAGAACCAAGAGCCCCCCTAATATCCTTTTCCCTGGGAGCTTAACACTGCTGCCTGTTTGGGGATAGCATTTGTGGACTCATTGCTGTGTTATCTCTGCTGATTATTTGTTTATTGCTCTTCCCTCACTTGTGTTCCTCCAGTGCTCCAGATGACAGACAGCACATAAATCACTGTAATGGAGCATGGCAGAATGAGATGAAGGTGTACAAATTGTCTGTGTGTGCGTGCGGGCAGATAAGGAAAGCTGGAGCATCATTTTGGTGCCTTCCACCCCCAGAAGTCACACTGCACTGAGAACACAGGGAGGCTGTGCTCCCAGCCCAGGCATCCCCTGCATCCCTGACCACTAAGGGTGACCAAGAAAATAGAGAAACAGATTCCCTAAAAATCTCTCCCTGTACCATGCTTGCTGGCTGTCCTGACACCAGCAACCTCTGTAGATTGTTTTAACATGTTTTTAAAAATGATAAAAGCACATGCCCCATCCCTGGATATGTCCATGGCCAGGATGGCTGGAGCTCTGAGCCACCTGGTCTAGTGGAAGATGTCCCTGTCCACAGCAGGGGGGCTGGAAGAAGATAATTTTAAAGGTTCCTTCCAACCCAGGCCATCCTGTGATTCTATAATTCTATGATTCTGCATGCACCTGGTAGATCTGAATATAAAACCCCTGCATTATGATTTTAGGAAGTTATTATTTTTTATTCTAACCTTGCACCTATAATATTGCTCCTGGATGTGAATAAGCACCAAAACATAAAAGGTTAGTTAAAAGCAGCTGTCTATTACACAGTAACTGCCCTCATGTGAATTTAGCTTGGTGAGTACGTTTAATGTTTTCCAATGATCCCAGCTCCATGTTTTGCTAAACTTGCACTTTTGGAGACTATTTTTGAGTAAAGACTTCCATAGGATAATCAAGATAATGCCGGCAAATTGACTTTTGACCTACACTATCTCAAAATATTCACAAACCTGCTGACTAACTGGGTTTATTTTTGGTTCTGTGGACTTTCCAACCCTGAATGGAGTGATTAGCAACAAAGAGGGGTTTTTATTTAGATCAGTGGGAGCTAGTGAAGCTCTGGTGTGTGCCAGCTGCGGCCTCAGACGGATGTGCTGTGGTGCTGTGCTGAGGAGGGTTTGGCACCTCAGAGGCTGCCCTGTCCCTAAAACCCCACCACCCCAGCAGGACCTGGGCTTCTCTCGCCCACCCAGACACCAGGAGCATACAAATCATGAAACACCCCCAGTCTAATAATATTTAACCAGGGAGCTGATGATCAGACCCCCAGAGGAAGGCTAGAAGATGCTTTCTGAAGACAAATGAGAAGAGTTACCCCAAGCATTGCAGCTACCTACCAGCCTTCCTGGGGGGCTTCTTCCTCAGGGCTGTGTAGAGGGATGTTTCTGTTTCATGGTTCCTTACAAAAAATTTCTGGCTCTGGACGACTCAGATTTCCAGGTGTGTCCATGATTTTATGGCTAGATCCCACAAAACCTCCCTGCAAGAAGCCAGCAGAGAGGTTTTTTAGATACCTGCAGAGACCTGCAGATCAACAGGGTCCCTACAATGATCCATCAAATGCATTTCCCAGAACCTCTGATTTAGACAGGCGGCTTTAATGAGAATTACAGCACTAATCTGAGCACACATGAAGGGCTGTGAGCTTTGGTTTGACCCCCAAATATGTGCTCTTCAAAGACAGCAAGACAACCCAGCTGCTTGTGGCTCATAGCGCTGACCTGCAGAGGGGGACCCTGGGGAGGGTTGAAGGAAAGTTGACGAACATTTTGACCCTGTTAATTGGCATTGTGCCTTCTCAGGCTTTATCGGTCAGCTTTGAAGCCTAACCAGCTCCCTCATGAGGAATTCACATTTGGCACGCTTGCATGAGACATAATGTGGTAACAGAGGTAGCTCTATATGTATGGTAATTTTTAGAGTTGAGTGACATTCCTTGAATGGATAAGTTCACTGAAAAATGCAGGAACCAACGGTATTTGCGAAAAAAATTAGAAAGTGTACAAATGTTTCATTCTGACATGTCAGAAAGAAATGGTTTGGAGATATGGAGACATTTTGTTTCAACATCATCAAAACAAAATATTTTGACTTTTTGTTTGGAAACAAGCTTTGTTGTTTAAAAACTGACCTAAATTTTAGGAAAGGATTTTTTTAAACCAGAGTTATATAATACAAAAAGACCATTTTTCTTCATGTTGTGGAAAATACTTGAATTTACTCATTTTCTCCCTGTTTTTGGATTTGACGACCAATCTAAAAAATCCATATTCATCTACTTTTCTCACTGTTTTCACTGCTGTCGCATCTCCAGCTGCTAAAAGGAAGCAATGCCTTCATCCAACAGTGCATCTCTGCCTTTCCTCAAAATCCCTGGTTTTGCTGTGCAAAAAGGGGGTGCTGAAATGGAGCTTTTTCAGCGCCCCAAAACATGGTGGCACGCTGGGTATGTGCGACCATTGGCGACTTGGTGGCCCTGGAACAAGACATGGACATTCCTGCCCACCCCATGGTCGTCTTCAGGCCCCACTGCACCTGGCTTTGCCCTTATCAGGACTTTATTTAGCCAAGCAGGTTAATGAATAACCCCATGGTCTACCAGCAAAATGAGCCCTTGCCTGTGTCTTATCTCCTGATCAGGCACACAGAGGGGGCAGAAGAACAAAGAGGGATTTGTTGTGTCCTCTGTTCCTCACCACCTGAAACGGCTGAGAGGGCTCAGCAACGTGGCTGTGTGGCTTTTGAAGGCTGATTTATCTGCTCCCTGCTTCCCTTCCCACCCATGAGTTTCGATTCCAAGCAGCCTTGATCAAACAGTCGCTGTGGGACCGGCCCTGTTTATGGCGGGCTCAGTTTCTGCTCTGGCTCTGGCGCTCTCAGACCATGGTTTTGCTGGTGTTCAAGCTCACCTTCCTCCCCCGTGGTGCTCGCTGCAGAGCAGGGACCCTCTCAAGCATCAGGCACATCCTTGTGCTCAGGATGCTGTGGTGGGTGAGCCCTGTGCTGCAGAGCCAAAGGACTCAGGGACATCTCGTGTGGTGGAGCTCTTCGGATGCTGCAGCTCCCCAAGACACCTGAAGCCACTCAAGGCCTTGGGGCATCTTATTCTAAAGCCTCTTCATTAGCAGCAGATGAATTTGGGGTTTTAATGTGCCCACAGACAGGACAGTTTTGTGGGAAAGGGCTGTGAGCTGCCTGCAGCACTCACACATCCCTGTTGAGCAGTCTGAGCATCACTGGAAGTGTATTCCAACCAATGGAGCAGAGCCAGGACTGCAGCTGGGCCTTCAACACCTCTTCAGCCTCACTCTTTCTGGGCCTTGGCCTCCTCATCTGACTGGTTGAAAAGTTCTTTTGCCCAGAGCCCATCTGGACACCAGACACAACAACACTGTCAGGAGTAGCTGGACCCTGCTGCCCCAGAAGTACATCCACTGCTTTTTGCCTCCCTCCATGCAGCTCTTTGGGATTTTGCTGCAAGGATCAGGATAGCGAGCAATTCCTAACAAACTGTCATTTCCTGCAGGTGGTTCTCATGCCATTCATGACACAAGAGCCTTTATTTGTCTATTTCTAGACTCTGCAAGAGGAAAGGGATGCATGAGCTACACCAGCGAGCAGCAAATCAAGATGCATTTCAGTGCCCTGCCCAGCACTGGGATTAGAAAATTCTGATCCACTCACTGTGCACTGTTAGTGCCATTTTCTTCTGTTTTCATAAAATCATAGATGGTTTGGGCTGGAAGGGACTTTAAAGATCATCTTGTTCCTCCCCTCTGCCATGAGCAGGAGCACCTTCCACTCTCCTAGGTTGCTCCAAGTCCCATCCAACCTGCCCTTGGATACTTCAGGGATGGAGCATCCCCAACTGTTCTGGGCAGCTTTTGCTGCCATCTCACCATCCCACAGTAAAGAATCTCTTCCTAACATCTAATCTGAATCTCTTTCTTTTAGTTTAAGATCATTAAGGCTCAAATCACTACCTCTCCATGTAAAAGGTTACTCTCCCTCTTTTTTATTAGCTTTAAGCCCTGGGAAAGCCACAATGAGGTGTCCCCAGAGCCTTCCTTTCTCCATATTTTAGTCTATTCCCCTTGCCTCCTACCTGTCTCTGTTCCCTGTAACCCCAGGTGCAGATTGACTCTCAGTGGCTGGAATGCAGCAGTGACAAATCTGCAGCACAGAGCTCGGTGGCCTTGCTGCAGTCACTCAGAGTATGCAGAGCTGCTTTAAAAAAGTCTTTCTCAGGACGCCACAATTCAAAAATAATTTCCAGTTCTATTATTATTCTCAGCCCAAGGCAACTGTACTGTGGTCTTCAGTGCAGATGGCTCTGCCAGTCACTCCTGTTAAATATACTGAGTTCTCCTTCCACTTCAGGGTTAACAAAAATTAAATTTGCATGGCCAAATATAAGCAGGGATTTCATTCCCGTGAGACCATGTCTGCATTATTGAATCCCAGTCTTTTTCAAGTGAAACAAAAATATACCAGCCATATTTTTTTTATGAAATAATATCCCACTGAATTATGTTTCAGGGGAAAAGGATGAGTTTGGGCTTTCCACTGTGATCACAGCACTGAGGAATGAGTATTATCCAGGTTCCAGCAAGGGAGGGGGAAATAGATGCAGAAGATATGAGCACAGCAGTGTTGCTGCTGCTCTTAGCAGAGTCAGGATGGGTTTGGAGACTGGCAGGCACTGGATGAACACCCAAAATGCCCAGACCTTTGCAAACTGTGTTGGGAGTGACCCCTCAATGCTATGTTTGTAAATATGAAATAACAAATTCCCCCAAAGAAATTATCTGTGTTATTTGTTTTCTATGAACATCTGCTCCTATATGGGGATGCTAATGAGGAGGGCAGGTTTGTGATATGATATGTGGGATTTTTCACTTTCCACTTCCCGTATTAGTCTCAGGATCATCCTCAGGATCATTATCTCAGGATAACCCATAGATTTAAAAGAGGCAAAAAACCATCAAATAACTCACTCTTTCCCAACACTTGCCCTGGTGCTAATCCACAATGTGGATTAGCCAAGCTGTGGCTGTGTGTGCTGCCATGGGGAAAGGACATCCCTGGGGGGGCTGAGCCAGGGAGAGGGGGAGAAGGCTCAGGCCCTGGCATGGGCAAATTGCCTTTGCAGAGGAGGAAAAACTGCTTTTAACACAACAAAATCCTTAAGAAGAGGCAGGAAAACTCCCTGTCATCACACTCTGGATATGGCAGGCCCAATGTGTTTATTGTGGCCACATAATAATTATGATCCATAGCAGTAATGAAAATTAATGATTAATAATGCAATGTTAACAGTTATGGTTATTATTTCTATCTTCATGCATTTTTTATAGAGAATTTCACTGCTAGGCCTTCCATTAGGCAAATCTGCTTTCACAATTGATGTTATAATAAGAAATAGGAATCACCAGGAACCTCGTTCTATGTTACCTCCCTTAAACATGAAGGTAGCTATTATTAAATATGGATTTATATGTTAATAAACAATCATTTTAAATTATTTTCATCGCCTGCAGTGGCATTTAGTAGGTAATAACTAAAATGCAGTTAGGTCAAAAATAGTTAAATAGTTTTAAATGTGACTCTTTTACTGGCTTTTTGTTAAGACAAAACAAAGGCATGAGGTTCCTGGGAGAGTTATGGTTACAGAGGGAGTGAGCTATCTGAAATACAAATTTTCTGCCTTATCAGACTTCTTTTAAATGGCTTTTCTTCAAAATTACACAGAGTTTTGGAATTTCCCCTCCAAATTCTGTGTCTGCACTTTTGGCACTTGCTGTACCTATGTGGTTTCATCCCAGAAGGGTGCTGCAGACAAGTGTTGAATCTGCACAAATGTTTCCAAATCAAAACAGTCAAAGTGCTACTCTATTTCCCTGGTTCTCTGATGTTTAGAAATAAACATTGGCAGTGCTCATTTAGGGCGTTCTGGAGCATTTCTGCGCATGTCAGCAGCACGCTCTCTCCCAGACTGGTGGAGCTTGCAATTTTCTCTGGTGACTCAAAAGTGCAGGCTTGGAAAGTGTATTTTAAAAAAGGGGAAATAAGACAAAATGCCGCGTGGGACACCATGCAGTAGGTGCTCACTGCAGCCAAGGCACCCTGGTGGCTCCTGGGGACAGTCAGGAGCAGAGCCTGGTGCTGGATGTGGCACAGCATGCCCTGGATCCCAGCCAGCAGACAAGTGCCCTCAGTTCTCTCTCTGTTTTTGTTTTTTTTTTTCTTTTTTTCTTTTTTTTTACACAGCTTTCATAATCTCCATCCCCTTTGTTGCACATCTTATTGTCTCCTCTCTCTCTGGAAGATATTTTTTCCACACCTCACCTAATCCTGTGTGTAAAAAGTCCTTTACATTCCTGCTCTTTGATGGCATGCTTTGCTCTCACCCAGAGAACAAATTCTAATATCTCAATTTCCAAAATTATTTTGTTTAATCATTCTCTACTTCTTATCTTGCCTGTCTTGACTCCCTCCTTACAAGTCTTGATTTGCTTCTTTTAAGATTTACTGCGATGTACAAATTGTTTCTATTTATGTCTGTGAAGTCAGTTGTGAGATGTCTGGGGAAAATTTGCTTTAAAAACATAATAAGAAAATAAACAACATCAGGGAAAGCTAAGCTGGCTTATTGTCAATCCATTTTCCACCTTAGGAGGATTTCTCTTTTTTTGCATCATTTCCATTATTGCCTTGTTTCCATTATTGCTGTTTTCTGGGAATCGCTCCAATGGTGGGACTGAAGGGTCATAATTTGATGGAATACGGTGACGGTGATGCCAGCTAAAATGTGCACGCACTGTTCTTTTAGCTTAATGTTACTGAGAGAGCAGGATGGTGGAGAAAATGGATGACCTACTTTCATCCTCTGCATTAGAGATACAAGGTTGTGAGGCTGTTCTAAAACACATGAAAATTCCAAAGGGGATCACTGCCGTGGCTCCCATTTACACTGGTGTGAGTAAAATCAGAATTGCAGAGTAAAGATAAAAAGTACAAATATTTTTGTGTCTGCAGCATAGCTCCACCCTGCTATTCTTGGGGAAACTTCATGTCCAATGCTGCTGTGAAATGGCATTCAATCATCCCCAACTGCTTTTAATTATGTTAGCAATGTTATTGTTGCTGTTATCATCTAAGGATATGACTGAAGCCCTGTTTATACAGAAAAGTAATATCATTTGTTGAGCTGATACACTGATAGGCTTTCTGGCATATAAGCCTGAAAAAAGAGTTTGTGTGCCTGAAAACATACCTTCTTCTTCCCCCCAAACCATCAGTTTGTTCTAATAAAATGTATTACTTCTCCTTGTAGTATTGGGCTCATTTAATTATATTAGCATTGAAAACAGCTAAACCAAATTGCATAAGATAATTTGTTTTGTCCCAAACCTGTGCTGTCAGCTCCAGCAGGGACCCTCTGTTTCCAAACAGAGCTGGAACACCAGCTTGCAATTATTACCAGATACATATTAACTCATTTTAATGAAAAATATCAGATAAAGCATAATGAAAATCAGAAAGACCATTAAGCATCAGGCTTTGAATCAATCTTGGGGAGACAAGGCTGAGGCTGACAAGGGTTGTGTCCAGCCCTGCTTGTGCATGGGATGATCTTGGTGCCAGCATTGGGTCTGAATGGGACTCAGGTGTGTCCCAGCGAGGCAGCTCCTCTACCTCCACCTTGCTGCATTGTTGTTTTCATACTGACCCATTTCTCTGTCTGGCAGAAACCCAAAGCAGAAGCCCCAAAACACTTGAACTCGTTGTATTTCAGCTCAAGATAAGCAAGAATCATCCAAAAATCTTTGGCCAAAATTATTTCTAAGCAAGTTTCCAGCCAAATTTGTCGGCACAAGGGAGTCCATGAATTACAAATAAGCAGCCAGACATTTTCTGTCTAACTTTGCTTCTAATTACAAATGGGCAAACATAATGGATGGAGTCATTAATTGCTCAAAAATAACACTGGGAGTTTGATGCAATGGGATCAATGCTTAGATACAATGATGAGGAACAAAAGTATTCAGTGCATGGGCAAAAGAAAAGCCTCCTGGCTAGAAAGATGGAAACAATTTTTAATTCTTCATTTTACCTTGACTACAAGATACACACTACAGTGTTTAACGTCATGTTTGACTTCAGGCATTAGAGAGTGGCTTTGTTTTGATCACGTGCACACTGGTCTGCTCTTAACATTTATTTCTCAGGAGTAAGGATTTTATTTCCTGCAGAATTTGCAGACTGAAAGAATTAATCTTTTGTATGCCTTCTTCCTTGGAGAGGTTTTTCAGAAGGAATATATTTGTTCATGGGTTTCTATCTTTTTGTGTAAGTGCTTGCTCCCTCTTTCCCCTTCTCCACAGCTTGTTTACTCAGGGAATAAAAACTTGACCTTGACTTTAAGGTCTTTGGTGTTTCAGACTGTGCAGTCAGCAGAGAGTAAGGGGAAAAATCAATGTGAGATGTATTAGACAAGTGTAAGAGTAATACATAAGTGCTGGGAACTCATCCTGGAAATGGAAGCAACTGAGATAGTTCTTAAAGGAGAGCACATCCCACTGATGCATCTCTTGTGGTTAAACCCCCACAGCCCATCTCCTTTCTGCACCCTTTCTCTCTCAGCTGTCTAACACACCCTTGGGGGCATAAGAAGACAGGGATGCACCAAAGGGACCCATCTCAGCTTGATGGGAGCTGGACTTGGGGAACAAAGAGGCTGAAATCTTGACCTCCCACCAGATCTGCCACCACATCTGTGACTCTGGATGTTACAGGGCTCCTGTCAACATCACCAATAAAATGCATGTCAAAAGAATCTACAAGGCAGGTGAGAAAGGACAGCACAGCAGAAGAGAGAGGTGGTGCTGTTAATGAGGGTGTCAGTGACTGATCATGTTGTGTTTGTCACCAGTGGGCTCACAAAATACCCTTCTATGCTGGGTTTTGGGAGAAACTCTGCTGTTTCCTTGCCATTTCTTGATTTATGGGGTGAAATCCAAGTTGAGCTGTCTCAGTGTACTGTCAGGACATTGAGGTCCAGGAGGCAAAGTCAGACTTTATATCCCAGACTTTATCATCCCCAATGCCTTTCCAGGAAGCTGGATGGATCATTGCCATTTAAATGCAATTCCTGTTTGCTTCAGTGTATTTAAATACCAGTGATATGTCCTCAGCAATAATAGCAGACTGTTAATACATATGAGTACGAAATTCTTAATTAATTAGATGACATTAGATTACCAGTTGTGTTCTCAAAACAGCTCAAAAGTACTCTTTTAAAGGGAATTAATATTTAATAGAAAAAAAAGCAACGTCATCCTGAAGTCTAAATTAAATGTGTGTGCCTTCATGGCTTTTACAACTATTTTACTCATAATTTAGTCTGCCAAGGAATTGCATCATAGGTGTTTTCTAGGAGAGTGCCCTGGGAAGTGCACTCTCCATCAGGCTTTCCTTCAGAGCCTGATTCCTGTTCTTAAACAAGGACCTGGGCACCTCTCTGTGGGCAGGAAGCTCCTTTGTCCCCTGTCCTGCTGTGGGCAGTGGCTCCACGTCAGATTTGTGCCCCCAGCAGGAGTCAAATGCCACATTTCATGGGATTATCAGGCTAACATTCCCACAGCTGGGACATTTGGGGTCACATCCCAGGTATTGCAAGTGATGGTCATAACCAGGGAACGTACCCATGCAAAGAATCTGTGAGGTTAATGCTCTGCATGTGGAAACAGCTGATTTGTCACAGCAGTAATGGTTATTCCTCAAATAAATTAGGCCCAAGTATGTACATCCTTATTTGCAAATAATCCATAGGTGTCATGAAATAATTTCCATTTTCCTCCTTATGTAGCGGAAAATGAGGCAGAAGACAGCTGAAGTGAATTTCAAGCTGAAGCCCTCTAAGATAACCACATTCTTGTCAAAAAAACCCATTGTTCAGGATAACTTGAGAAACCAGCTGCTAAAATTCAGTCACTTTTTTCAAGGCAGAAAAATGCATTGACCCTGTCTTCAACACAAATAACCACCATTAGATTCCCTTGTTTTTAAAATTGGTTTCTACAAACTTTCATTTATCCAGCTTCCTCAGGACTGCACAAATTACACAAAAAATAGCATGATAGTCTCTTTTCAGTTTAAGCACATAAAGCAAGTATGAATAGTTTTGGCCGTGGTTTTATTTTCATGACCGTTTCAGAGCTCCAGATGTTACTGCTCTAGCCCACCCTCCATACCAGCAGGGTTTTGTTGGTACCACTCTGTTACAAACACCACTAACAGCAGCAATAGTAGTGAGGAGATCTTAAATTATCTCATCACCTCCTTCAATTTTGCCCTTGCAACACCACGTCAGGACATTTTGCTGGAGCTGGGGGCAAGGAGGGGTATTGATTTTCTCCGGATTGCTGGTTTTTTCTCATCCTGTGCGATGCCCAGGGTTGGTATAAATTGTGCCTGGAGCACGGCATGGTGCAGGCATGGCTGGGGCTGGGGCTGCAGCAACGCCTGCTCACTCAGACACTGCACAGCAGGGACCTTGCTTGAAATCTCAGTGTATTTTTAGTTGAGCTGTGTGAGGGATGAAAGTAGGGCATCAACGCTCAGCAGAACTGTACAGACAGGTTTTGCATACGGAGCAAAGCCGTGGGGGTTGGGCTTCTCCTTCTTTTTCTTTCATTCTGCTGACTTTGTGCAAAAGTTGAACATCAGGTTTTACCCAGTGAACTTACATGAGCTTGTGTAATAGATGTGTGGGGAGAAACAGCCTGTTCAGAGCCAGAGCTCTACCAGCCTGCTCTGCATTGCCAGTGACCCCATGGTGGACAGTGACAGAGCTGGGGTGGGAAGAGGTGTCAGCAGCTTCCTCAAGACATCCTCCTGGTGTTCCTGGCTGGGAAACCGAGCAGGGAAATTGGCATCACTCAGAGTGTTTCTCTCCAGCCTTATTCTGTGGTCTGGAAAGCAATTTGAATGGAAAATGAAGAGATGGAGGAAAATGGGACAGAATTAAAGGAGTGTAGTCTGGGCTTGATAAACTCTTCAAAATGAGCATTTCTGCCCACCAAAAGGAAGTATTTTATTTTCCCTGTAAGGAGACAAAATGAACAGCAGGGACTATTGTTGTGGCAAGAACACCTGGAGATGTGCGAGCGGCAGCGAGAGCTCGCTGGCAGGGATAGCAATGGCATAATTTGCAGCAACATCTGCAGTTGGCCCAGCAACCACCTCTCCTCATTAATTAGCAGAAGCAGTAGCTTTGCCAGACAGTCCCATTGGCTTTTGCCTTGTTACTCTATCCCTCAGCTAATGAGCCATCCTCTTCCCTTCCTGGTGAGTGAGGCCAGTCTGACCGAGAACGGGCACAGGAATCCAGGGTGCACGAAAGGGGGTGGCTGGGCTTGCCATCATTTTGTGTATCCACCCTGCAGGTCATATTTACTACAACCACATGATTCAGCAGCAGTGGGCTGTGGCCTTATGGGATAATAGCAGAGGTTCACTGATGACTCCCCTGTCTCTCCCTGTGTATCTAATTTTATGCTTCAAGGCATGAAGCCATGTGTGTACAGGCCTGGCTTTCCTCTCTGAAACTGTTTTGGATTACACACAGTTTATTCACAATTCTGCTTTGATCCTACAAGCTGACAAACATGTTCTTTGACCTTGCCTCGTTTTGTCTGCCTGGAGATGATCCATGAGACTGTCCTGCAGGAGTGACTTGGTTTCCACCAGTGAGACAATATCACAGCCCAGCTCTGCTTAACCCCCATTTCCACAAAATAGTCCAGTTATGCACGAAAGCAACACGTGGATCAGTACACAGAGATCTGGTGGGCATCTTTGCTGGCCAGTCCATGCCATCTCCACAGGGCACTGTCCTGGTGGTGAATTACTGCAGCAATGCAGAAATTAATACAAGGCAGAGGAAGGCAGCAACCCTCAGCAAGTCCCTGGGAAGCTCAGCTTTATTGTCCAGGGCTGCACTTGAGATCAAACGTCAACTCCTGCACGTGGCTGTTCCTGGGGAGCTCCAGACCTTGCTGCAGGGGAGTTTCTCTCAAGTGGTGGCTGCCCGTGCCCGTGGTGGCGCAGGCAGGATCCTGTCTGAGCCTCAGGCAGTCTCGCTCAAGTCATTTCATGCACAGTTGAATTCTTTGCATGGTGGGGAGGGGGACTTCTTCCAAGAAAACCCGATCCAAAATGATCAAGGTGGCTTAATAACACGAGGCAAATGGCAGTGCTATGGCCCTGCTAGACAATAGCAAAACACATTCGGATGCGCAGCTCAGACCTTGCTGCATTACACATGTAATTAGGTTGTTTCCATGGTAATGATCTAATTATGGTCTTCTTGGCTTTGTGTAATCACATTTGCTGCATTTTGGCAGAGCTGTTTTCCTTATTTTTGAACTGCAACACTTGGCAAGATGTTCTTTCTAAAGCCGAATAATAATTTTTGCCTGATGGAAACCGACAAGTCTGTGAGCTTTTATTTAAAGCGGGGTTGAAGGTACAAGACGAGACAAAACTATATATATAGAATATCTATAATATATATGCATATATAAAGAAGGGGGTCTATTCCAGTAATTCCTTCCTACCTCATTGGGTTTTTTTGTTTGGGTTTTTTTTTGTTTGTTTGTTTTTTTGTTTGTTTGTTTTTTGTGAGTGCTTAAACTAATGAATTGTAGCAGTGTCTGCCACATGGGAGTGGAAACTCCAGAGACCTCTTTTGTGTGCCTGGGGTTAGGGATGGACTGACCTCAAAGCATGAGATTACACCTCTATTGCTTTGTTTTCCATGTCTGGGGATGATAATGACTTCAGACAAGATGCATATGCAAAATGTGCATTATTTCTGATAAACTCTTCCAGCTCCTGGTAAGAATGATACCTTGGAGAGAGCTGGTGAAATCCTGGCCTCACAGAAATCCAAGGGCAAACTCCTATTGATTTCCACAGTGATGCAATTTCCCATGTGGTTGTTCAAACACCTTAGGAAAAACATCAGATAGAAAAAGCCTAACCCAGCAGTCTGGATTCCCCACCCTGCTCCCCAGAGCTGGGCAAGGAGGGTGATGTGAGACTCTGGGGACAGAGGTGGTGTCTCTTTTCTCTACCATGGCACTGCCAGGGAATCCTGCTGCCGGATTTGTTGCTCCCAAGTGGGATCCCCTTTACCACACCCATCCCCTCCCTAGAGATCAGCTCATTCCTCTGTGTTATAGGGCAGTTTTGGGCAGGTGCAGAGTTCAAGGCTCTGCCAGAGCCAGTGCTCATAGGGAGTTACTGTGGTCCATGCTCTGTTGTGTAGGAGAGTCTTATAATCATGCCTGTAATCCCTCCTGAGGCAACTCCCTCCTTGGAGTCAGCTGCCAGATCTGGCTGTTACTTATCACTTATAAAGATTTTTAAACTTTTCTTGCAAAACAAAAGATATATTTCTGGCTTGAGCAATAAGGGATCTGGGGAAAGCCAGGAGATGAAAGGTCAAGCAAGAGGAGCTTGTGAAACCACACTGGAGCAGAACTGCAGGCTGTAGTCAGCCAGGAGCTTGTACTGCAATTGACAGGACTATTCATGGAAAGGGTTTTGATTAGAGTTGCCATGACAATGGGAAACACCTAAAAAAGATCTATGAAATGTTAAATCGGCATCAAGCCAAGAAGTTAAGCCAAATCCTGCACTCTGGTTATTCCTGTGAGTCAGTGCCTTTCATCACAGCACTGCTAAAAGAAGGATTTGCTTGTCTGACTTTGAAGATTTGGGAAAACAGGTATGAAATGTAAATTATGATGGAAAAGATTTGTGCTGTGAAGAATTCGCTGTGGAAGGATGTTGGGAATCTTGTAAATACTGTCTGCAGCTCTTGCTTGCTGTTCTGCACATACACACATGGAGTCCTGTGATTTTGATGGACAGGTGGGGATGGCTGTGTTCTGAATGAATGCAATACAGCACCCACTCTGCACGGCCTCCAGGGTCCAGGGATTGAAATTTCCATCTCTAAACCTTTACTGAGGGTTTTCAAATCCAAAATGAGTGGCACTGAGTTTTAAGAAATCAGCAAAAATTATTCACTTTTGAAAGCAAAGTGTTTTCTCAAGATATCAGAGGTGAGAAGAAAACCTGGTGTTGCCAATTTTTGAATGAATAATGATGTGAGGGAGGGTGGGTTTTTATCCTTCATTAGAGGTATCTCTAGATACAGGATCCGTGCAGCTTCCAGCAAGGACCAGAGATTGTATCCCTCTGACAGTTTGTTTTTTAAATTTTTTTGCAGAACTGACCATACTGTTAGCCCAGAGAAAGAAAGTTATGCTGTTGAGCCATATGCTTTCCTGTTATGTTCTGCAGAGAATAAAGTGTGATTAGCTATTGCCACTTCAGTTTTAGCAGATTGACACCTCTGAAATGCCAAGATATGCCCAAATAAGCCCACAAGAAATGCTTGTGAATGGACAGGCAACTGCATAGCAGTCGTGGTGGAAGTCAAATAACAGCAATGGAGTGGGGTGGGGTCTCAGGTCTGCTCTGTCACTTCTGCTGGTGATGTGAATGCCTTTTGTGGGGATCTTTCACATCTAATTTGACTTGTACACCTTCCTTGCAGAGCACCCTGATGGAACAGCTGCCCAAAGGGGACAGGTTGGATCCCTGTATTTTATCCACCCAGGACAGCAGTGCAGGGTACAAAACACAGCCAGGAGAGGCGTCATCTCCCGCTTCTCCTCCTGTCCCCACCCCATCTAACAGCACAGCAGCAGAAAGGACAGGCTTGTCTCCAAAGGGAATAATGGTATGTTAATGAGAGCCCTGCTCCCTGAAACTGCTGGTTCCTGTGCCTTGGCTCTGGTTGTGGTATTGGAGAACATAGAATACCACATTTTACTGTGCTGGCTGCACAGATTCCCCTGCTGTGCAAATCCTCATGTGTGAACCACGTTACCATCACCTCTTACCTTCCAGGTATTGCGTGCTTGCAGGGCTGAAATCAGAGCTGAAGAGCTTCTCCTGCTTTCCACAAGCCTGTGAATTTCATTAATGCCATCAAGGGTTTTACGTCTGCCAGTACCAGACCCCCCCCAATTTATTCTGCCCTTGTTCCCTGCTTTATAACCCAGATATTTGCATAAAGCAGAGCAGCAATGCCAAGTGCTGGTGCCTCTGTTCCTGCTGCACAGGCTCCATATGCTGCCTATCTGCGTCAATTCAGGGAGCTCTGCCATTGCAGGAGGACAATTTTCAGACTGTGTGTGTGTAAATTAGAGCTGACAGTCTGCAGCTTTAATTCATGGACTGAAGCGGATCTTTGCTCACAACCTACCCATCAGATAACCTTAGCACCATGATCAATACAGCCAGATAATTACAGCTAGCAGAAAAGCTAAGTGCAGGTTTCCAATGGTTTTTTTCATCAAAACAAAGTCCTAGGGATATGTTCCTGCCAAGGCTTAGACAATTCTCCTTTATTACACCGGGAGCTCACACAAGCCTAATACTATCTAATACTTTTTATGTGAACACCCTCAACCAGAAATTCCCTCTCATCTAAATCTAGCTCCTCTATCTTGGTATGAGTCTCCAATTCTGCATGTGTAGGGGGGAAACTGTCCCTCTGTTTCCCTGTTGATTTAGTGCCAAATCCACTGACGTCAACAGCCAGGAGAAGAATGAGAAAAAGGAAAAACCTGATCCATGAAACTTCAGAGATTTCTGAAGAAACACCTTTGGGCTTTTCTACCTAAAGCTGGTTGATATAATTTCCCACTTGCACCTGGCCACCTCAGAACTGATTTTTCAAACACGTTTTGTCCTTTTGCTCATTATATGTTTGCTTTTCCCATTGTCATGTGAAGCTTGTCCTTTGCAGGCACTGACTCAGGAGGAGATCCTGGCAAGCAGAAAGCCATTTCACACTGCCCTGGGAAACACGAGTCAACCTGGGGATATCCTGATTGTCTGTGTCAGGTGGGGCACTAAGGAAGACACTGCTGCTGACCACGAACATTGACTGCCAAGCCTATGTCACTGTTCAGTGCATGGTGCCAAGTGAAACATGGATGTTTTTCCTGTTTTCACCTTACCATATAGAGAATCAACAAGGTCCACAAGGCATGGATCAGGGTATCTCAGTCAGGACTCAAGGAAAAGCTCAGTGATGGATAAAAACTCACCCCTGTGCACCAGAGCAATGCTGTAGGTGAACCCTCTTCACAGAAATGTTGGTGTCTAGCTCTGACTCCAAGGGCATCTGGAATTAAAAAGCAGTAGTAAGCCTGCACCAGCAAGAAAGCAAAATGACTGCAATCATTAATTGCACAGCTATAAATTCTCTGGGATGAGAAACTTTCACACAGTTGTGAAGATCAACACGGGCCCTGGTGCACATGCACACACACAGAGCATATGTACACACAGAGAGATCAATAGACTGCATATGGTGCACATGGCATAATTCATGACTCTTCCTGAAGGCTGTCACAAATCTGAGAGGTATTGATTAAGAAGAGTACTGGGGTAGTCTTTTAATTAGTCCACAGCTCGGCTGCATAGTAAAATTTACTCCCTGACATTGCATCCAAAATTTATAACCTTTTAAATCAAAGGAGCATCTCAGAGTCTTCGTTTTTGCTAATCGGAGGTGTTAATGATAAAAGCACAAGCCCAGAAAAGTGACACATTAGACAATTGCTCATACTATTCAGAAGTGTTTCTCAGGCCATGGTGTTATCCTATAAAAAATAGTTTGAAAATATATGGGGCTCCCAGATGTCTTACTCATATCTGTAGATTAACTGCTTGATGCTGGTGGAAGGAAAGCTGCCCTTTGCTCTTCTGGGGTGAATTCTTCCCAGGAGTGCTGTTAAATGAGCAGGGTTTGGCTGTTACAGGGCCTCCAGCTCAGGCAAATTCATACAGGAGAGGAACAATTCATGGTGAACTCAGCCAGGGCTCAGCACCCTCACTGAGCACCAGCAAAGACCCTGAGAGGACAGTATGGCACTGGTTTGAGAGGATTTGGGTGTTGGAATAGATGACTGTGGCTCTCTGCCACACAAATATTTTGCTTCAAAAGATACATATTGTGGTCTCTTGGCTTTGTAGCAGCTGTTGTCAGATGTGTCCTACTTTTTGTTAAGATAGGAAAGAGAAAGACATTATCTTCAAAGCTGGTTTGAAGATATACTGGGTGCTTCCTGCAGAAATAGCTGTTCACTGAGCAAGTTTATGTTGTGCAGTTGTTCCTTACTGCTGGCCAGTTAAATTGTATGGCTTTTTCACGCCTCAAAATGCTGCTGAACCTGATGGCAAAAGCAGAGTCAGACAAGCTTGTGCCACTGTCTGGAGCAGGGGCTGTCATTGGTGTAACAAATGTCATCTCTACCTGAAAAGCAATTTATGCCAAAAGAGATCCAATGTGCAACTGACTGGCAGGGAGCTGCTGGAAAACATTTATAAAATGTAACCTTCCTTCATTCCACAAATCAACTTGTTTTCAGTTATTTTGAAAAGTTTATTTTCAGTTTTGTCCAATTACAGCCATTCTTGCAGTGAGCTTTCCTTTCAAGCCACACAGTTCTTTCATATTGAAATTTTTCATTTGGAAAGTGTCTAAAAGTGAAGTGCATTTCAATCACTGAATACTCTTTACCTTCAAAAATATTGAAAAATATTGCTTAGGCCAGCCACTAAATATTTCAGGATTTGCTATTCAGTGATTTCTAAACACAACCGATGAGAGAGTCTTAACTACCACTACAGCAAATTAACTGGAAAATCTTTTGGTCTTTAGGCTACAGCCCAGAAGTGTCCAAAGAGAAAGGCAGGAACACCAGAGGCAGGTTTTGACACCAGACTTACTCTTTTTTTTGTATTTATTACGTCTGTAACCATACTTCAAGTAGTAGATTTAGAGTTTCCCATAATAGATACACCCTAAATAGTTTAAATAGGGTCCCAGAGGTCACTATGTTTGGTTTGTTCATTTGTGTTTTAATCAGCCTCAGAGGGAAAGTCTATTCCCCAATCTGTTGAGGAATTTGATGCTACTACACTGCAGGTTGTGGTAATTGTGGGTAAATATGGCTTTCTTTGCAAAAACTAGTCAAACTTCCTCATTACATTTGGTGGTGGCTTTTCTTTGTGAGTAAAAGAGCTTTCAACTTCACCAAAGAAAACAAAGAAAGGAAGAAAAGCCTTTTTTTCATGGGCATGCAATGACAGGACAAGGGGGAATGGCTTCAAACTTAAAAAGGGTAGGTTTATATTGGGTATTTAGAAAAAATGCTTTACTGAGAGGTTGGTGAGACACTGGAACATGCTGTCCAGAGAAGCTCTGGATGCCACATCCCTGGAAGTGTTCAAGGCCAGGTTGGACAGGGCCCTGAGCAGCCAGGTCTAGCGGAAGGTGTCCCTGCGCATGATAGCGGGGATTGAAACTGGATGATCTTTGAAGTCCCTTCCAACCCAAACCATTCTATGATTCTATAAACAGAAGGAGTTTGGTGGATAGTTTCCCATATTTCCAGTAACTCTTCCCACTTCCAGAAAACAGTCACAAGAAGAAGAGATACCACGTTTTGATATATTTCAAAGTGCTGGTTGCAAACGTCGCACTGGCCCCGCTCCTGCCAGTCTGCATGTCCTGGAAAATGCCAGCTCCTTCCAGAGCATCTCAGCTTCCTGACAGAGCCTTGCCTGGGAAGGGTTTTGCACCTGTGGGGAGGGACCAGCAGAGGTGTGTGGTTTGGTTGCTGCTGGCTGTGGGTAAAAGCCTGGCAGCAGTGGAGAGCCGGGGGAAAACCCATTAGTTAAGAGCTGAGGCACCCGATGCTGTTATCACTAATGCCTTCAGCACAGCACAGGGTTGCAATCAATTTCATAATAAATCAACCCCATTTTCTAATATGAACCAATTTATCTGCCAGGCTGACTTGCCAAACACTATTAGAGGCTGAGGTCAAACTGAAAAAGACATATCATGTTTTCAGCTTCTCCTCCTAACTTCATATCTCCAAGGCACACTCTGCAGTCACTGGTTCACAGCTCTTCCCCCTCCCTGGAGACTTCTCCTTCAAGAGACTTTCATTTAGAGACGATGCAGACACAGCAGGAATTATGTATTTAATGCCAGCCACTAACACGATAACTAAGGCTGAAGCTATCACCTGTCTTTTGTCACCCCCGTACAGTATTTATGGAGATAGAATAAAAAGATTATTTGAAAGGCTTGATTTGCAACAGAACCAAGAAAATCCTGGTTTACTACAACCAAGCCAATGTTATGATTTTTATCTGTATTCATTTAGTCTACAGCTCTGGTGGAGACACCCATCTTAAAGAATTAGCTACGGTAAACAAGATAGGAGAGAGATTTGAGAATGTTATTTATAGAAAGAATCACACAGAGATGGCCATAAAATGAGTAATACATAACAAACATGGATAAGGATACACAAAAGAAACAAAGGAATCTCTGCCTTGAATGGTCATTGCACAGCACAGGCTTGTGGAAAATTCACGTACAGGGGAGCGGGGAGCTGGGAGCTGCTGGCAGCCAGGAGCCTTGGGCTGCACCAGATGAAAACACACGGGTGTTTAACTGTTCATCTGACATTACAGAGTGGCCCAGCCAGCCACTGCCATTGCCAGAGCAGCAGAGTATCGATTATCCCATCTGGAGGAGTTAAGGGGCTGCTGAAAGCTGGAATAGCAATAATTGCATCAGCAGTGCCCATCCTGGGCGAGCGTGCACGTGAGCAGGCACAGAAACAAAGGGAGAGGGGCCTTGCAGGGCAGGGGCAGCTATGGATGGCAAAAATGGGCTTAGTCTAAAGAAAAACTTGCATCAGGAAAACAAAACTGCAGGACAAAAAACGTTAACTTGCAGCCAGGCAGATTCAAATCAGGTACAAGTCAGGCATGAGGAATGAATTCTCCAATAACACAATTACCATGGCAGCAGCACAAATGCCACCAACACCCAGGCATCCCTGGCAGCAGCTGGGCTTTTTCCATACTTGTCTCCTTGCAAATCCCTGCTTCCACCACTACTTCTATTAAACTAATGGAAATAAAATCCAGACTGCAGCATGTGTTTAAGGGATACTTCACAATTTATGATGCCAACAAAACAGTCAGAGTAACTTTGTTTCAATGAAAAAAGAAGAAAGGATTGCAAGGGCTATTAGGGCTCATACTTGTGAAAAAGAAAGCCAAAGTGCTTCAAATGCAAATCTGGGTGAAGCATCACTGCTCAGAAAGGGCAGTCAGTAGAAGTTTCAGTGACACAGGCAGTTACAGGAGATGCCAAGGAAGGTGGCTGGTTTGACTCTTCCTTGCAAAGGGAATTCCCTCTGGTGCATTTTTGGAAATCTTTGGATTTTCCAATTTTCCACTTACAGCACTTACCTACTGGAAAATAACTCAAACTCTTTTCATTGCATTTTCATTGCTGGCTAGACACATCTCTTAATATTTTTCTCCTAATGCCAATTTGAAAAAAATATTCCAGGCAGAAAAGAACTGCTCAAAACTGCAGTAAACAAGATTACTTGTGATGTGCTTTAAAATATTATGGATACAAAGGCATAAAAGGAAGGATGTACTCCCTTAATCTTTTCCTTCCAAAGAAGCTGACCGTTTTCTATCCCAGACTGTATTTAACTGATGCATGTATTCATATGCAAATATTTTTTGATGTGAAGCCTGCTGGACTCAGTAGAAGGGTTTCCTCTGGCATTCATCAGCACTGAGCCAAGTCCATACTACTAATGAAATTTATTTGATAGTAATAACAACATTATGAGTGGTGCCACCTTAGCTATAAATCCAGGGACAATAATATTCAATTTGACACAACCTTAGTTTTCCTGAAATTTTGGTCCAGAGGGCTCTCGCTGCTCAGCCATGAAGTTGACTACAATGAGTAAAAAGCAGCAGGAAAGTGGGTAAAATGGTGAACTTCTATTCCATTTATTCTGAATGGAAGCACAATGAAAGGAGTAGGTTCCACAGAGCAACCACAAATTACTTCACCACAGCCTCACAAATCATAAGTGGTTTGTGCTGGTGACTTGGATATCAACAGCCAAGAAAATGCAATAATATTATTCAGAAATTTCACCCATGTGATTTTTGCAAAATGTTAGAATTGGAAAATTGAAGGGAAAATATTTTAGGTTGTCATGAAGTTGTTCCTTCTCTCCTTCCCCTCCCCCCTGCTGAAACCCCTCAAAACAAAACCCCAAAGGTCTAGAAGCAAATATTTGGTTGACTAAAGCCTGTTTCATCCCATCTTCAGTTTAAGCTTCTGAAGGAATTAAAAATAGAAACTTTTAAACTAATTAATTTAAAATACCGCAAAGAAAAGAATGAAATTTTCATGTCTGAGTCCAAAATGAATAATTTAAACTTTAGAAGTTCATTTTCATACACAGCTTCTGTTCATTTAAGTTGTATTTTCTGAGGACTTTTTTCTCTTAACCAAACTGTAAGATGGGGAGTGGATTTATGCACTGCAACACGTCTGGGTGAGGGGCTCTGGTCAGCTGAGCTGGACAGGAGGCAGGGAAGGTGACAATGAAGATTTGCCTGGAGGCTGGGGATGTCACCAGAGCTGTCCCTCAGCAGAGGCTGGCTCCACTACTGAAGCAAGAGAAGCCCTGCTGGCCTTTGGGCTGCCCTTGCCCCATCTTAGCCTGGCAGAGGTCACAATAACCCATTCTCCCACCAACTTCCACACGATGCTCATTTGGAAAATCTCCCCTTATGAATAAGCGCGGCAGGGAACCCTGCAATAACACTAAAATACCTGCTATGAAGCAAGTTGCAATTTCTTTCCCCGTATAAACCTATCTGTAGAAAATTATGCCACAGCCACTTACATTAAACTGTCAGTGAGCACATCCCTTAAAAGCTTTTTATTCTGTTTTTAATTTACGGCGCTTGACAAGGAGGAGAATTGAGTGTCGCTGGTGCCGATCCCGGCATGGCTCAGCCCATTTGCTCTGGCCAAGTGCTGGGCCAAGTGCCCGACAGCCCCAGCTGTATATCCTGGTTTTTCATTAACAGAGATTGTCACTCCACCACCTCTGCACGCTGTTTTTATCTGGCTACTGAGCTCTGGAAACCATTAGGTGTCTTTCTCCATGAGGCATTAAAACCAGGTACACGTGTCCAAGCAAGAAGCTTTCTCTGGTTTATGACGCTTCTTCTTTTTGCCTAAATGTTCTCATTTATCCCACAATGTTTTAGACACCTTGGGATGGACAGTGCACCAGGAGTGCTGTGGTCCTTCTGGTTGTGGCAACTGGGAAGAACACAATTCCAGCAGGGACCACTCTCACACAGAGCAGCTCACAGCTCGTGACTCCTTGGGCTCCATCGACTGCTTTGGGGACATTTGGGAAAGGCAGCTAAGACAGATTCTGCTTTCAGTTGGCTTCAATTTTCTGCAACTGTAGCTGCAGCTCCACTGGAAATTGGTGTCTGCAATCAGTAAAACTCAGAATCACCTTTAAATTTCAGGAGAAAAAGACCAAACCTTGGGATACTCCATAGGTGAGCCTGCAAGCAGCTGCTGACAAATCCTGACTTTTGCAGGAGAAAATATCTACACTTTTTAAAGAGTATGGACCCTGCTCCTGCTTGGTACTGTGCCAGGGCAGCAGTGTCTCTCCCAGACCTTCACCCCTGTGTGATCACTGCATCAGATGCTTCAATGTCATAGTGTCAGCTCGTTAGCACAGGGAAAGAGCTTCCCTTGATTAGCAGTGCTGTCTGATCAGTAGGTATTTAAGGAAGCAGTCTCTGAGTGTTGCCTTCTGCAGTATGCATTAGGACAGCCCAAGGTTTCTGCCCCAAGATGCATGCCTGTGGTCAGACACAGATGGGTGTGGGACAGGGAATCTTGGTTGTGACTCCTGATCTTGGCCCAGGAGCAAATTTCAGGAGCAAACACTCAGTCAAGCAATGTGGAAAACAAGCAGGAAAATCCTCCTGCTCTGGGCAGACAGAGAGAGAAAAGGAGAGCACCTTGGCCTTCCTTCCTGCCCCTACACCCACCCACCATGGTCTGTGTGCTAAGGGAGCATTGTCAGAGATGAAAGCTCCAAACACCTTAGTGAGGCAGTATGTCAGGGCCTCTCCTTGCATCTCCTCCCTCGGTGTCAGCAGAGATTCTGTCTGGGCTGGTTATATTTATGAAACTGCAGTGAGCAGTGTGAGTGTTGCAATCAGCTCCCAGTGCTAAATATGGCTCTGGCAGATACTCTGGAGCTTCACTAAATCCCCTTCCTTAGGGAAGGAGAGCATCTCAGACTGTCTCTCACGCTGGCTCTGGCCAGCCTCGGCACGTGGCAGTGCCTGCTGTCCCCAGAGCCTTTTGGCACGGCTTCCTCTCAGGCAGCAAGGCTGCTAGGAAGGCAGGGAGAAAGTCAGAAACAAAGAGGACTGCAAAAAATATGAGGTTAACCCCTGGTAAAGCTACCTGACTTTTACTCTCTTCTTATTTATGCCCTGGGAGGGTCGGGCTGGTCCCCGCTCAGTTTTGGGCAGCTTGTATGGCTTGGGCATCTGGGGCAGCACTTGCTGGATTCCTGGGTTAAAAGCATGGCTTTCAGAAGGTGGTGGTCTCCAAAAATCAGATAGAGATGTTGGGAAATACCAAGAGGAAACCTAAGAGAAGCAATGGCTGGGCTTAGAGACCTGGAAAACCTGAGGTCTCACAGACAGCAGTGAAACCATCGCTCCTGTGGCACATATTTGAACTGCTGCCAGGGGAAAACTTCTGAGGTTTCACTAACAAATGGAGGCATTTTTCTGCCACAAAGAAGCTCTCTTTTGAGTCTGGGAAACCTAATCCACTTGCAGTGCTGATGTCTCATGGAAATGTTTGGCAGATGGAAGCGGAGCGAGGCAGGGCTGGGTGCCAGGGACGTGGTGGAGTGGAGGTGTCCCATCCAGCAAGTCGTGCCTCCACCTCACTTCAGCTCCTTTTGAGAGAGACACAAGTGTCTACCAGGGCAGATGTGCCTCCTGGGATGATCACAGGGACTTTTCAGGAGCCTTATGGGATTTGTTTCAGAGTGCCAACACCCAGTGCACAAGAAACTGCATCTTCTCCCAACAAGCTTTCCTTAGAGCTGGTACTGTCTCCCTGTGCCTCAGTTCCCTCTGCAGGTCATGGAAAAATGTCTTATGTTTTGTATGTGTTATAAAAATAAATACATTAAAAATTGCAAGATACCCAGAAGCACTGTAAAAAGCACAGGTAAGATCAAGGGCAGTTTTCTCATCTTTGCCATCTTCCCTGCCTACGCATTAAATAACAATGAAAATATATTAATTCTGTCTCTTAGAAAAGAGACACTCGTCCTTCCCAATATTTGTTGGCTTCTAAACATCACCCTGACATTCCTATCTCTTTTACTCTTCTCTCTTGAAATTCAGGGTTTTTTTGAACAGGTTTCTAGTGTAGGCAAAAAGCACTGAACTTCTTACAGACTAAAGTGTGTCCTCCAGGCTAAAGAGTCATCCTTCTTTGTCCTGAGCCTGAAATGAAGGCCAAGATGAAGCAGCATGCTCAGTTACCCACCTGGGAACCTTGGGACAGTGGGGCCAGGGCAGAGCCTCTCTGGTTGCTGAACTGACAGGCTACCAGCAGCCCCACTGGGAAATGATTGATTAGTTTTGCCTTTGCCATCTGCTAATTAGCTAAAGGAATGGATTTGCAGATCCAGAGAGCTGCCGGAGGGGAGGAAAGCAGCCAAAGACGTTGGTACCCTCAGGTCAGTGCTGACAGCATGCGGCAGCACTTGAGGCTCCCAGAGAGGAGCAGCCCATGGGTCACGTTTCCTCCAGCCAGGAGCCACTCGCTGCCCCTGCCCTGCTGCCCCCGTGGCAAGAAAGGAAGAAAGGGAGAGACCCTGCTCCAGTGCTTGACTTCAAAAGTCGCAGTGACTTTAAAATGAAAGTGAGTGAATCCATAAACGCCCACATGTTTGCGTTGTTATTGTCAGAGCAGAGAACTGCAGGATCACCCTGGGGGTGAAATCCAGCCCCCAGCTGCACTCAGGCCTTAATGTCTGGGAGCAGCATGGGCAAGTGAAGGGCAGGGTTTGGTGCCAGGACTGGATATAATTTCATGTGTTATGTCCATTTGATTGCCTACTTAGAAATTATAAAAATGTACTGTATTTTAAAACTGCAGTCATAAGACAGCAGTTTCCATCTGAATGATAATGAAACACACTCCAAGGTTACACTGGGACTTCGCTGGTGCTATTAGAGATCAGCTCAAAGCTACAAAAGAAAAAATATATTGCACTAATAAGTGTTCCTCGTGTACAAGTTCCCCTACAGGAGTAATTAAATGTGACTTTTTTTTTTTTTTTTTTCTTTTAGATGGCTGATTTGTGGGATAGCTGTCATATTTTTGTCTGAGGCTCCAAAAAGAAAATTTGAAGACTGAGATATTTTAAAGACAGTGTCTACTCAGCCTGGGGAGAATTCCCACCTGGCTATGACAGGAGCTACTGCTTAGGAAATGTGCTGCCAGGTCCATGAGTGAGGCCACAAGGGTGAATTTCAATGTACCACAGAGAAACAGTGCATGGGCTTGACCCTGCTCCCTCTTTCCCATGGAAAATAGCTCAGGGGCTCTTTCAGCTCTTATGTCTTACCTCCCATGGAAATGCTTCCAGAAATGGGAGGTTCAGTCTTTCAGGATCTTGGAAAGTCTCTGAGTTGCTGGGAGGCATCGCCCCACACTCTTCATGGCCATGCAGACAAATCCAGCTGTGCAGCCAAGGGAAGAGCCCAGGAATGGCCCTGGGGGTGCTGTGGGGATACACCTGCAGGGTGCACCCAGGAATGCATCCCTGGCTAAACTGAACACACACCTTTTGTCAAGCACTGGAACAGGCTGCCCAGGAAAGAGGTGGAGTCACCATCCCCAGAAATGTTCAAAACCCTTGGCAGAGTTAGGTAAATTGTTGGACTTGATGATCTCAGAGGTTTTTGCCAACCTTTCTCACCTGGAATCCTTCATAAACATTCATCATCACAGGGGCTGATTTTTCGAATGTGACAAACTGCAGAAGAACTGCATGGAACTCCCTGTATTTACACCTCTGTGGCTCAACAAATCACATCAGGCTTCTCCAAGTGCCCAGCAGCAATTCCCCACCCCTGAATCTGTGCTGGAGAGGGAAAACTCATCAGCAATGTGGGATTGTCACTGACTGCTCTATCCAGGTCTGGAGGTGAACAGCTGCTGCTCCAGACACTGGAAATTTACCCTGGGCTGGAAACTGGGTAAGAACTGGGAGAGCAGTCCAGGACTGGCAGGGGGAGCCTCTGGGTCTCCTCTGCAGAGGAACAGTGACAGATTTGACCTCCTGGCTGCTTGTATGAGCAAGGGAGAGGGGGTGGCCAGACACTGAGCATTTTATGCCACTGAGGCCAAAGGAATTATCGTGGGGGCTGGGAGGGAAAAGCTTGACTCAAGGTTTCACAGACATATATCCACACAATTAAGGTCAGGGGCTTATGGCAGTCAGTTCTATTTCTATTTGTTTATTTATTTGTTTTCCTGATGGCTTGGTTTCAGTGCTGGATGGCTGCATTTGAGCCCTGCAAGCTGCTGATTTTGCAATTCTTTCTCTCTGGTGAAAGTGTTTTGTTTATATTACCAGGCATGTGTTATTTCAATTTTTGTTTATATCTCCTGTATCAATCAGTGAAACAGTCTCAAGAAACAAGGCCAGGCCAAGGAGAAACACGCAGGTTTTGTTTGGACTGAGATACAGCATTCCTGAAAATTGGCTGCACCTCAGAAAAACTCTGCAAATAATGGTATTTACTGCTCCCCTCTTTGCAAACAGAGCTGAAACCCAGGCTTTTCCAAAGAGTGACTTGATAGGGAAGGCAGAAATTTTTAACCCCTGGCTTCCCTCAGTTTATTAGCTCTTTGGAGGGAAAAAAAAAAAAGCCTTTTCTGGGCAAGCCTCAGGATGGACGTGACCACCCTTTTAGCCTCTTTCATCCGTGCTGGGGGCTGGTGCTCCGTACCTTGCTAACAGGGCAGGAGCACCCCTGGATGAAAGCAGACCTGTGAACAGTCTATGTACATCCATTTCTAACCTCTCCCCCTGCCTACCACGGGAAAAAAATACTGTCTGCTGAGTGTCTGCTGGCAGTGCTGTGCGCAGGCAGTGGGATCAGAGCCCCGCACCACCCTGGCTGAGCCCAGCGCAGAGCCCTGAGCTGGTGGTGAGCGCCAGCATGGCCGAGCCTGCAAGATGCACTTGCCATCCTCAGCTGGTGGGCTGGTAGGAAATCTCTGGGCTGAGCAAACCCTGCAGAGGCTCTCCCTGCTGTCAGGGTTGTGATCTGGTCTGTAGGCAGCGAGGGGGAGAGGAAAGGAGTGGGATCACTGCCGCTGAGGACCCAAGCTGGATTTTCACTTTGGGCTTGAGGTTTTTGCCTACTCGAATTAAAATAAGAGATTCTTCCAAAAAGCAAACATAGGGAGGGGGGAAAGAGTGCCAGCCTACAATTGCTGGGTAGGTCAAAGAAATGGGTTTCCTAACAGGAATGTGACAGCTCAAGGATTTACAGATGAAAGCTTAAGGACACGTGCATGTATTTGTGCCTGAGATGAATGTAAAAGGACATAAATACCAGTTAAAATGTATTCTAAGAAAAAACCCAACACACTTGTACTCCAGTCATTACAATTCAAACAAAGCAATTGTCAATTCCCTAGCAATTTACATTTAAATGCACAATGTAATTCTCATGCTAAATTGTCTATTTCCAGTGCAGGCCTTACGCAGAGTGTGAGGAGGAGGAAGAGGAAGGCCATAGCTGGACTTGTGGGCAGCCACTGCTCCGGGGGAGCTGTGCTGTGCAGCTGAGCTGAGTGACCCGTTCTTCTGCTTCCCCTCAGACAAACAGGGACACTCACTTCTCAGCAGAGAAACCCAGAAACATTTTCACCTCAAAAGCACAGGAGATGGGTAGATGTGGAAAAACAGGATCAAGGTCATAACGTTTGGGGGTAGCAAGGCCTTAATATGACATTTTTAGACACAAGCAGGTCCCTCCTCAGACAGAGAGATCTTAACCTAGTCCATGCTCGAAACCAAGCACTCTCCCAGAATTGTTCTTATTGCAACATATTTCTGCTAACAAGATAAGACTTGCTGTAACATCAGCCTGCCTACACGTCATCCACTGCCTGCTTCCCATCTGTTAGTCTTGATATTTCCTTAATCTCTTTCTCTCACACAGCTCCATGAATAGTTCCCTCTGTAGCACAGGGAGTGAAATTGGAGAACGCAGCGCTGCTCTCTGGGAAAGGCATATATTGGTTTGAAATGAGAAGCTTAAAGGCCCAGGCAGGTTGGCTGTTCCCTGAGACAGCAGAGAGAAACGCAATGAGAAAATGGAGGGAGAGCTGAATTTGAAGTGTCTGTTCTTTAATTATAAATGCTCTTCCTCCAAACAGCTTTTCTTAACAGCTGGTCATCAATTACGCAGAGTTACTGAGGTTTTCAGACAGGAGATCAATAAATGGGATTTTTTTTTCTTGGCCAGGAGAAACCATTACATAATGGCTGTGTTTCTTCCCTCTGCTTGCCAAGCTTTCAGGAACTGGCAGGCGTTCAAGACAGTGAGGCTATTCTTAGATGAGGGGCACAGCATCAAGCTCAGCAGCAGCAGCAGCAGCAGCGTGGTCTCCACTGCCTGGAGCCTGGGGGGCATCCAGGGAGGGTCAATATGGGACAGGATGTTATCAGCCCCCCCACCCTGGGGAGGGCACAGAGCTGGATGTGGCTTGTGGAGGATGTATGTTAATGAATCAACAGCCTCAGTGCAGCAGCATGGCCGAGATGCTTTTAGAAACATGCCAGATCTAAATAAAAACAGACCAGACAGTGACAGGGGAAGATGGACAGGCCTCCAGAGCTGTCTTCTGCTTCACAGGAGAACCTCAGTATATAAGGCAGAATAAATACACCTGTGGTGTAGCAACTTGAGAACTGTACACCTTTCTTGTCTGTTTTATATGTGTTATTTGCAGTGAAATCGAGGCTATCTGCACAAAAAAAAAAAAAAAAAAAAGAGCTGCTTTTTCACAGCCTGCAACCTTTGCTGCTTGTTCCATATAAATCAGGCTGCTGCTGTTTGCTCTAAATTGAGGATCTCATCTGTGTCTTTGCAGATGACCTGTCTCACACAGACATGACACATAAGCATTTCCAGAGACATTTCTGTGACCTGCTATCATGCCATAAACCATCTGGCTACCTCTATAGTAGCAGAGCTTAAAAACGAGGCCACTCCCTTTGCAATCTGTGGCTTACAAATAAAACAAAATTCTGTGGAAGGGTTGTGCTGCCACAACCTCGGGTTGTCACGTGCCAGCCTGGAGCTGCAGCAGCGTGTTCCAGTCACTGCCAGCACTACATAATGAATTTGTCAGCTCCTCTTGGCACAAAGCTGCTGTGTGGGGTGGTGCACATCTACCAGCCCTTCCCCAGGTGAGAGCAAGCAGGGTAAGGCTCATTAGGTTAGGCTTGGTAGAAACATAAACCTAAGAAAAGGCAAATTTTCCCCTGCCAGGGGCTGAGCAGGGTTGGAAATGCACCTTTCTACTTCTGGAGGTTGTCAGTATCAAGCAAGGAGGGCAGGACCAGGGTGGGCTGAGAACCAGCCTGAAACCACTGGTGTGAGTGTCTCTCGTGTGAGCATCACCAGCGAGATCCCCACCAGGGTGGTCCTTGGAGGTGCTCAGCAAAGCACTGCAAAACCAGAAAAAAAAAAAAAAAAACAACCAAAATATTTTCATGGTCCAAAAACTACGTGAGACTGTTCAAGCTGCCAGAAAGGCCTGGTGCTCTGGGGAGAAATGAAAAGATGTATTTCAAAGCACGGCAATAAAGCACATTACAGCACCTGAGCCAAAACGTGCTCTCAGTTCACCTTCCAGTGTAAGATCCAGAACAAGGCTTGGCTGATATCCACATGTATAGAGGTTTGGTCTCAGAAAGAAGGACTTCCAAGGCTGTTCCCAGTACAACAAGCTAGGGCACAAAGGCGTTTGTGGTGTTGGCTTTCCGCAAGCCCCAGGGGTCTTGCTGTGATAGTTCCAGGCGTTACATAGCTGCAGATTTTCTTGTCTGACCCGTGAGCAAAGCAAGTATAATTCAGTCATCTTGGATCTGACAGCTCTTCTATCTGCCTCTGCAGATGATTTCCCTTAAAATAAGAATGGCATCTACTTCCAGGTAGTCAGTGACTCCTGTTTGCAAGCAAGATAACTAATAAAACCCCTTGAAGAAAACTAGCCAAATGTTAAAAACAGACCCTCAAGCAAAGGCTTCACAAAGCAAGTGCACATCACAAGAGCAGCAGTGGCCTCTGTGATATCATTTCCCAGATTAATTCATGCTTAATAAACAGCACAATAAAGCCAGTTGATCGCAATTCTTTTCTCCAGGCCAAGTAATGCTTATTGCCTTTATCCTATCTGATGCATATGCAGAAGGGAACATGTGCCAGCCTTGGAATGAAAAGGCAAATTACACTTTATAGGTGAGACTGAAGGACTAGATAGAGAGGCAAAAAGAGTAACCTGAAGGGGTCCTGAGGAAAAACCTGACTTTAAGAGGGGTTCAAGAAAATCCATTTTCCTAGAGGGGAAAATGGTAGATCCTGCCAGGTATAGATAGGGGTGCCATCCCTCTGTTACCCATGAGAGAGAATCAGCCTGCAGCAACTAATCCTGACCTGGAGGGGTCCTGGCAGCCCCTCGGACCCCTTTAGCACCAACCAGCCCCACCACAGACCTGCACCCCTTTAGCCAGCAGCAAAACCACACAACCTGCTCTTATCTCACACTTCTCAGGCTCCTTCCCAGCCTGCGAGTCGCTTGCATTTTCCAGTCTGCTCTGGGTCACCCACATTTGCTTTTTCCCTGAAGAAGGGGAAAAAATAAATTAATGAAACACCACAGCATGCAAGACGCCCTCCCCCTCACCGCCTGGCTTCTCCTGTGAGCACTGCCAGTGCTTCACCTCCTATTTGATGTAAATTCAGCACAAGACAGGGAGGCGCGGTAGTTTCTGTGGGCAGCAGAAATGAAAGGGAATGACAGAGGAGACAGAGGCAGGAGAAAAAAAAAAGGAAAAAAAAAAAGGAAAAAGAAGGATTTTACAGCTCTTTGATTGTGCTGGCTCTTTGTTTGAGGCATACAAAAAAAACCAACCTGCTGAAGGATTTGTCTCCTTGAGGTAATAACCTGTTCAGGAGACTTGTCTCACCTTTCAGTGGAGTTCCTCAGAAGGGATCCCACCTCAGGCAGCCCCTGAGCAACAGGGTTATTTTTGGCTAAGGCTGAGATTCTTTTCTGAGTCCTTTGCGCCCCAGTTTTGCCCCAGGAGCCGGGTTCACCCATGGGAAGGCAGCCACCCTCCCTGAGCTGTGCATGCTGCTGGGCTGGAGCCGGGACCCCCTGCTCAGGTGTGGTGGGAGGCATCTGCAGGAGCACCCTTGGGAGGGCAGGAGGGGCTGCCCCCACTGCAAAGCCAGGACATCAGCCTGCAGAAGGGACAACAAGCAGATGGATATGTCACAGGCCAGGCCCTCATGGGGTGGAGATCAGCGAATTGTCCCCAGACTTGTACCCTTCAGAGCAAGGGATGTGTGCTGCCTGCAGGCTGCCAAGAAAGAGTTAAATTCCATGATTCAGCAGGCATCTGCTCAGCTCCCAGGAAAGCTTCTTTGCTCAGATTTATGTCAGTCTTGAAAGAAGGGAACCAGACCAAACTAAAGCAAATCAACGGCATTTTAGGAATATATCCTTTTTCCCCTGAACTTCTGAGAATTTCCTCATTACATCTGCTATATTAATTTTTTCCTTTTTGTGACACAGTACTGCAAACTTCTAGTCCTGGGAATAACTTCAAAACATTTAAATCATTCTCCATTCTTCAACATTTGGATGTTAAAGTACTTTACAAGTGTTCGTGGGTGTTGGCCAAGATTTTCAAAAGCAACTATTTATTCTATGTGCCTGCATTTTTGGATGCCTCCCTGCACTGAAAATTTCTGTAAAGGGGCTTTATTTTCAGGGATGCTGGCCTACTCAGCCTTTGCAGATGGAGTCAGAGAAACAGAGATACTTACATTTTTTGAAAACCTGATCTTTAATTTGGCAATATCTCTGTGAGAGAGGAATGGTCAGGAGTTGGGGGATAAATCCAAGGTCACACAAGAAGGTTGGGACAAGCCAGGCATGAAGTAAACTTTGCTCAAAATCACCTTAATTGCAAGACCATTCTTCTTGTGTTAGCTCCAGCAGAAAAGAAGTACCTTCTTTGCAGGAAAAGGTTGTTATTTTCATGACCAAAAGAGCTCTTAAGGAGAAACAAATGCACTCTTGGCAACCAAAACCAAATCTACTACTCGATATTTTTTTTTTTTGGTTTTGTGTAATTTTAGCTTTCTGGGAAAATAACAAAGATACTGAGGCAAAAGATGAAAACAAATGTGGGATCAAACAACATTTTGCCAGAAGGGCAAGCCCGGAGTCCTGGACAGTTTGCCAAATAAAGACAACTTGGCTGATAAGAATGGCTCAGCAAATGAAGCATGTGAAGAAAAATTGTAGTAATCAAAAGGGGCCTCTAGTATCATTTATTTATTTATTTTTTTAACATATGACAATGACACAAAGGTAGAAAGGAGATATGACATTTAGGCTTTAAAATCATCACTGCAGCCTCGGAAAGGGGCTGACTGATGGATTGGGTTAATTAAGGATCCATTCCTGGAGTGTCCAGCACAGCAAAAGCCGGCTCAGCCGCCGCCGGTGCCACACGCGGTGCTGGAAGGATTTCATACAAAGAGCTTTGGAGCAGGGAAAGCAGCTCCTGCTTAAATAACTCCTAATGGAGGGCTGTGTTTGAACAGTGAGGAGAGGCTTTTATGTGCCTTCAGCACTGCGAAAGAGCTTAAAACGTGAACTCTCAGCTCTCTCCTGGCCAGAGGAGATGAATGAAGGTTGTCATTGTTCAAGGCGTCATCGCCATCAGAAGAAATTTTAGACTCTGCCGGGAAGGGGAAGCAGTTTTTCATCTGAGAAGCCTTATCTGCTGTGCAGAGCTGTACTCACAATACCGATTTCCTTCTGGACAGAGACAGTACAGCTCCCTCTTGCCCCACTCGTGCTCTGCCTGGCTGCTCAGGTGCCATTGGTGTGCTCTGCAGGACACCTGAAGGACAAGGTGACAGCGTCCCCGTGGCGGGGGAGCAGAGCCAGCCCTGGTGGTCTGGGCTGTCCCCCTGAGCTGTGAGCTGCAGGGTGCTGCAAGGACAGGGCAAAGGCAGAGCCTGTGTGTGCAGGGCTGTGCAAGGGAAGCCTCCTGTGAGCTGTTGGAGCAGCTGCAAACACTGTGCTGACACATCTCGTGGGTCACTTCAGCCTTTCCATCAGCCGGAAGCTAGAAGGAGCAAAGTTATTATTATAAAGTTAGTGTTGCTGTTCCCTTTCATGGCTGCAATTTCTATACCATATTCCTTAGGGAATACAGCACTGAATGGGCTCCAAAGGCAGGATTTAGCTCATGGCAGTGCAGCGGTCAGGAGGAACAGGTTTGGGGGCTAGGAATGCTTCTTTGGTGCTCACCTCTTAGAGAGCTGCTGATACAAAAAGAAACATGATTTGTACAAAGTTCTTGGGGGACTTCTGCAGTCCTGACTGCTCAAAAAACCATTTTGTTGTTCATTTATGCTCATATTAATCACATCTTATGTCCCAGAGAGTGCGGTGGCCTGACATGGATCTCCATAGCTTACATGTGTGTAAGCTAACATAGTTAGCTATCCATCTTCCCTGGTGAATTAAATTCCATAGGCAAGGAATACCAGTAAATCACTAACTCCTCTTCTGAATAAATTGAGTGTAGCAAGACTTGACCACGGTTGCATTTTTAGCAGATTGAGGCCCATGATTTCAAACTGAGATACCTTTGCTTGTACAGTCCTGCTGCAGGCTCACACTGAGGTATTTCTGTAGCCATTTCTCAGAAAGGGATTCCATATCCCCCTGAAAAAAAAAAACCCAAACCCTAAACAGTATTAACACTGTCTATGTACAGAAAAACAGTGGAATGAATGAAAGGGATGCTAGGCTCCGAATTTCCCATCTGCTGGCTGCTAGGTTGTGACAGGATGGTCTGAAAATTGTTCCAAGAGAGGAGTACATAGCACAGAGCATTTCCAAGAATAAAGCTCTTTTTCCAGGAATTAATTCTAAATTTCAACCATTCAAATTAACCTGCCATGAGGCCTCCACAGTGTGCACTCACAAACAGGAAGCTCTCCACTCATGGGGAAAAAACACATTTCTAAATCCTGCGTTTGACTTAAAGATGTGAAACCTGTAATTCTTCTACTAATTTTAGGAATGCATGGCAGCAGAGCAGGAGGCCAGCAGAAGATGAGAAGCCTTTTGCTGGCAGCAGTCAGAGCAGAAACAAACCAAAAATTAACCAAAACAGTGCACACTTCTCAGAAAACCAGGCAATTATTCATGCAATGGAAAGGCATTTTTTAAGTGGATGAGCAAATAATTTTGCATAGCTGATGAACCTGAAAATTGCAAAGGATAAAGCACAAAGGAACTCGTTTCTGGGGGTTATAATTTGTTCAGTGCTGGTGCAAACCCTTGCAAAATGCCTTGTTTTGGCCCCTCAAACACAGATCCCCAAGGAGCAGAAGGGAGCTCTGCAGCAAAGTGTGAGATGTTCCTGGGACTGAAAACGCTGAAGTTCATTGGTACCCTCACTGCCATAAAGAAACAGCCCCAGCAGGGGAGGTACCACCCGAGGGACTGCACTGCTCATCCCCACCCCACGCCTTCCTCTCCTGAAGGGCTGAGGAGCGTTTTCACACCTGTGGGATGTTCACACCTGTGGGATTTTCACACCTTGTGCCCCACAGCTCCCCCGAGCTGGTCACAGCAAAGGTGACACGTCAGGAACACGGTGCAGGTTTTACAGCCCCAAACACAGCGCTGTTCCAGGCACATCAGACAGGCCAGGGAGGTGGTCAGGGAGCAGAGGAACGGATGCTTTTCCAAGCCCTCCTCCATCCCCCATGGTGGTGGAGCACAAGTTTGCCTTGGTGGCACCTCAGTCCAATTCCTGTGTCCGGCAGCACAGACACAGCATCTCTGGAGATACAGTGGATGTGGCCGCACTGTTTTTACAGAGGAGACTAAAAGTAATTGAACAAAATCTGTTTTCGATTAAAGAGATTATATCTCATAGAGCTTTTTTCTTTTTTAAATTGCACTTAAATGGCTTTTATGTAGCTTGTTATTTTGCAACAAGATTAACACCAAGGTGGATTGAATTACCTGTTAATTCAACACATAATTTACTGGTACCTCCGTGTGCCATCCAGGATATATTTAAAGACATCTTGACAACGGATCCATAGAGCACACAATAAGGACATCATTACTTAAGAAGATACATCCCCAAAGAGACACATGACATTAACCCCATCTGTAGATGAGTAATCAGAGCTAAATCAGGAACATTCCCATTTAATCTAAAATAAATGGTGCCCTATAAATTCCACATACAAAAATCCTAGCAATTTACCATATGATTAAACCATAGTGATTTTTTTATATATATACAGTAGTTTTGCTGAAATATTTTAACTTGGGATTCTAAAAAAAAAGATTTATAGCTCTGAATGCAGCGCTCCTGCTTGGAATAATCAATACTGATTTTAATATACTTTTTAAAAGATTTATTTCCTTGTTGCGGAAAAGATTTAAATTGCAGGGTGCCAGCAACTGATGAATTATGATTTAGGGCCAAATCTGTTTCACTTGGAAGAATGGTGATTTTAAATTCAATGAAGTTTCTCTGATGAGTAGAACAAGGAAGTTTTGGCCCACATTTTTCTTGAAAACCCACCAATAAAGTAATTATCTTGTCATGCTGACAGCCATGTGCATTTATGGCTGGGAAGCTTCACGCCCTGTAGACATGTGACAAACAGGCACTTTCCCTGCAGCTCTTCCCCCAGCGCTGCCTCGTGCCCTGGCAGAGCCAGGGTGGGAGCAGCACCAGGAGCGTGGATGTGGGGTCACAGCCAGCGCACACCCAGCTCCATACCCCGAGTGCATTTACCTTACACACCCGAGGAACACTGCAAGGTTTTGGGGTGAAATGCTGTGTAACAGGGAGCGTGGTGGGACTTCCCTCACCACTGCGCGCTGTGATGGGGTGAGACCCCAGCCAGGGGCCACCAGCCTCTCACTTCAGTGCCCTGCTCTCACCCCAGCGATTAATGCTCTATATCTGCAGCACGATAGTTGGATAAAAACCTGGTATTTAATCTTGTCCATCCCCAAGCAGTTCATGATTGCTCCCCAGAGTCTATTCATGAGCGCTTTGTTCATTCCAGTTTTAAATGACTCCAGAGCTGATAGGGACTCCACCACCTCCCGTAGGAGATAAATCAGTACACTTAAATAAAAGACAAGATGGTATCTAGCATGCTGTTCCTACAAGATTCACCATTAGTTCCTACCCCAAGGCAAGCATGAAATAAACATTCCCTGCTCCCAGGTTAAGTGCCTGCCTTTCCTTTGGTACAGTGTGGTACGGATTGTGCTATCATCATCGTAGGAAATTAACTTCTACCCGACGCTGACAGAGACACATTTAACATACATAGCTTGGCACCACATCCAGCATTAATTTCCCAGCCCCAGACACGAGGAACGGAAAAGCTTTATTAGATCACTCAGTCCTGCTCACTGTTAGGCAAATGATTTGCTTCTTAGTGACAGCCCCTGGAGTTTTCTCCAGTCCGAATTGTAAAATCCCGCAGCACAAAGATCACCTCCCTGTGGACTGCACATTTGTCTCCACGTTTCTATTTACATCTGTATTTTCTGTATCTTCCTTAAAATTACCCTTACTTTTCTACATGCAGCTCTAGGATACCCTTTCACTAATTCCTTCCCACTCCTTTTTTGGCCCTGCTGTAGGATTTTTCAAAAGTTAACCATTCTATCTCCTCATAATGACTGCGAGGTTTTCAGATTTTAGCTCTACTAGCTAATGTCTTTCTTATGAAGAGGACTGAAGGATGGAAGTGGCATCTCCAGCAGGTTCCCCATGGCCACCTGGCAGATGTGGCCCTGTGATAATGCCTTTGCTGTGTCCTTCCTCCACCAAGGCCAGATCCCAAAGGTATGCCAAGCTCCCCATTTCCACCAGCACCCTTGCTTCCTTCTGTGATGAGATGTATTATTTCTTTTCACATGGATTAACTGCAATTTTCCTATTTTTAACATTAATGTTATTTTACTCTAACCACATTTTCCCTCATATCTAGGCAATTACAAGACAATTCACTGCAAATTTTCATGGGGATAGTTCATTACGTACTAGAAAATGTACAATAATGAAGCGTGAAAAACATGGCAGCTTGCAGTGGCATTTCCTTTCCAGACTGTGAATAAAAGTGGAGAAATAGTGTTCTGTAGAGCATAGGAATTAGGAGAGAGTAAGATTTTTCAGAATTAAAAAATAGGGCAGAAACTTCCCAAATAAATGATGGTGTGACTAATAATGTATCGATCCTATTTTTAATTCCTACTACAGCACTTCAATTGCCTTTTAATTTTTATGACTGTGTAGGTAAAAAAAGACCCCAAAAAACAAAACAAAAAGAGATGTAACACATGGCTACATGGTTGGAAATCCACAGCTCCATGATATCTGTACTGTAAATGTTTGCTTAATATAAAAAAAGGGAGCAAAATTCAGTACCTCAAGGGTTAAACTAAACTCCTAAATATTGATTCTGCTATCTGAATAAGCACCTTTTGCCAAAATTGTCCTTCCTCAGAGTGGAAGATCAAACACTGTGGTGACAAATTGGTTTATCTCAGACCAGGTGCTCAAGTCAAAAGATGCTTTCAAAAAGAACAAATCTCAGGGAGGAGAGAAATGGCTCTGATCACATTGGGCTCTCCTACACGAGCAAGCTCTCCAGCACACACAGACAGAGCAGGCACTGTTACAAGAAATTGTGCAGCACGCTTGCCTCAAGCATTCCTCTCTCCCACAGGCTGTATAATAAATGCAAGAAATTATTCAAAAGGACCATTCTTGCTTCCCTCAGACATATTTTGCTAAACCATAGCAATAAAGATCAACTGCACCAGTTTCTTTTTCTCCTGCCTCATGTCTTTCTGCATCTGTCAACATTAGACTTCATCTAAAGAGTGGGTTTTGTGTTTTACAGCTACTTACAATGAGGCAGGCAAGAAATGGATCTTACACCAGGCACAGACATACTGGGGACTGGGGGGGAGTGTGGGAAAAGGGTGTCCTAAAGGTTTTGGGGACTCTTGTACCTCACTGCTAGCACTTGATG
The DNA here is from genome assembly GCF_017590135.1 of Pyrgilauda ruficollis. Lineage (NCBI taxonomy): Eukaryota > Metazoa > Chordata > Aves > Passeriformes > Passeridae > Pyrgilauda > Pyrgilauda ruficollis. The sequence continues at coordinate 6,216,827 of NW_024520318.1, forward strand.
CAGGCTTGTGTATGCACCAAATGTAGTATTCCATCACATCAGGTCTGCATCTGCTCCTCCCTCCACTGGAAGGAATTCAGAATATTTTCTGGTTGCTGCCCTTTAGCTATCAAAGCCAGCACTTGGAATAGGAACAAAATATGTAATGGTTTCAGGAAAACTTGCTTCTCACAGATCCCTAAAAATGGAAGTAGTTTTAGTAGCAGTGTCTGAAGATGGGGAGGACTGGGGATTTTATGGAAGAAGAGGACATTTGGGGAGCCTGCAGGCAGCTCACACTGCTCACTTTTAATGCCAGAGCTCATCTCCTGAAGCCTGAGGAGAGCAAAGGACAGTGTTGGGAGCCAACAGGTTAAATGCCTCAGGCTTTCCAGTATAAAGACCGAGAGCTGCAAAAAGGCAAAAGTGTGGCAGCAAGCTGCTCAAGGACCTTGCTGTCGTGACACAAGTGAGGTTCCTATTGCTGGGGCATGTTTTTGCACATCCCTGGCTTTCCAGGAGACAGTGACATTATTCCCTAGCAAAAGCTGTCCTCAGGTCTTAGCATTTGCCCTCTACCAGCTGATTCTTTTAGCTTTGCAGGAAATGATCCTGCACATCCCACACAGTCCCTGCTCTGCCCTTGAACAGAGGTTCCCTGAGGATTTGCCTGCAGTGCTGATCCTTGCTTTCCTTGGGAGTCCTCTGGGGAGTAAAGCCATGGGAAATGCTGGATTTACCTCTGCACACCATTGCCAGCTTGGAAAGGAAGACAGCTCACTGTTCCAGTGGGCAAAGAGTTAAGTTGTCAATTATAAAACTAAGAGAAGGGCTCCTATAAAGTGAAATAAAGCAAGAAAATGCAGCTACACATTGTGTTTAACCAGATTCTTTCTGAGCTGTTTCAGAGCCTCAGCTGAAGCACTGGTTAAGCTACAATTCAGGGCTGGCTGCTCCAGGGCTTTTCTCCCAGCCAAGGGTGCTCTGTCCCTCTGCCAGGATAATCCTTCCAGCTTAAAACAGGCTCTTGCTGCAAGGCTCTCACAAACATTACCAAATCACTGATCACAAGCAGCAGCCCCTGTATGCATTTCTTATTAAATGAACAGCATTTGCTCTGAGTTCTTCATGAAACCAAAACTGTGTTCTTCACAGGGAATAGATATTTGGCATTTTGGTAACTTCAATAACTATGTTACCTTCCTTTTCTTCCCAAACACAGAGTGTTGATTCGGGGTGTCCTGATGAAAAAATGGCCATTTACAAATCATTATACTGAAATGACTGATGAAAACAAGAAGGATGTGGATTGTTACAGAGAAGAGAGATTGGTAAGCACTGGAGAAGAGTCCAACACACATTGTAAGCGTGAGGTAGGTTGAGGTGCTCCAGTAAAAGAAATAAAGAAGGAAGGACATCACACATTGTGATTATCGTAGTGTCCTGCATAGGGCCATGAGCTGGACTCCATGATCCTGATGGGCCCCTTTCAATTTAGCACATTTCTATGATTCTGTGACTGAAATATACGTAAGTTGCCAATTTACAGCATCATCTTAATTTATTCTTCATCAGCTGCAGGCAGTGCTCGCATGTAACCCTAATAATTCACCATCCTGTGTGCAACATCCTGGTGTTGAACCCCAGACCTTTCTGAGGTGAGACTGGCACAGAATGGGTGCATGGCAGTCATGCAAATGGACCTGATTTCCAAGAGTCTCCTGACACTTTCAAAAGCTGGGAACTAGAGCTGTGCAGAGCCAAGGAGAGACAGAATGGTGAGGTAACAGAGGAACTCGTGAGTCTCTAGCTCCGTTTCCTCAGCTATCATTAGCAAATTCCCTTCTCCTGCTTTCTCATTATCTGGTTTTTTTTGTGAGAGTTAACATCTGATGGTCACTGCCTGGCTCAGGGGCCCTGCCCACCCAGCTGGTGTCCCTGGGATCACAGCTCAGCAAACAGGGCTTGTGGTGTTTTCATTTCTCCTGGAAGTGTGTGCCTGGGAATGCCCAGGGAGTCTCACTTAGCAGAACAATGAAACACAGGCCCATTACTCTGCCTGTCAAGTTACTTACAAGCTTCTCCATCACTGCAGTACCTACTGTCTTTATATTGTTGTGGATGAAAGGAATTTATCCCCCAAGGTAAGGAAATGTTAGCCCTAGCCTATGAACCTTGAGCTAGAGGCTAAGACCACACAGGGAAGTTTGTGGCTCATTGGGGAAATTCACTGTTCTCTAAACCAACTTCCAAATCCTGCTTTCCTCATCAGCTCTTCTCCATTTCATTACAGCACATCCCTTGACATCAAATAAGGCTTTTGCATCTATTTTTCTTTTATGTTCCAAAAAGAAACTTCTGGCAGTCTTTCTTGAATTTAATATTTTCTTGAAAAACAATATTTTCACAATGATCTCTAATGAGATTCCACAGCCAACCCCAGAAATAGATCCTGTATTTCCAATTCTTGCATGAAGCAAGGAAGGGGAGTAAGAAATCACATCATTTATTTCTTTTAAATGACAGAAAAATACAACTGAAACAATCTTCCTTAAACCTTGTGAGAGCACAGTTCCATTTGGTCATGACAAACACTCCTAGGCTGCATATTCTCCTTGAAAGTTTAACTCTGTCTCCAAACTCACTGAAATGAATGATTTTCCATTGGGGTCTTCCTGTAGGAAAATTCTCATGTACATCAGAGGGGCAAAACCAGGTGTGATGTGGTGCAAATACTCCTCTAACAAGCTTTAATGCCCAAGTGTGTTGATGTGGCAAAGCCCACAGACAGTGAGGACCTTCCTCCTGTGGGAAAATTGCTTATTTTCTTGTAATACGGTCCATGCCCAAAGCCAAACATTTGCTTCTCAGAGATGCTCCTACTCCCTCCAGATAAATCATCCTGGCAGGAATGACTCAGCAGGGGATAAATTTCATCAGGGGCCAGGATATCACTTCATCCTTCCTTTCAATGTAATCGGAGGTTTTTAATCAGGGACTCCTTCTGATTACTCCCAAGTGCCATAAACAACCAGGATTTGCTATAATGCCTTTGGATTATTACCAAAATCTTAGAGATATAATACACACCATGCAAAAAATTATTACCACTGCAAGTAGAGAAAATGCTGGCAATTAAAAAGCACTAACTTCCATGCTGCCTGCTTTAAACAACTCCTGCTATTATCATCTCTGATAATAATTAATCCTTATTGCTTACACAATCCAGAGGTCCTCTTGCAGATTTGAAGAAGCTGCATTTGGGTTTGTTTGTCTATTTATTTATTTATTTATTTATTTTAAGAAGTGTTGTCATCAAGAAATCTGTGAGACCCAAGGAGTTGATTGATCACAAGGTCCTATCAAATGTCAAAGCTGGCCCTCGCTGACCTCCCATCTATTCAGAACTGCTTTGATTTAATCTACAAGCTGGCTGCCTCTCCTGCCTGTGAGTTCTGTCTGTAACCCATGTGTCAGTGTTTTGAGATATGACCTGTTTCACGCTTCATTCATCTCATCTGAAGGACGGAAATTAAACTGGAGGGTCAGCAAGGGGCACAGCTCAAAATACACACACATTAAACTGGAGTCTTTTGTTTGGGCCCATCAGAAGAGTTAGAGCAGCCATCAAAAATAATATTCAAGTGGAATTGATTTTCTTTTTCCTATTGAAATTTGTAATACTAATAGATGTGGAAGGGTGGCAAGCCTTGTGACAGAAGAAGGAAAAATAATCATGGTGCCTTCCTAAAAGGCTTGTGACACTTTTAGTCATACCAGTTTATGAGTGTGTGAACACCTCCAGGTTTAGTAGTGTGCAAAAGGCAGTATTTCCATTGTACATCCAGCATTTCAAGCCTTTTTATGCTGATCATAATATTACAGCTTGAGCTGAAACACAGTGGAAAGTTCACAGCCCAGATCACAATGTTTTAAACCTCATCTGTCTTCCTTGGGTTTTGTTATAATTTGGAAAATGCTTAGCTCCAGTTCTTGCCCTGTGGAACACAGCCAGCAGCTCAGATGGATAATTCTCAGGGGCAACCACAGCTTTACAGAGCAATTTTCATTCTGACTTTTCCTTGGCCAGGAGAGTAAGCATGAAGGATGAAGCCTCAGTGCATGCAAGCACTCCTACAGCTCTTTCATGAGCTGGAGACTCAGAGATGTGTCCCTTGCCTGAGCTGCAGGGCAAGCCAAGGCTCCTTCAGGCAGGTGGACCAAGGGATCTGAGCCCCACGGGTACCAGGATGCACCCTGAGGTGCTCATGGAACAAACCACATGCACCCCAGACACTCAGTGGGACGTGCAGCTGAGAGAGCAGATGTTGCTCCTTGCAATCCCTTCTTTCTCACAGGTATGTCAAACATTCCCAGCCTGCAGACACAGCTCACAGAATCACAGAATATCCTGAGTTGGAAGGGACCCGCAAAGATCATCACTCCAGCTCCTGGCCCTGCACAGGACACCCCTGGAATCACACCATGCTCCTGAGAGTGTTTTCCAAATGTTTCTTGAGCTCTGTCAGTGCTGACCACTTCCCTGGGAGCCTGTCCAGTGCCCAGCCACCCTGTGGGTGAAGAGTCTTTCCCTAACATCCAACCCAAAGTCCCCCTGACACAGCTCCATGCCATTCCCTAGGTCCTGTCACTGCTCACCACAGACAAGGATCAGTGCCTGCCCTTAATGAGGAAGCTGATATCGTGGTTGATAAAAGTTCATTGCACCAACCTCTTGGGCATGTAGATTATTACTAAGTGGTGGCATTTATCTAAAGTAGCACCATCCCCACTAAAAAAAAGAGCAAATAAAGGGGCTTGCACACAGCACTCCCTTGAGAACGCTGGTGATTGTCACCATTTTTGTAAATCATCTCGTCAGTTCAGTAATATAAAAAAGCCCAAATCCCTCTGTTTCATGTCTTTCTTCAACCTAGTATCTGTAAGAAATTAATTCAATTAAAAATCCTAACAATTTAAACTAAAAAGCTCAAGGAGACAGTGTTTTGGAGGGTATGCTGTGGCTTGCAAATCTGCCTGCCAATCAACAACAGAAAAAAAAATATAGTGATTTGTAAAGACGTTTCTTCATTGGAAGAAAAAAACGAGCATGATATTTATCAAAGGCACATTTGCCCTTGAGCCTGAAAAAAGAAAGCATGAAAATGCATTTGAGTTCTTTTTAGTTCTAAGGCATGTCTTTTTGTTCATGCTTAACTGCAGAAGAAAAATTAGGAACAAGTGTGTGCATATCAGTGCATGTGTTAGCATAGGCTTTAATTGGCTAGGAGTAAATTAATGGCTGCTTGCAATATTTCTGGCAATCTGTTATAAGCTATGTAAATTTTTAAAAGAGGTTTCTTGAAAAGGCTGGCTGAAATCCTGTAATTCATATTCTGCTGGGGGAATTGATTTGAGAAATAATAATGAAATGTTTTACCTCAGTGATGAATCTCAGTTTTGTAGCACTGCAATTTTTAAATATTCTTGTAAATAATGCTATGAGTGTTTCTAAGAATAATCTACTTGAAATAAATATATCTGTCTCTGAATTAATAGCATTTTTTTCACTGCTCTTTTTCACCTCTTTTGTATGCCAGCATTCCAGGGGTTCATTGCAAAGCCAGCATTAGCTTTGATATTATTATAATAAATTAAAATCCAACATTTGTTACCATGTGACCTGCTCCAACAGATTTTATTATCAGTTTGCTACTGAATTCAGTGGGAATTTAATCAAATCTTTAAGAGGAAGTTCCAGTTTTATAGAGAGGAGTTGGAAATGCCCAACACAGCACTGATACTTCAAGGTGAGCCTGCCTGGGTCATTTTGGTGGGAACCACTAAACATTGATTGGGACAGTGGAAAAACACCTAACTTGGCTGCCTAGGGCACTCATTAAGGCTGCAAGAGGAGAATTAAATCTCACGTGAGCTAGATGAAGGGCATGGAGCTGAACCTCCCACAGTCACTCAGGGAAAGGGAAAAGCTCCCATGGCAAAGAACCAGCTGTTGAATGACCTCACTGCACTCATTGATCCAAGAGCTGAACCACACAGACCATATGGGCTCAAGACCAAAACATAGATCTTTAAAAGGTTCACAGTGCAATACCCAGGGCTTCCCTCTGGCTCCCAGGGAAATCACAGTGATTGTGCTCCAGTTGAACACACACCATGTGCCCAAGCAAGTTTTAATTGCTGCTCACCTGAGGGATGCACAGGCAGAAAGGGATGATTCCACTTTGCTGGGGAGCAACCCCAGCAGTAGGAAATTCAAGCCAAAGAGTCCCACTCCTGAAACAATGAAGAAAATTGGAAAGTTTTATTGCTTGTCCAAGGCAGGTAATACTGAATGTCTTTGGAGGAAAGCCCCAAGACAGGAACTGGCTAAAAGCAAATTACTGGTACAGCTTTTATTATGGCTGTAAGTATAGCTCCTGTAATGTGCCCGACTGCCTTAGCTCCACTTTTCTCTTATCTTGTATATCTGACATTTTCCTTTTTATTGCTTAGCAGCATGTAAGAAAGTATCTTATACTGTCAATAATGCTGTTATCCTTTAATAAAAAATTAGAAGCTACCAAAAAGAAAAAAAAAAAGAGTGAGGGAGGGAAAGAGAAGGCTATGAAAAAAATATGGCTCGATGCCTAGAAAACTTCAATATGCTGTAAAGGGAAAAGACTGCTAATTAGGTCTTGCGTAGCCTATTCTAGTCCCCTCTGTGCTGCAAGAAATTTAACCCAGCTCACTTGGCTGATGGTTGGAGAAGTGGGAATAGAGTGTGGGAGCTCTGGAATCAGATTATTGAGATGATCTATGAAGTAATGAGTCAGTGAAATGCAGCTGGATGCAGGGATTTCACTGTTGGGCTCAAAACACAGGGAAAAGGTTCTTAAATTAAACAGAAGGCTGGTCCACCCCACGGCTCATCATTACACTTGGCTGTACTGAAGCCTCCCACCAGACTGGCCTCACATTTGCTTGTGTGCTGAGTGATGCAAAGCAGGGGAAAAAGGCTTTGGAAAAGATGACTGCTACTCCAGATGCTCTCAGAGATCAGCCACGCTGCTTTGGAAAAGAGGAAAAAAATGACACAGGGAATACCACGACAGCTCTGCAGACCCCAAGGAGACCTGGCGAATGCCCTCCTTGGGCTCCTAGCTTTTAACAGCTCCATCCAAGCTCCATATTTCTCTGGGATAAGTAGGATGCAAACCTGTGCAGAGTGGAGAACATGACCTGGAGTTTGGGAAAGACAAATGGGATGGAAAAGCACCTCTCAGAGCAGTCATCCTCAGAGGTCTCAGCTCTACTCCTTGCACCTCCTGTGGCCCAGGTGGGCTTTCCCAGGAGCCACCAGCTGGATCTGGTCCCTGCTCATCCAAGGGAAACCGGGCAGGAAATGGTTCTCATGCAGGATCTCCAGCACAGCTGCTCACGTCATTCCCACTGTTTTTCATGGACCTGCTGTTTAGGGAACAGCTGCTCCCAAGTCATGTTAGGTTTGATAGTGTGGGGTTTTCCTTCCTGCACTTACTAATGACCTGCCTGCAGCTTTTGCTGCTGTTGTTATAATGACCTGGGTAAATCTGTCATCTTGCAGACATTTTGATGACTTGAACTTGGTAAATAGTGTCCTGATAATGATTTCACTTGAGAAAGATGATATTTTGAAATCTAACTACATGAACTTAGCTGGAGATCAGCAGCTCAGTTATAAACATTTACAGGCAAGAAAATCTAGTTTGAAAAATATGAGAACTTTCAGTATTGTATCTTTGGGCAGAGGCAGGTGAAATAATGTGCACACCTTCCCTGCTACCATGGAGCAATAGGGATGAGCTCATAAACAAGCACACCAGCTACCTGCTAGCCCAACCAGGCAGTAGGCTTGGAAAGATATATGTATACACGAAAAACACATGGCTTAATTTGCATACTAATTAATCTGTAACACCTTATTTGCATATATATTAATCTGAAGGTGCTATATAAAATACTTACTTTTAGGGAGAGCTAGTGCGTACTTGACAGCCATGATAATCTTTATTTTAGCTTAAGAAAGGAATTAGAAATTACTTTGGCTAATATTAAAATGCAAGTTCAAAAAGACAAATGGAAAACATCAGCAGCCTTGGGTCATTGGGGTAAACTCCATCGTGGCTAAGGAATTTATTCAGCCTTTGCAGTTCAATGAGGTGACTCAAAGAGTCAGAGGGGTTCATCACAGCCCTGTCTTCCCCTGGGCAGGTCCCTTGTGCCATCAGCCACAGATATATGGTAATTCACCCTGAATTTAATGCTGCCTCTCCTCCCAGAAACTGCAGCAGACAAGGCATCACAAGAGACAAGTGCTCAGGGAGATGTCTCAGCTCAGGCAAGGCAGGGAATGGTGATGGGAAAAGCCGAGGTGGTTTCTGCTCAGCTCAAAACCCTTCATGGGGCTGAGGTGGGCACTGGATCATTGCCCCAGCCTGGTTGTGTCTTTACACCAAAACAACACAAACCAGATATGCTGCTTCATCCAAAATGCAGCATTTTGTGCAGTGATGGCCAGTCTGAAGGCAGTTTCTTCAGGAAAACTTTGGGGACAAAAGGCTTCCAGGGCACTTTGGACCACATGCAAAGCTGGACAGAAACTCCTGCCTTTCTGACCCATGTGCCTGGGGACATGGTTTCATTGTCAGGAAGGGAATTCTCAACTAGATGAGTTAAAAAATGCCTAAACCCATAAAAAATGGTTTAGTGGAATAGGTCCACTAAATCTTTGACCCCAGATGTAGACAACTTGTGCTCACATTACTGTGGGGCGCAGGTGAGCTTCTGCAGCTTGTCCCAGGCAGCACATATGGATGAGGATCTCCTGACTGGAGCACTGTCATTGCTTCATTGCCCTGCCTTTTGAGAGGCATTCCTGTCACAGGAGAGAGCACTGAACAGGAGCAAGATGATTTTAAGACAACTATTATTTACTGTGCAAGCTGCCATTGTAAACTGTGATTAAAAGTGCTCTTTTTGCTAAGACACAGCTCTTTTTTACTGCAAGCTCTGCCTTTAAATTCTGCTGATATTTTGAAAAGGACAGGCGCAGAGGGAGTGCAGTGGGGGCTGGGAAGCATCTCCAGGCAGACCAGGATGAAATGGCTGCAAGCACAGTGTGCTTTTCTCCCTGAGGTGAAGGAGATGACTGTGGTGACCAAGTGGATTGATATGGCTGTTGATTTTGGGAAGAAGTAGTGTTTGCTTTTCACAGAAGGGAAAGCTCATGTACTGACTGACACATTCTCAGAGGGTGTTATAGATCCATTTTATCCAAAAAATATTTAGCAAATCTATACTGAAATCAGTTCCTGGGTAGGCTCATATGTTACAGGCAATAAAATCAGCCCTGTGTGATTCCTGTTCTCCTCAGTGGGGTGACTGAAGGGACTCAGGGTATGAGACCTGGCAGCTGGACATCATTTCTGGGGACCTTGGCTTGCACCATGCAGCAAGAGGAGGGACAAGGGACTCGAACATCAGCCTGCTAAACACTCCTGCTCAGTGAGATCTTGCCCAGGGGGAAAACCTTGCGAATCCTGCAGCTTGCAGAGCCAAGGCAGCAGCTCATGTGGAGGCAGCTGCCTTCCCCTCTCCCGTGGCCACAGCTGCGCTGGAGGTTCAGCTGGGGCCAGGGGAATCCTGCACACTCAGGGCTGCTCCCTCTCCTCTCTGCAGCTGGTCCCTCTGACTGCCATCTGGAAATACCTTTCCTCCTGCTTTGTGCCAGGGAACAGCTTGCTTACACCTTGCTGCTTCTGCACTGCCCTCTGAAGCCCTGCTGCTTGCCAAATTCCTCCCGGCAGTCCCCAGTGAACAGCACAACTCCCTCGTTACTGATTTGTTTTCACTGCCTGCCTACGAGCTTTCCAAAGAGTGCTTCAGCCTTAGGAAAACATCCTTCCCCATAGCAATCTGGATGCTCTTTGCCTGGCAAAAGCCTTCAAGGGATACGGATTCTGGACCGTCACAATTTTAAAGAGGGCCTGGAGAGATCATAGTGCTAATTTTAAACAGATGGCCTTGACACTAAGAGATACCTTGATTAAATTAAATCTGTGCTCAGCAAAGCTCTGGCATAGCTAGTGCCCCTATTTATAGAAGATGCCATTGTGCTGATATCTGTAGCATGGACTCTGCTCGGGTTCAGTTTCTTATCGCCCAAAGGGAATAAACAGCACCGGGAAAACGCAAAATCTTCTTTTTTTTTTATTTTATTTTTTTTTTTTTTTGAGCTCTGCAAGCTCCACAGCAAAGCACATACCCTTTCCTTTTATTTTTTTTTTTTTTTTTTTTAATTTAAGCTGCTAAAAGCAAAGGCTATTTATAGACAGTGGATCAGAGACAGGCTTGGAGAAAATCTAGATGAGCGTGCTCTAAAATTTAGAAGCGAGGAAGGATTGCCTCAGAGCCAAGATTTAAAGCACAGGAATGTGGGCTCAGAGCTGCCTCTGTGCATCCCAGCACCCAAAAACCCCCTACTACTCCCCCCAGCCCTCCTGCAAGGCTGGAATGCCTTGGCACACTTCTGCACTCTGATCTTCACAAGCAGCTATGAGAGTCACATTAACACAAATAATGTTTCAGGCAAGTTTATCCCCAGCTTTGTCCCTACATGTTTTCCTGACATGACACTGACCCTAGAATTTCCAGCCAGAGCTGTCCCTCCCTGCACCAGCCACAGCTCCCAAACTGTTTTTTGTCAACAAACACCAAGCCCCGTGCTTTTGCAGCTCCATCTGTGATATTTGGGGTGCAGTAGTTCCTTGAATACAACTGTGCAGTAACGAGCACATTCTGCAGCTGTCTGTTGGACACGGGAGATGTAACTACAGAGCTGCTTGGGGAATTTCTAGTGCATCCACTGTTATGGTATCACAGCACTCAGACATATGAGCTGACAAATTTTGTGGCTGTAAACAGCAGAGGCTTGCTGAGAGTCTGGACACTGGTGTATAAAATGGGAATACTTTGCTAACGTGAAGACAAGTGAAATCCGTATGGTCTTTCCAGGAAGTCTCTCAGCCCGCTGGAAAGCCTGCAACTGCTATATGGGAATAGTGTAATTTCAATATTGCCAGATCCCATAAGGACTTAGCAGTGAACAGTGCATTAAATACTAGTTTCAGAAGCCAGATTTGTAAGCCTATAGAAATAGGTTTTAGGCTATGCTGCTGGAATGAAATGAGAAAGGAATATCTTTATATAAATCTTTTATGATTATGGGTATGTCATCTATAGACCTCTGATTTTCAGACCTGCTCTAAGTAAAGAAGAAAATTATTCTCCAGAAAGAAAATCCAGGGAGACAAAAATCACCACCAATGATGCATTTCCCAGTAGATAATAGGTCAGATTCTGTGCTCTTTTACAAATAAGGAAAGGTAGAATAACTGGAGCCCTTGGCTTCAGTCCCACAAAGTTACCTCAGGGTCAAGCCAAAGCAACAGAGATTAGACTTTGATCCAATTTAAATTTTTAATTATTTTTCCCCTCAGTGTATGTTTTCTTCTGAAAAAGAGGATGTGGTTTCATTTTTGAGGAAAGTGTGTCGAAGTGAGTCAGGAGCTGAGTCCTGCTGTGCTGGTGATAAAGCTGTGGGGAGCCACTGGGGCTCCAGAGGGAGGGACCAGGAGGGACGAGGCTCTACATGGATCCAGCTCACCCCTGCTGCAAGGGCTATGAATGCAGAATCCACTCATAATGTCCCTTTCCACATTGTTAAAGCTCCCATAGGTTACACTCATATTATTAAACAATTTAAACCCAAGTGGGAAAAGCCCGGCACCTTCCACACCATGCTGGGGACCAGGAGGAAATATCTGGGGCTCTCCCGTTGAGCAGCCACTCCTTCCCCCTGCACCAAGCACAGCAGCAGCCTCAGGGCTGCTTTGAGATGAGATTCCTGCTTTGCTGACCCTGCACACTTCTCCCACGCAAAGAACCTTTGCACTGCTTTGGAGAGAACGGGGCGGATTTTACCCAGATGGCAGAAAAATAACATTGCAGATTACTGCCATTGAAAGCCTTGTTAGACTCTTGCTGTGCAATCTCTGCCATATATTTTAGCAAAATACTCGCCCTACACTCCAAAATCTCATTAAAAATCAAATTTAAAATGGAAACATTCACCTCTTCTATCTTATAAGCTTATTGCATGTGTTACATGTGGGTGGTGAGCATGCTAGGTACAATTTAGAACATAATTTCCAGAGAATTGAAATGTCACCAAGAAAAGGATTGTAAATAATGAAAGTTTGAAAGGAATCTGAGATGTTCGTAACAGATAATCACATTTTAATTCTGACTTATGGCTCATCCAATTGCCTACATTTAGAGAAAAATAATTCTTTTTTCTTATTATATGGAAAGCAGATGAATCAGATGAAAAGCCATCAACATCACAGCTTGGAAAACATATACCAATGTTCAGTGATGTGAGCAAAGCCCATGAAACTGCTTCAGTTTGTGACCCTTTTTATTGGTTTTCCTCAAATATTTATAAGAGGTCTGTGCTCATAAAAACGTTAGTTGAAAAGTTTTCTAGAGATACCACAGATCACAGAATCGTTGAGGTTGGAAAAGCAAGTTCACGGAAGGACTCCTGCTGAGTTAGGCTGCTAGGAAAAGCTGGAAATCTCTCTTCCTCTCTGTAGGCTTTTCAGAGAGTCAGCCAAGGACCAAAATTAGTATTAGATCACATGGTTTCCCAATCACGGGGTTGGAAGGATGACTATTGAATAGGCAGAGTGAATAGTTTATCCATAGCCCCAACAGGCAGGAATATGCTGGCATAACGCTTCGGATCTGATTTGAATATAAAAAACAAAATGCAGAGACATCAAACACTCTTTTAGTACAATTAGTAAAAGTAAAATTGGACAAAATGCATCAAATAAATTATTGCAAATGCTTTGCCTAATGACTGTTACCACAAAGACAGGCTGCAGTGTCCAAGAAAAACAAGGGCAGAGGATTTCAGTGCCTAGACATGTTCTGATTTTGGTTTAAGCCTGTTTCTCTCTTGTTGCTCCCCAAAACCTTAAAGCTTTGTACTAAGGAACTGCCACTAACTGGGGCTTTTTGCAGCTGGGAGACCCACTCAATGAGAATTTCTGACACAAACCATCACCAACAAGCTAAAAAGGTAAGAGAAGCCATAAAGATAAGATTTTATGTAAAGTCCATCCCCACTGCAAAGCAAAGCTGTATCCCAGAGTGTCCATCAGCCCATGGGCAGGGAGGGAGAGAGGACCTCAAGATTCATTTGTCCCTCCCTCATAACTTCTTGCCTTTTGCCACAGCCCAGTGAATTCCCCAGTTCCCCTTGCCCTGGGCTGCTGGGTTATGCACACACGGATGCTCATGCACATACACACACCACTCAAATGAGGGGAAAATCCAGTTGCAGAGCAACTTACAAATAGCTCATTTCACTCATTATGTTCTCAAGGTATCTTCCTCTTGGTCCTCTGCCATCTTGCGTTTTGCTAAACAAAATCAAGATCAGTGCTTTCTCATCCTCTTCCTAAGAGAGCCCGTACCAAACTATGGCAAACACCTTTGGTTATCAACCCAGGAGCACTCCACAAACATGGATGGTGTTACATGATCACAGGAGTGGCTGTGCAAACCCTGCTGGGTGGGTGTGCGTGCCCTCGGGTACCCAGGGGACATCCAAGACACACCACAGCCTGCAAGCAACTCTTTTTCCTGTTGTCTAACCCAAAAGTTAGGGAATGAAAATTTAAAAAAAAAAAATCACTTTGCATTGATGCAAAGCAGCATTTTTCCATGGTTTCTTGGCAAGAGATAATTATGGTAACAAGCCAAAATAAAAAAAAAAAAAAGGGTATCTGTTTAAGATCTGACTAAACAGTCCATTTGCATTTTTTAACCCTTGGCCTGATTGAAGCAGGGCAGCTCTGTGCATGAGAATACCATACTGGATATTTTAAAAAGGAGCCAGTTTCTTCCCCCTTCCCTTGTTCTCCACCAGACAAACTCCCAAACAGTTCCTGAGCACTCTTTGCATCTTCGTGACTCCCTTCCCACCCACGTCTTCCTTTTTCCAAGCTTTCCTCTCTGCTGAGAACCTGCCTCCCTTGAGGGAGATGCTTTGCCATAAAGACACGATTGTTTGAGGTCCCAGCATTGGCCTAGTTCAGCATTTGATGTCATTCCTTCAATTACCAACACTGAATTGCCTTTGTATTAAACAGGACAAAAACAAGGAAATGAATGAAAAATCACATCTATGATGTGATACGAGACCCTGTCAGAAACCATCAGACATTCCATCCTCACTCATATCCCCCAGAAAAAAATAACCTTTCCACAGATTTAGACCTCTGATGTCAACTACAGGCTGTCCCAGGTAAACACAAGGAGACAGAGCAAAGAATGGGTTTGGGGCTCTCCTGGAATGCTTTGTGACAGCAAATGAGACCATTTTACTGCTAAAAAAAATGAGTATTGTGTGGATATGGAACGTTTCCAAACAAGAGACAAGGTGAATTTCTTACACACTGCAATACTGAATGGTAAATTTTTTTAATAACTACATATGTTTTATTATCTTGGACTTTTTAATGCCTCACATCTCTAATTGTAGTAGTAATTATTAGCTCAGTTAATGAAAGCTTTGGAAACAAGATTGTGTGGGAGTATTTCAAGTCATGAGTTAAGTCTTTTAACTCAGTAATTGCCAAGGATTAATTCATTTTTCTGTTTAAGCACTGAAAAGCTGGAATATTATTTCCTTGAACTGTGTTTGTGCTTGGCAGTTCTGAGTTAATTACAACTCCGTGAATCCCTTTAAATCAAATCCAGGGGCTTCCAGGTGTACATATCATGAGGTCCTGGTAAATCCTTCAACATCTGCTTGGAAAAGGATTACTGAACTTGAGTGATGATGCTGTTCTTCTGAAGGTCTGCCTGTTATGTATCTACAGCCATTAAAGGCACTACAAGTGCAATGGCAGTAAAAAGCTTAGGCTTGTGGAAGTTCTCACATAAATAAGGATTACACTCATGAACGTCTGTCTGGTTTGGAAATCATCCCCCTTAATTCTTCTGGATGGAGACAAGGTCTTGGTCAAAGCCCTGCAAAAATACAAGTTAGTGCATAAATCACCAGCTACGACTGGTGGAAGAAGCTGCACTTCCATAAGGAGCTGTAAGAACCACAGCTCCTCTCTGAGCTAACCTGGGCTGAGATTTGGCCCATTTCTGTCATTTCTACTCCACACGTGGCTCCCTCACCTGAGCTGAGCAGGGGGACTGAAAGAGAGCACCAAGAGTGGGACACGGGGACAGCGAGGAGGTGCAAGGGACACGCTGCACCCGTGGAGCTCTGTGTCCCTGAGCACTTTGTCCCACACAGTCAGGGCTGGGGACAGCCCAGCAGCTCCTCTCCTCTCCTCTCCTCTCCTCTCCTCTCCTCCCCACAGTGCTTCCAGCTTCCCTGCCAGGACCATATGGAGTTTCTTCCCTCTCAAGCAGAGAAGGACTGAGAACAGGAAAGAGACCAAAAGGGCATTTTATTTCCAAGTGGCAATGAATAATTTCTTCAAAGCACCGAGAGCATCTCCTGGAGGGTGCTGATCCTCCTGCTGCCCATCCCCATGGCTCCTTGTCCATCCTTGGTGATCTCCTCCTCCTTAAGGATGCTCCCAAGCACTTACACACCCCCAGGCTGCTTCCTGGCCCAGTTACCCTTTGCTTTCCTGGTTCAGGGCTTTGGCATCTGCTGCCCCGGGGGACAGCAGGGTTTGCCAGCACAGCACAGCACTTTGCAGATGCCACAGAGGAGGAGGAGCTGCATCACCACGGGGAAAGGAGCAGCCGTGTCAGTAAAGGCACTGACATCTGTTCTGGGCCTCGAACAACACGTTTTACAATTCCTGCATTGCACTGAATCCCACTCCTGGGTCCTGATCCTTGCTTCTGGCACAATTTCTGTATTTTCTCCACTGAGACTCAAACATAAAAGACAAAATTTGGTCTAATTTTCTTTTTTGCTCACAATCTAGGTGAGCAAACCAGGATCCAGCTGGAGAGAGGTGTTTGCTTGCAGCCCTGATGCAGATGCCTGCACAGACAATATTTAAAGCACAATCCCACACTAGGTATATCCTGTGGCTCACTCACTCCAAGCTGGAGATGTTGCCTAGGTTTCCACTCCACACTGTGCAGGAGAGAAGCCAACCAGCCCTGGGATGTTGATGGCACTCTGGGTCTTACCAAATGGCAGAAAGGGTGGCAGCTACCTTGAAAATGCCCAAATCACTGAGCATGTCTGACCTTCTCCCTTGGGCTAAGCCTGGCAAGGAGATGAAAGACTTTCCAGGCTGAAAATTGTTGGAGCAGCCTGTTCAGAGACAAACCTACTCAGCTAGAATCTGGACTGGGGCCAAAAAGACCTCCTTGACTTTCAGCTCTCTCTCTCAACTAGAACATTGTATTCCCATATTTGTTGTGGTCTATTACTCCTTATTGTTAATTCAAGGTTTATTAAAAATTAACATCTGTTAACCAGAGACACCAATCTCATCCAGACTTTTAAAATTCTTGAGTGCCAATTACCTTGGAATGCTAAACCAAAAAAGTGTAACTCTACTAAATTTTGTTGAGCATTTTCTTTAGTGGCTATTAATCTGAAAATTATTTCCTTTTCCTCATCTAGTGTGAGCACAGCTCTCTGCTGCTGTTTAAAAACAGCACAGAAAATTTTAATCAAACTTGTTTGGTTTTTCTCTGCATCATTACACAAAATTAAATCAATAACTTTCAGGTGGGAGGGAGAAATCCATGATTTTCTTGTTAGCTCTTTGTGCAATTATCTTTCTTCATTAGAGACATCTGAGACCCATGCCAGACTATATATTAATATATAGTCCAACCTTTAAACTGCTTTCTTTATTATTCATGTTTTTTTGAATGCTGTTGCTAACTGTCACATCACAGGTCTGGCAGGTTATAAGTGGGATCATTAAAAATAGCTCATTTTAGTAATAACACAGCACTATTCATATTTTATTTGGTATTTAACAGTCCACAGGAGACTCTCATGCTTTCTCATTTGCCAGATTGTCTCTTCTAAATGTCATTGTCAACCACTCACATCCAGTTCATCCTCCTGAGCAAAATGGCTTTCATAAAGCCTACCATAACCAAAGCAGCTAAACAGATGGCAGACTGCATCCCTGCAATTTCCTCAGGCTTGAGTTTCATCCCTTTAAAATAATAGCTCCCCTTGAAGTAAGGATGTTCCTTTGTATTAAAACATGAAATACAATAATTACAGAGGCTATGGAGCAATTCACTCAGTCACTGAATGAGCAAAATAAATAAATGCAGGAGCAGGTAAGGAGATTGCAGAGTCCTACACCCACTGCCCCAAGGTGGTCTGGGCTATATGCTGAGAACTAAACTCAAATTCTTCCTGTGTTTAGACTCACTGGAGCAATGCTCTTCTGGGGCTAATCAACCCCCTGTGTCAATTCCTTATGACACAGAGGTGAAAAGAAGGAATATTTCAGCAGGAGAAATGGAAAGCAGCTGGTGCCAAGGAGGTGACATGTGGCTCTGGGACAGCCACTGCTGCCCTGGCTGGGGCTGGGGCTTGGCCAGACATGTGCAGCTCACAGGAGGACTGCTGGTCTTCCCAAAGGGCCATCCCTAAAAGAATTCTGTGCACCAGCCCCTGCCCACTGCTTCTCCAGGAGCAGCTTTCTATTGAGCTTTAACCCAGCTAATGTGCTGCTCCTGCTGTTTGAGAAGACCCAACCTTGAAATGCTGCCTGTGAGTATTCTGCAAACAGCTAACCTGAAGCCTGGATTACAAAGGGGAGTAAAAAATGTTGGTCTGTGCAGCCACAGCACCTAGTTTGGGATGATTAGTTCTGTTTTCATCTCCTTGCCCATCTGATTTATTTTGATTATAAACTCCAACCCTCACTACACTTTATGCAGTTCCTAGTGTAAGGAGATGCTAATCTCTGTGTGGGTAACTGAGAGTAAATCAACATCACAAGAATATATCAGTTAAACTGTTTCATTCAAGGATATTAAGAGAAGAAGATTATACTATTATTAAACTTTTTAAAGTTCAATAAACACTGCCTACGTGCCTGTTCCTTTTTCCAGGGATATTATTTTGTTTCAGGTTTATACAATGTCCTTGCAATGAGCCTCAAAACTCTTCCAAAGGATCTCCCTTCTCTGATACAGCCACCTCTGGGCTGGCCCATAACAGCTGTTCAACATCACACTGGGGCACGAGCAATAATAGTACTCACAGCACTGACATAGTATTTTATACTTTCAAAGCACTTAAATTAATTAGTTACAGAGCTAAAGCATGGGTTCAGGCAGGATGTGAAAAAGAAAAGTATATCCAGTGGAAACTACAGGGGGAATTTAGAGAAATGTAATGTAATGACCCAGTTTGGAACCTGGCCAGAGCAATGCTGCTCCAAATGCCATGGGACCTCTGTGACCACACGTGGTCAGGCCCTCAGCTTCATTTCTGCTCCACAAGATGAGGACAGCCCTAGCAAAATGTGTTCAGCCATCAGGTACAGGAAAGGGATTATTGTATGAAATCCTGTTGCTCCCTAGACACCTCATAGCTACAGGAGCCCATATCAACTCAGACCCCCAGAACCTCAGAACCTTTTTTCAATTAAACAGTTCCAGCTTCTGATAATATTTACAAATTATCTACCTCATAAATCCATTTACTGGTCTTAATTGGGTTAAAATCCCCAAGCAATTACTCATCTCAACCACACCCAGTGGCTTTTGATTTTGGGTGTCACCAAAGATGGCACCAACCAGAGATGCATCTTCTGTGGATGTTTTAATTTTTTGCAGTTTTTGTAGAAGGCTTCACTGGTTGGATCTAAAGTACTCCCAAGAGCATGAGTACATTTCACGATTCCTTGTAAGTAGAGTCTTTAAAGACAGCCTTTATGTTATGCCCAGTCAGGCAGAGACTGCAAAAGAAATTCGGGCAGGGTGCTGGTACACTGACTTTGTCAGATCCCAAAGTGACTTCAGCAGGAGCTGTGCTGTGGACAGAGCTCACCCTCGAGTGACCAGGGTGAGAGAAAAGGCTGTGTGTGCACAGCCTGCCTTGGGAGAGCCTGGGGCACCCCCACTCATCCCTAGTCCTGCTGCACCCCTTTTCTGGCTGCACGTGGCAGTAAATAATCACAACATAAAAATGTTACAGCTTACTCCCATGGCCCTCCACATTTCCTAGAGAAGTAAGTCAGTTTCTGTGCTCATCAGAGGTGGGGGGAAGCCAGGAGATGTCCAGAGGAGGTCTGACTTCCCAAAGTGCCAGTAAGCAATAGTGCACCTGGCTTTGTTTCAGTGCTGGTAACTCTGGTAACACTGAAGCTTGGGCACCAAGCAGGTTGTCACCCTTGAGCTGTCACCCCCCATTACCCCCAGCAGCACTGGGGAGCACTGCATCCCTCTCTCCAGCACGCATCCTGCTCCACACTTCCACACAATTTTCTTTTGCATCAACCCATTTTACTTTGCTAGATAAGTTATCTTTTAAGGGAAAGGAAGGGAATTAGGTTTCATCAACGAGCTTTTCAACAAGTTGTCACCACCTCAGTGATTTAGGGTAGGCAGAACACCTCATATTCCCAGCTGCCCTCATGGCACCCAAGCTGCCAGTCAGTGTGGAAGCATAGCCCACTATAGCATCTGGAAAGGTCAGAGTTGAAATGTTTTCACAGAAAGATAATCAAACCATAAGATAAATGCCTCATCAGAAGGAAATGTCAGCTCCTGAATGAGGATAGTTATTATATAAGACATTTCTTTACCTAAAGGAAGCAGGTTAATATACCTCCAAATTACTATTTATCACACCATATAATGTTCAATTTCCAGTGTAATTTCCACCATGCTTTCTATTGCATGTGTGGAAATCAATTCAGAGATGAGTGAATCCTTTCTCCTGTGTGTTTACAGCAGCTAGTAAACTAATTAAGGAAAGCCACAACAAAGAGAAAAACCACATAACAAAGAAAAATAATAATGTGAGATGGGCTTTTAAAAAAACGCCAGCCCTATGCAATTCCTTGTATGTTCAAATTTAGCATATCACTTCAACACATCATCTTTTGCAACTTTACTAGGAAAGACTCAAGAGGGAGTGTGCTTGGGATCCAGCAGGGAAGGCAGAGGGGCACAGTGGAGAGCAGCTCAGAGCAAAGAGCTTGCAAGGAGCACAAAAGGCATTTAAAGAAATGTCTCGGACTCATCAGCAGACGTGGGGTGTGAAAGCATGAGAGAGCTCACACGGGAGCCCTGGGAGAAGAGTCAGAGGCGGCTCCTTGTGAAGGAGGCCGACAACTGTGTGAGAATTGGAGAGGGCTGGAAAAAAACACAAAAGCACTGCCAGGAGAGCTGAAAAGTTAAAGCCAAGTGCCTTTAAGAGTGCCACACATTAGGAGAGTGATGGAGTGACAGTGGATTTGAGAGGCTCAGAACGAGGAGTAATTTCCTTTCAGGAAATATGCGACCTTTAAAAAAATTCCATTGATGAACACTTTCCAACAGGCTCTCAAAAAAAAAAAAAAAAAAAAAAAAAGGCAACTCTTTTCAAGCTTTTAAATGACTTGCAAAGCAGCCTAGATTATTTTTACTGCAATGTCCTTCTTTTCCTGGGCTGAAAGTCCTCCTTCCCAGGCCTGCTGCACGCAGTGACAGGAGCCTGCTCCAGGGTCTGCTGAGACCAACGCCTCTGAAAGGTGCCTGGCACCCTGTGGTACCTGGGGATAAACCTCACCAGCCTAAACACTTCTTCAGCAATTAAAGAGAAAATAAATAATTCTCAGATGTGCTGCTTGGAACCCCACAGGATTAACACTGTAATATTGCCAAGCTCTGGTCTGATTTCACTCTCATTTTTACAAGTTTATATTTCCAAAAGGTATTCTGTGACCAGCTCCCAGCCATCTCACACCTGATCAGGAGATCCAAACCAGATATATTTCCTCCTCAGCAACTCTCAAGTCATTCAAAAGATATATATTTTTTTGCCTTGCTGACAAGATCTACTTTGGGCCATGTTGTTTCTCACCCACCACCTTGCTCTAATAACAGTTACATTTTACAATTTTGAAAAGCTGTCAACATCATCGATCTTGCAGACTGAATGCACTTGTCTTCTATTATATGTGTTGAATTGCTTGTGCCACAATTAAGTCTTCATTTGGCTTAAGGCAGTTTACCTGCATGGCAGCGTGTCATTTGCTCTCTAGCAGAGTAATAATTGTGTAGGGCTAAAAATACATATGTACATTAAAAAAAATAAATACTCTAGCAGGGTCTTGTAAGATGGACACTCTCTGCATGGTAAACTATCACTCTGGTGCGATAATTGGTTTGGTTTGATCAAAATTGTGTGCTCTTACAGAACAGAGTGTCTGGCAGTACTCACAGCTCAGCATTAAAAGAGAAGATTGCCTTTGTCAGATCTGTCATGAAAACTGGAAAAGGAGAGACTGGACTGCACTGAGCAAAAATGAAGGGATGTCCTCTAAATCCAAAAGACTGTGTGCCTTATTTGTCCTGGTGCTGCACATTTAGTCTCTGCTGTAAGTTCTCTGTGATCTCTTTTGATGTCTTCTATTAAAGGGAAGGAAAGCTGCTAGCAAAGACATCCCACAGAAGGCCTATCCATTTCTTCCTGCCTCTTTAGAAGGGCCACAGTGACCTGAGCACTGCTAACTCATGCAGGCAATGAAAAATGAAATAATGCTGCCTGCACTGCTGATTGGAAAATGCATATTGTTTTATTGCCACCTGGAAAAATGACTGTTCAGGTCTACAGCTGACACACTCCAGGTTTGCACATAGGAAGGGGTGCAGAGAACATGGCAATTAGCTGCCCTGATGGCCTCATCTCCAGCCAGAGCGCTTCCCAGCACTGGGTCCTGCTTGGGCTGCAGCACCTCTTCCAGAAAAACACCCCACCTTGGTGGCAGTCCTGGGAACACACAGCTGGCACTGCCCAGTGCTGCTTTTCCTGAATCACCTGCACTCCCCACAACCAGCATGCCTAGCAGCAAGTTACTGGTTATTCATCATATCTCCCAGCCTATCTGCACCTGGATATTTTGTGGTGACACTCTAACACTCCTGGCATTTAATAAGATCCACGCCCCATTTGACAGACATTTGTAAAAGATGCTATGTTTTGATTTGCAGAACAAAAACAAATTTGGTCTAGAATCCTGCCATCTGGTGACTCCAAATAATTTTTTGCATATGGTTACAAAGCCTTGTGTCTTTTACTTTGCTTTAACACTTGTCATTTATCTGTCCTTCCACAGCCCTTTACTCTGTGTATTGCAAAACCCTTTGAACAAAAAAGGTCTTTTTCAGCTGAACACAGCACTTTTGTCTTCATTTTACAAGCAAAGATATGATGATGTGTAAGGGCAAGAGTCTTGGCCAAAATCACTGAGCATGTCAGAAAAAAGGATGCAGTCCGACTCTCTCAATCTTCTGCTTTCACCTTCAAACAACACACCATCAGCTCACTAAGAGGCTTGTTTTGTTTTAATAAGGTAAACTCCTCTGCTAAAATAAAACCAGAAAGAGAAAAAACTCAGATGATGTCTTCATGACATTAGACAGGAGATGCATCATTATCTTGACAAATGTTGTTTTTGTGCCACTGCTCAGTGTAGCAAAATAGAAATGGGCTTAGAAAAGAGCTGGCATCAACCCTGAGCCAGGTGCCCTCTCGTTCCAGACTCTGCTGTCTCTGTTAAGCCCGACAGCAAGAACCTGCCTGTTGTCCCAGCCCACACAAAACCAGGTCACCTCCTGATTTCAGGCCTGGAAACAAGAGGAAAACCCAGCGCAGGGGCTGAGTCGGTATCACTGAGTGATGCAAATAATCTTTGATTAAGATTCAGATCACGTAATTCACGCACACGTGCTCTCTGCAGCAGGCACGGGGCCAGCTCTGCTCCTGCCTCTGCCTCCAGGGCAACCAGCAGAGCTTCACCTCCAGAGCACACACGCCATGGTGCTTTATTTGCAAAGTCCAGGCACAATGGTGTGAGCAGGGGAGATGTCACACAGTCTCAGGCTTTTCCATAAGTGGGGGAAAATACAATCCCAGAGAGTGACAGATGGTTTGAAACATTCAGGAAGGAAGGAAGGAAGGAAGGAAGGCAGGAAGGAAGGAAGGAAGGAAGGAAGGAAGGAAGGAAGGAATGCAGCTCTCCAGGACATGTGAAATTGGATGCTCTTCTCTCCTTCTCCTCTCCCCCTTCTCAGAAGGGTCTTGAAGTGTGACTTATGCCCAGAGGTGCAAATATATACACTGAGGGTACCCAGTTTGATATCCTGCAAGGAAACTATAGCTCTTAGCAAAGAGGTGGTTAAACAACAAAACCATTTCTTGGAAGCCTCCTCTCACACTCGACTCATTTTGCTAATATTTTCATTCCTAGCACAGGGCTTGTGTGAACAGAGGCTGGTGCTGCTGGAAGAGTAGGAAAACTGAGCCAAACTGCACCTTCTGCTGTTGCCAGAGAGTCTGAAACCAAAAGCTGACTACCAGGAACAGACTGGCCTCATTGTACTGCTACTGAGATCCTTGGATGGCCAAAGAAGTGTTCTTATCATCACTATTGCTTTTCCATGTTTTCCTTATGGGGCTGAAGCACACAGCACCTGAATGCCACCAGCTGCCCTGAGGTCAGTGTCCCAAACCCTGAATTTCCAACACAGCTCCACCTCAGGTCCCTCTCAGACCTTCACTGCCTTCCAGAAGCTCTGTCTGGATCCAGAGAAGCATAGGGCAGCACTCTGTGTCTCAGGCAATGAGCCTGTGTGACCAAACCCCCCTTCCATGATCAAACCTTCCCTCCAGACCATGTGGAGACAAGGCAGGAGAATGGGTGGGAAGCCTGAGCACCAACAAACACAAACTTGACCATCCCAAAGGATGGAAAGTTTGAGGCTCTGAGGTTTGGTCCCAGTCCCATACTGGGTGTAACTGTGAAAGCAAAATGATGTTCCCTAAAGTCAGCATGATTAGGCTTTCTCCATAAACATTATTTATAGAGGGCTGGGCCCTGGGAGTGAAAAGCTGGGGAGAATTTTCATTCTGCCTGAAGGACTCGCAAAGATTAGCTGACAAAGTTTAGTGACTGGGAATTCTGCCCAGATTCAGCTTTAGGGAAGGAATTAGCAAACTGGTTTAATGGATCAATCTTTTCACTCAATTTCACGATGTGGTGGTGGAGATGTGAAGTTTGAAGGAGGATGTGCATGTCCCACAGAGATTTTCCACAGATTCGTGTCTGACTTGCACACCCCCGTGTGAAAGTGAGCTACCCCCCTGCCTACAGCAGCCTGGCAGGATGTCAGAACAGACCAATCCAATTTGTGAAAAATAATTGATCCAGCTGCCTAAATCTCTGCCATTTTCTCACTCCAAGAAGTATATTTTTGCAATTATCACACATGTTGAGCAGCAAACACAGATGAAAGTTTTGTCTCAGTTCACTGCTTGACAGCTGTAACTATATATGTGTGTGTGTATATATATATATATATATATATATGTATATATATACACACACATAAAACAGTGCTCCCAAATGATTTCTGCTGAGGAGGAAGGCGATAGTTGTTGCATACTCTTTGCTTTATATGGATTTTTTCCCCACTATTTGCAGAAAACAATAATAAGGAGCAGACAAAATAAAATTTAAAAAATAATAAGTGACAGAAAGTAGTGAGAAATAGCAATTGTTCTGAAGGGGAGAGAGGGGATGAAGGGAATGAAAGCAAGACATTGATCCAAAATGCTGTGCCATTTGATAGCCAAATAGCTCACTTCTGAGTGCTCTGAGACCTCTCAGCACAGCTCTGACACCCCAGTGCTCTGGGTGATTACCCAAAGCTCATTTAAGCCTGTGGGAAGGAATCTGCCAACCCAACTGACTTTGGTTCATCCTTTAGCCATGCAGATGATAAAATTTGAAAAAAAATACTGACACAAAAGAAAGGATATGCAAGGTGTGAAAGGAGGGAATGTTTCTTGCATTAAAATTCCCGAATAAACATTTCTCCTGCAGCTCCCACTAAAACCAGGGCAGCCAGAGCTGGTTTAGGGAAGCCTCTCTTTGGGGTAGCACTGAAGCATGTTTGTTCACCTGTGACTGAATATGTCCTTAAACATGGCCATTAATTAGGGAGAAAATGCTTAAAGCAGTTTGGATCCTACAGTTGCCTGGAGTGTTGTATTCAGGGGGAGTGAAAACTTCAGAGAAGTCCATGTGCAGGTGAGCTCAGTCTTACACTGACTTTTTGTCACAGAAAAATCTGGGAGAAAAGGTCGACAGGAATTGAGACAATTTGCCTTTGGTGCTCTGAGAGCCACCCACTACAGCCAGCTCTGTCACACACCTGTTGAAGCAGCAAAAGGTGGTATCACCTGTGTCACTTCTGGAAACCTGGAGAGAGATTTGTAGTAACAAATGAATTTGTAACAACAAACAAAGTAAATTTTTAGTAACAAATTTATTGCCCCTGTGTGCCATCTACTTACGACACCAACTCTGTGGTTGACATTGCCAAAATACAGGATACAAAAAGGAAGGCACCAAGATTGTCATTATGGACCTCAGCCTACCAGCAGCAAACTGCCTAAAAAATTACCTTAAAAGTCACAAATGTGGCCATTAGATGCTGCCTGATGTCTTCATTGAACACCTTGCTCTATCCCTGGACTCCAGGGAAGCTGAAAGCCCCAACAACCTTGGATCCCACAGGTGTTGCTGGACCTGCCCCAGGCTCCCAGGGCACAGAGCATCTAATAGTTATTTACTTATTTTAGTTATAATCATCTCACTGATTTACCCATTAAAAACATCAAACAAACAACCCAAAACAAACAAACAAACAAAAAAACCCAAAACAATCAGATTTTGAAAGTGAGCCCTGTGGTGGTGTATTTAATGCAGGAGCGATATTGAGTGATCGATCACCTCGGAAACACTGTGGAGGTAAAGGGAAACTTTCGTTCTTCATTTAGGCAACTTTTTTTTGCATTTGGCTAGCGTGGGGGCAGGGGAAAGCTGAGAGGAGCTCTCTTGCTCTCCCCACACACTCACCCTGATCCCGGCTCCTTGTGAGCCGCGTTCCCATGGATACGCCGAGGATTCTCTGCCGAGGGCTGATGCCACACACAGGGAGAGGATTCCCCTTCCCGACCCACGGATCCCATCCCTGTGTGTGGATAAAGGGATCTCTCCCCCACACCACCCCACACTTCACCTGGATGCTCCTGCTGCGGCACCAACCACGCTCTGCTCACTCCTCCAGCTGCAGCCCTGATTTAAACCGGCATGCAGGCAGGGAATGGAGAAAATATTTCCCTGAAAGAAACCCCTAAAGTGCCCCCTAGAAAGCAGCCAGAGGTGATGCTATGGCTACGGTACATACTGGGGACAGAAAATTTGATAATGCTGGGAATACAAGCAGGGCAGGCATCCTGCTGAGGCACAGAGAGCCAGTCTGTTGTGGAACACAAGCAGCAATCCAGGGTGAGACCTGAGAAGGATGGTTCAGCTCACAGCAGCTGGAAGGAGGCAGGAATTTCAGGACACAAGGGGAAGGTGGGGAGCACACAGCACTGCCCACCAGGGAACACCCAGTGAGGGAGCACTGCAGTCTCTGCCATTCCTTACTGCTAAAGCCAGGATGTGCTCACAGGGAATGTATTCTGCACATTGAACTACTCAAGAAATTACTTTTTCCCAATAAAAGAAGCAAGAATAATGTGTTCATTTAAAAATAATCTGGAATTTTCTTTTCCTGGTCATATTTGGCTACAATAATGGTAATAATCAGATACTGGGCTGGAAAGAAGGAATTACTTAGTGCATCATTCTTCTTAAAGCAGACCCAACCCTATGCACATACTTCTTGTCAAACATCCCCACATGTTTTTAAAGGTCTCCAGTAGTGGATACACATGTTGGCCCACAGAAAATCAAATCAATTCTATTTTTAAATTCAAGTTCAGCTCGTTTGAAAGACTTTTTTCATTGGTCACCAGACCACAATTTCACACACGAGTTGCTCTCCTACTCTGGAACATCAGAACCTTCTCCAATGTCATCTGGTGGCAGGCAGCGTGGGAAACAGCTCATGTTCTCTGCATACTAAATCTCCTTCCTCAGCCTTTGCTCTTCCTAAGAGCCTGCTCTGAGAATGATAATTAGGTTGCTGATTAATCATCAATGCTCAATGATACAGCGCCATTCCCGGTGCTTTCAGGTTTGGAGGGAGCTGTGGCCCTGGGCAGGAGAAAGCTTGGGATGGTGCGACCATCAGCCCAGCACGTGGAGAACAGCTCAAGGCACAGCAGGTCTGGAGCGAGAGCATCACCCACCCACACTGGCTCTCACCAAAACCAGGGCAGAACCTCCAGCTCTGCCTGCAGACCTCACCTGGCTCTTCCCCTTCCTCCAGCAAAGCCCTTGAACATTTCCATGGCAATTCTGGCGCTTTCCGCCCCCTCCAAAAGGCTGCCTTTGTTCATACAAGTTGTAAATTTGTTTCATTTTCTCCTGGAGCTCCCACACCATCAAGATCAAATTTAAGGTGTTAATTAAATGGAACGTGTAACACTTTACAGTCCAACAGACAGCAATTTGGGCTAATGGCAATGGCTGGAGGTGGGTTACAGCTGTGGGCAGGAAAGGCTCTGATTGCCCCCTGTTGGCTTCCTGCTAACCGATATTTCTATTTTCCTATATATTCTCCCACTCCTTGGGTTTCAATAATTATTTGACTACACCTCACTGACAGCACATTTCAATTTAAAGGCTTTACTTGTCAGCTTATGCGTGCATATCTGCAAAAATAATTCTCCGTGTTTATGGTTTTCAGCTCCTCAGCCTCCCAGGTGTCTTTTAAGTTCAACTTTATTTTGCCTTCATCTTAATTCAACAGCTGCAGAGGAACACACAGCAACTTCCAGGTTAACTGGTTGATGGGTTTTAGCCAAACATCCTAAAGAGTTCATGGTCGACCATAAACTCATTTGAGGCAACAACAAGCACACAAGGTCACAGTCTCTGCATGACAACAAGCTGCCTGCAGCAAAATCCAGCTGCAAACACCTCCCAGAAAAACCCCAGAGTGCCCCAAAACTGCCCCTGCATTGCCTTGATCTGTGCACCCTACATGCCAACATAAAAGATTATTTTAAAATAAATTTTTCCTTAGAAATTCTTTTCTAATAGTGGTTAAGAGAGTTTTCCTAATAATCAGATGTCTTCCATTTTCTGCAAGTTTGTGTGAAAGGCTGAGATGATTGCTTGGACAGCATAACTGTAGGTATTGTAGGTATGAACTGTCTAAAAACAGCATCAGATTTTCCAAACAGTGTTATCATCAGTCTGAATACTTTTTGTGACAGTTGGAGCAGTTAATAAGGAATTTGGTATTTGATACTGGAAATGCAGCTTCTTTCTTGTTCAATTATTTGGACAAGACACACACAGATGGCTGTGTCTTATTTTGGCCACTCTCAGAGAAAAAGTTTGCCGTGTGTCTATATGTAAAAGTTCAAAATGTCTTTTTATGCTCATTCTTTGCCATCGACCTCTAATTCCCTGCTTATGCCAAAGTCTTTGCAAACAAACTGATCTGTTACAATCTCCTCAGAGCAAAATACAAGATGGATACAAGCATCAGCAACACCAATCCAGGGTTTCATTTACTTATTTACAGATAACTTGGTAAAGGATTTTCCCTGCTTCAGTTAGCAGCTGCTTTGCCTTTTTTTTGCAGCAAAATCATCAGCTTCAGTTTCTGTTGTGGTGGAATGGCAAACCCAGGAGTGAAATGGGGGATAAAGCCAAGTGAATGCATTAAAGTAGTGTACGCTGTTTGCTGCCTTAAGCTGTGCAGTTCAGGCCCTGTGTCCTTAGTCTTAGCTCAGTTTTTAAGCATAAACAGCTACACTGTTTTCCTAAAATGAAATTATAAATGTTAAAAAAAAAAAAAATCATCAGAACCTGGTAATCCTGGAAATGCTTTATAATCTGTCACCACCACCCTCATGTGATGACCAGCATCTCACATGGAATAGAACAGGTTAATTTTTCCAAGGCTGAATCATCACAGAATTCATCTATAATAGGCCATGCAGAATAAAAAGCTAGAGATGCATTTAAATACCCCCAAAGTAATTTGGTTAGTCAATGAACCACAGTATCTTCTCCCCACTCTCTGGTTCACTTGGCATCCATCACTTTTATTTTGTATCAGATACTCATTTTCTGGAGCAATAACAGATATGTTATCCAAAGAAAGGAGCATCCCATTGAATTGCTGTCATTATGCAGCATTTTGGTGCAAGCCAAAATACCCGGTTTTAATGTGTTCTCTGCAAAAAAATTATGGCACCCACATGTCTGCTACATAATCTCAGCATGTTATTAAAACCAGATTTGAGTTCATCCTGGGGGAGCTAACATTGGTTGGTTGTAGTTCTAAACTCCTGTTTCCACAGATAGAGATGATTTGGACACATCTTCCTTTTTTTCTTTCTTCTCATTTTCCCCCCTTTTCTTGCAGAATAACGTTTTTTAAGTTGACATCAAGTTTTCAGATTTTCACAGCACAGAAGCTGTGAGCACAGTGCTTACTCCTGAAAATGTATACTGTGAAGCTGACAGCTTAGGAAGAGGTGAAAATTGGATAAATGACTAACAAAGATGGCACGAATGTAACAGAGCACCTTTCCACATGCAGCCAAATGTAGCCAAAGAACTCAGTTTCCCTTGCTGCCATGGCCTCTCTCCTGCAGCT
Organism: Pyrgilauda ruficollis; assembly: GCF_017590135.1. NCBI lineage: Eukaryota > Metazoa > Chordata > Aves > Passeriformes > Passeridae > Pyrgilauda > Pyrgilauda ruficollis. Next base: position 6,246,734 of record NW_024520318.1, read on the forward strand.
CCAAGCTCAATTACATTCCACTCCATCTCCTTCCAGCAGCTGCCTCACTTCTCTCTGCTCATCCTCACTCCCAGCATGTGCTAAAGATGAGGTGTTTGGTGTGTTGCACAGCAGGAACACAGCACAGCATAATGGTTAAATATCTACAAATATTTCTACCATATTTCTCGTAGCAAAAACAGTCTGGCTGATGCTTACTCCAAGGTACAGTGACCCTGCCCCACCGCTGTGTCCCTTCTGGCACATGCCCCAGCAGAGAGAAATCAGTTTTATTCCACCATACACCCCAGCAACACAGATGCTCAGAGAAATCTTCAGCAGTCTCGTCTCTCAGAAATAGCATCTGGCACCAAAACTTCATTCAGAGGGGATTACCTGGCTCAGAAGAAAGGCTGAAGTCAGAGCCTCACAGCTTACTTCACTCTCTCCACCCAGGAAACCTTTAAATCCAGCATGACTGTGCCAAGCCCATCACTGAGGGCTTAAATCCTGCTCACAGGTAGCTCTAGGCACTTATAGCTGCTCTGCTCCTCATTTTAAATATAGATGTATAGGATTTCTCCTTTAAATTTCTGCAACCCATTGATCACAGTGAAACTTGTGAAAGGCACAAACACAGAGAGACCATGGTGGATCCCCAGATAAACCACCTCAGGATGGGCAGGACCAGAGGCTGCAGGAGAAAAGTTGGGGTTTTGGGGTTTGTACTTGGAACACAATGGGGAAGGTTGCCAGGGTGAGACCAGTCGTGGTGGTGGAGGTCCTGTGGGGTGCATGGAAAGTGGCCAAATGCCTTTGGTTCAGGATCTCTAGCACTGTCAGATGAAAGGGAAAAAATCTGCAATATCACAGCCTAATTCCCCACTCTGTGGAGAACATAGGAAAACCAGAGATGACTTAGCAAAAACTGCTCATGCAAATCTTCAGTGGGGGCTGTTCTGGGATGCTGCAGCATCCTGGGCTCTCAGCAGGCACCTGAGTGCTGCAAACCTGTGAGCATCAAAACCAGCCAGGGCTCCAGTGCAATAGATATCACAGCTGAGGCTCTGGGGTTTGACTTTTACTCAGACACGTCCAAACTGTTTTGATTCACTGACTCCTGGCTTACCCAAAAGGTAAAGTTTAAAGGTTAAGTGAAACAGCAACAAAACCAAAGCCAAGAAGGATTCTCATTGACTTTTGAACAGGGTGAGGGAGCACTGATTTGCACCAGCTCTCCAGAAAGGGAATAATTGTAAATAAACATCCTCCACACCTTCCTCCCACACATGCAGGCAGACACACTCTAAGCTGCTATCTCACTTCATTCAGCTCCAACAGCTCCCAGTTTCAAGACAATTAACCCTTTTATTATTAGTTCCAATGTATGGCATGCTGGCATTTTGCCTTTATATCCTGAATCTTCTAGCCCAGGCAAATTAACCTTGTAGGATGAGGAGGGAAGCCTGAAAGGAGATCTCTCAGCACAGAATTGCACTCAGGCAGTCCATCCATCACACAGGGACACAGCAGCTCAGCTGGGGGAGCAGTGCTGTCCCTTCACTGCAGGCAGAGCCAGCACCAACACAGGCTGTCCTGCAGCCAGGAGCCACTTGTGAGGAGCTGACCAACCTCCAGGGACTCAGGCAGCATCATATGTGCCCCTACAGAGCACTGAACACTTCTGTGGATGTAACACCCTTTCAACTCTAAAATCCCCACTCCTGACAGCGTTGTCTATTTAGGTCCTTTTGGCCCAAAATAAGTCCTATGGCAATGACCAGTTCTGGTAAATAAAGGAGGCAAGCCTGCTTCTCACCTAAGCTCAGCAGAACCTGTCTCTGCATTTCACTTTTCTCCTCATCACTGTTATTGTTCAGAGAGGTGGGGCCAAGCAGTCAATGCAGATTTGGGAGATATTTTCCTTCCAAAAGAAGACATTACTGCACAGCCACTCCCTGGCCATCCAAGCTGGTTCTCCTGAGCAAGGCTGACCCAGAAACAGCATCAGGGGCTGACAAGCTGCAGATTTCCCTGTGCCACAGAGCTGTCCTGCTGCAGAAAAGAATTTAAGTTTATTTCTCCTGTGGGCTTTTTTTTCCCACTTGTACAGCCACAGCGAGGGTGCTGGGCTTGGCTGCAGAGCTGTGTGCCTGTGTGAGCACAGCTGGGAGCTGAGATGGGGCTGGGGACCAGAAAATGCTGAGCCAGGGTTTTCCCCCCTCTGTGCCATGTGCCACTGGGACCCAGCCTCTCCCAGGGCAGGGAAATGCTCAGCTGCTGTTATGAAACACATCTGAGAATGGGTTTGCTCCACAGCCCAGTTATGACAGCCTGGACCTGCTTTGGAGGCATCCCGGCTCTCTGCCAGGCTGGTGAATCAAGGGATGCTGAACTGCCAAGTGCACCAAACATCAAAGGAAATGAAGCTGTTCCCATGGAACTCATTTTGCTCTCTGGCCACAGAAACATTTCACCAGAGCTTCCCTTTGAAGAGCCAGGCAGTGAGGTGTAGCAGGATCCCCAGCAGCTCAGGATCCTCAGCCAAGCAGGGCTTTACCTCCTCTGCAGTACGAACCAAAATGTCTCAAAATTATAGTGAAAAGTCCTTTGCAAACACAATAGGAATAAATAAAAGAGAGGTACAAATGGCTACGAGAAGGGCAAAGGCAGTAAAAGAATTAAGGCCATTTGCAAATGGTTTGAATTTCCAAATAAATTCCTTGCTGGTTGCCAGCTGTCTGGGTCCTGAAACTTGGCATAACTACAACAGACACTGAACTTGATACAGACATTTGGTTCCCCATATTAATCATGTAGAGTAGAAATAGGATACATCACTTTTGTGTTTGCCTCATCAGCTAAGGCTTTATCCCCATTAGACTTAATGGAAACCTTCCCTTCACTTTCCTTGTGGCCAGTGTTTCAGGTCCAGAGCACAGCTCCAGGAAGGCACTGACTGCTGTGAGGAAAAATCCCAGGCACCTGCATCCTGACAGAGAATTTCCGACAGTTCAGGCTTATCTCCTGCACAGTCAGGGCTAAAGTGGGCTTCGTCTTTACAGAGAAATCAGGCAGAAATCCCAAAAGAGCAAAGGAAAAGGACATCAGAATCAATGAGCTGCTTGTGCTGGAGGGGAGAGCAAGTAGGTGGAGGGAGAGCTGGGGAGCTGTGGGATGGCCGGTGCACCCTGGGCAGTCAGGACATCCCTCTCTCAGGGAGCATTTGCTGGACTGGAGTATGTCAAGTGAAGCAAAATGGTCCCACGTGACCCTAAAATGTGTTAAAAGGTCAGTGCACATCTCTGTGGTACAGAGAGAAAAACCTTTTGGAGTACTGCCAGCCTTGCCCATGGTGCAAAGCCAGGGGGGGAAGAAGAAGTGACTCATTGCAGCATCTCTCCTTTCTCCTTCAAACACCAAACACGCACACAATTACCCTAAAACCAGAAAGTATCAGGGGGTTAGTATAACAATACATGTCTCACGCCAGTATTGTTCTAGAAATGTCTTTTTTCTTTCTTTCAGCTACTCCCACAGGGCAGTAAGCACAATACATGTGCATGCATCTGGTGTGCCACAGACATCACAAAATGAGTCAGGTCCTCAGCTGGTTTTATTCAACTTGGCTGTCCTGATGGTTTTAATATTTATTTTTTTTTATTATTTCAGTTCCTCTTTGCAAACATTCTCCCCTCTCATATTCTGTATGCAACAATAGCACCATAATATCTAATTTTATTGTAAGCATCTCTGCAGTATCTCACAAAAGAAAAATAGATGTATAGATGTTGCTGACAAAGCAGCTGTGTCTGACTGGCATTTTGTTTAACAATTCCTGACATCAGATTCCAAATCCTACCTTCACTTTCCTATATAAAAAGAGTTTCTCCTTCAATTCTGGTTATCTAATACACTAATCCTGAAAGGGTGCTTTTGAATACTTTCATGCTGGGAGTGGATTCTCAGGTTATTCATGACTGACACATGAGAACAAGTCCCTTCCTCTGTGCTCACAAGTCTGCACATCACATCATTTCCCTGCACCACTGATCATTTTGTCCCATTAAAGTTACTAGCGTTTATTCTCCTGCTGGATGGAAACTCTTCTGATTTCCAGAATGTGAAGCTTCTCCTGGAAGCATTAATTCCGTGTGTAAAAGGGGGTGTTTTGCTTAAAGTTTTTGTCATTGTTCTGGGGGGGGAAGCAGTTTTATTTAAAAGATCCACAGATGACTTTGATTTCGGTTTCATGTTGCATTCCCATACCTGGTGGAAGTCATCACCTCCTTGTTCTGACCTAGAGAATTGTGTTGCATCTGGCCATGCTGCTGCAAAGGCCTCACATGTGTTCCATCTTACTGAACAAAACCACTGGATTCTTGCAAAATGTTACATTTTGCTCCGTTCAGTGCATCCCGACACAACAGCTGTCTTACCAACTCAGATCAAAGGTAATTCTAGCCCAAACCCAGTGCCTGCCTTACTGTGACCCAGGAGCAAACAAAGTTACAGGAAAAACTACTTTTCCTCACTAGGCTGTCCTCCCTTCCAAACGTCTGCCACCCAAGGACTTTCTAGATGTTTACTGTGAAGTCAACGAATAAAGTCCTGAACAACAAGTGCCACATTCCAACTGCATGGAAAGCATCAATTCCCTTTGGTGCTCACCATCTCCATTCTGATCCAGAGCTTCCCTGCAACCAGACCCTGCAGAGCAGTGCCAGAAAGAGGGGCTCTTATGGCAAAGTTGCCGCATGACTTCATGACTCAGTCTTATGGCAGCCTCTCATGACAGAGTTAGGGTGACAACATTCAGTGTGGCCGTTTGTCACCCTCTAGAGGTAGCTCCTGCCACCCCTTGCTCCTGAGAAGGTGCTGGCAGCTCCCAAGGACAGAGGCTGCCCATTCATAGCCAAAAATTCCAGGTTTGGTCTCCTGGTCCTGCACCCATGGTACTGCAGGGTATTGTACACAAAGATCTGCCTTCCATGCTCCACACAGCAAATACTGAAACACACTATTCTTGAAGATGCTGTGAAGGAAATCTGCTCTTGTGACTACTCCTTTATTTAAAGGATTATCCACAAAAGAAAACCACGGTGCATGTCCAACTTTTGCCCCCACAAATGAGCTCCCATGGTAATCATAAAATCATCTGATAGTTTCCTGTTAATCTGGAGTGACAAATTTGATTTCTGTATGCAAATACTGGATCTAGGGAAAAAAAAAAAAAAAAAGCCAAATTATAAACACTTTTCCCTATGCATCAATCTACCAGAAGTGTGACAAATAGAAAAAGAACTGAAAAATTCTCCATGTGTTTTATCTTACGTGTGAGTGTATAAAAATAGGCCAAAATCCACAGGAGAAGAAGGAAACAAAATCCATTTTCATCCTTTTCTTACTTCAATGACCATGGCAGTGGCTTCTGAAAGCACAGTCCAACGTGTTGGGATCTCTATGAGCACAGAAGGCAAGGAGAAGTGTTGGTTTCACATCACTGAGCTAGAGACTGTGACTCCACCTCCTGAGGATCAGCACCTGCCTCCTGCTCCCCATTTGTACAACCCTGATGTGTTTCTCCCATTTGTGGCACTTAATTTAAAGGGAGAATCTAGACAAAGCCGGAGATGCTCCTGTTCTCTGGCACCACAATGCATCAAAGCCCTCTGGCTCTGAGGAAATCCCCAGATGAAGCGCACAGGCTCAGCAGAGTCCCAGCTCTTGCTCCCAGAGGATGTGTGGTGACAGTCCATGGCCTGGATCTGCAGAGCCTACACTTCCAGCATCCAACTTACTAAGGACCAAACGTCCCACAAAAGCTTTTTCCTCTCTCAAAACCTGTTACAGAATGAAGTGTTTTCCACAATAAAGCTTACAATCCTGGTCAGATATGATGCCATAAGATGGGACACATTTCTTGCTTGCCTGTGATCATTCCCAGCCTCTGGGGGAAAGGACCAGAGGCTGGCTGGCAGCAGAGTCGTTCTCGCTGCCCCACTTGGCTTTTTCCCATGGAAAACCCTCGTGGGTGGGAGGAACACTGAAAATCAGCTTAGCAAAGGGCCACCAGGAACCACTGCAGGTGTGGCCAGAGCAGTTTGCACAAGGTGACCACTGCATTGTGCAAGCTGAACTGAAATACTGGTCAGAGGCAAATCTGTCAATCTCCTTGTCTTTTCCAGTGTTTCATCAGGAGCTTTCTGCTGCTGGAGAATCATCCAAAGAGTCAGGGCAGCCTTTGGAGTGCAGCAGAATTGCACAACTCCAGCTATCTCGCACATGTCTGCGCCTGTTTACACAAGAGGGGAGTCTGGTCTTGTGGTTTCAAAAAAGCAGCCAGCAACTGATTCTGAAAGATTGTTGTTTTATTCTCAGCATTCTGAGAAGTCAGGTAAAAAAAACAACCACAGACTCTGGAAATCAGGTGAATAAGTTCTCTGCAAAACCTGCAATTTCTGCAAGAAAAAAAAGTAACACTTGGCTCCAGATCTCACTTTCCCTGGACAACCAAGTGATAGCACCTTCATTAAATTCAGCAGCACATTTCTACCTGGGAAGAACATGAACCACTATTCCCATTTAAAGGGGCAATAAAAGAAACATGCCTTTCCAATAAATCTTGCACCTCTATTCCCCTTTACCCCATTAAAAAACATAGAGCAAAAAGAAACTCTTAAGCTTTCACGTATGAGATGTGAAAATAGAATATTAAGAAGACACAAAGTTGCTTTTTTTTTTTCCTAATCTCCAAATTAGTAAGAGGATAACTCCTGAACACTGACTGTAATCCAGTGCACTTTCACCTAACCCATTTAAATCCCCAACTCTTCTGAAGTGGCAGGATCTGCATGCTCCTTTTAAAGGGTTGTTTTGAAATGCTGAAGGGTGTTTGTTCCTCTGCATGAATAAATTTAATATTTCAGTTGCATATATTCCTTCCCCCCTACATTGTTGTTTGGGATTTGCTTGGGAATCCCAGAAACAAGGAACACTGCTTCAGTCAAACTCCTCTGGAAGGGTTTCCCCCATCCAATCTCTCTGTGCAAAGCCCATTTTGGCACCAGCAGCTCTTTCAAAGGAAGCTCTCACAAAAACTGCATCTCTGCTGGGAGCAGCAGACTGGGCTGTGCCGGGGAGTTAAATAGTTCCATCATTATGCTGTCTAATGCCTTCTTTAGACCAGCCTTGTCAAATATTTTTGACATGATGCATTTCTCTCATACTGACAAAGCTTTGGATCTCTTGAAGCTTGTCAAACAGCTGAGCTTAGCTTCAAAAGTGAGCTGTGAATGGAGGTGCTTATCCAGCCCTGCTGCTCACTCAGGCCAGCTCTCACCTTTCTGCACAGCTGTTCCTCCAGCTTGTCCTACCACAGGTGACATGTTTGTGTGGTTTTTTACACTTGCAAATATGAAAGCCACAATAAGAATCTCAGTTACTAACATGATGAAAAAGTCAGAAAGAGAAGATGCAGCAAAAATGGCACCTCACCCAGACAGCTGTAGGACAGACACTCTCTGTTGAACTGCAGTCCAAGATTTGTTTGGGATGATGAATAAGATCTAATGACAGATGATTAGTATCTTAAGAGCAACTCCATTCCTCCTACTTACTCCATGAGTCTAGCAGAGCTGACCTTTTCATAATTCCTGGTAATTTTCACATTACATCCTGAAAACACAGCTAAAATGAGTGTGCTGAAGTGCAGTGGGGGACCAGAAGGGACACACCAAGCAGGGAAAAAGTGTGAGCAAAACGTGACAAATTACTAATCCACACCCTCACAGACCAAGTGCCATTTGAGATCCTGAGTGATGTGTGTCTGGTGGATGCAGCTGAGCTGTATCAGACAGAATGGGCTATAATCCACTTTAGAACTGTCACACATTAGTTGATAATGCTTAGGAGAGGATTGGTGGGACAGAAAGACATGATAACAGAATTACCTCCATTGCCCACCTTGCACAAACCATAGATTGAACTCAGATCAGAACACTGTTCAAGACTGTTTAGGACCTCATCATAACCTTTTTTGTTCAGAAACCACATCTCAGTTGCTTTTTTTTTTTTTTTTTTTTTTTTTTTCCTTTTTTTTTCTTCTGGCCTGCCTGGCATTTAGAAAAGTTTGAAAATAAAAATTGTTTAGGGATGAAAAAACATATAATTCACTTTGAGATTTCTGGTAAAAGGAGGTAAGGCATGAATTTTAAACCCACAGATGTTCACTTCAAATAAAAATTTCAAGACCTGTAGTTTCACGAATATTGAAATGAAACATCTCAGTCATTCTGCCTTTTTTTTTGGTGACACGTTGCTTGGAGCTTTTATTTCTTACTGAAGTATTATCTGAGGCTTATATTAATTTTCAAAATATGTTGGTTAAAGCAATGTTTCATTTTTCCTCCAAAATTATCTTGAAATTACAGCTGCATTTCATGGGCTTTTTACTCCATAGGCATCCTATCTTTCCAGGAGGCACATGGGATTAACAAAGTTGAATGTAGTTTGGCAGTGAGAGGTCAGAGACACAAATAACTTTCTATCAACTTCTGTAGCCCTCAGGTTTATGGGAAGGGTGCTGCAGGTCCTCTCCTCACATACTTAGAGAGTTTCTTACACGGGCAACTTCAGCTTGCAGGTGGCATTGCCCACGTCCAACAAGGACAGCTTGTCCTGCTTGAAAAGACACAAAGCTGTAGCTAAAATAGTTGTGTCAAGAGCAACCAATTGATCAGGTCTGTTTCTTTCAGCTTTAGTTGCTGGGTCTCTTCCTTCCCATCTGTCTTTGTGAGCATCTCCTCCTTCACTCTCACTCCCTCTGCTTTCCTTGGGTTACCCTTCACCCATTGCTGGTGGGAATTGGACACAGGAAGAAGGATTGCTGGCAAAACACAAAATATCACAGGGCAAGGGTCTGTAAGAAGCAAAAAAAGACTTTTCTGTAGCTACTGTGATACTCCTTAACCACAGCATGAAGCCCAGCCATGTAGCTCATTTCTTCCCCCACTGCTCTCTTGAACTGTTCCCATTTAGATTGAGAGTTTGTCAAAGGATGGACTCTGTTCCTGATTTGGGAAATGTTAATGCAGAGTGGCCTTAATAAAATAGTGCCAAAGCAGTTCACCTCACATCCTCTGTGCACATCTGTGAAGTGCCAAGAACATTTTTTGGTGTTGTGCAAAAATAATAAAGATAGATGTAGTTAATAAATAGGTAAGTTCATTTTCAGCCCTCTGAGCTCCTCATTTTCTTTCAGCATAAGCCCATTTTTTACAGCTGACTGCTGTGATCTTCCAAGGGATGTGCTGATGTGGCTTGAACCAAGTTAATTTGCTTCCTTTTTCTTTTTTTTTTTTTTTTTTTTTTTTTCCAGGATTTGCAGATGTCATCAAAAACAAACAGTACAAAGAGGGGGGAGAAAGAATAGGCAATGCAGAAACTGATTCAGAAACTAATTAAAATAAAGCATAGTTCTCAAAACCTCTTTAAATTATTCAGATGTCACAATCCAAGGAAAAACTGTTCTTTTCTAAGCATTCTGTTTTTTTACCTTCTCCTCCCTGCTGAAATAACTAATCTAATTAAATGTTGAAGCTATCTCCAAGTGAATTCAGGTTAACACAGACATGGTTTGGGAGGCATCCAAAGATCTCCAACTTATAGCAGTTTTGGAGAGTTAAGTGCATTTTTTTTTTTTTTCCTAAAAGTGATGAAACTCAGGACTCAGGAACTAAGGGGTGGGGTACCTGGTACAGCTGCCAATAATCCCTGCCCTTGGTCAAAGTTCTAACAGCACTGTACAATGAAGGGAGCAGGTCCAGCACATCTGGAGACTTGGGCATGGTTTATGGCTCAGGGATTTACAGCCCCTTTCTCTCCACTTGCCATGGGCACAGAGAACAGAGAGCAGTGAACAGCTCCTGCTGCTGCACCACTCCAGCCCCGCTTTGTCCATTTGTTTACTCCAAAGAGGATCAGATAAACACTCAAGCACCACTGCCATCATCTTACAATGGAGGTCCCAAGCAGAGGGATGCTTGTCCAGCTTCCAACCACGACACTCAAGCCGCTCTCCTGCCTCATTTGCAACAAGCAACACCAATTCCAAACAGATAAAACTGCAGTGGATCAGTGAGCTCTTCAGAGTGAATTCTTAGTACAAAGGGTGTTTCCACCAACATGGCAACTTTCCAAAGCCTTCTCTTCATTTCACATCTCCCCAGCAGGGAACGCAGCACCCCTAAGAGCAGCAGGGCAGGTCAGCACTTACCCACCACGGCAGGACCCCTTCTCCTGCCAGACCATGGGTATAGCTGAGCTCTGAGCCTTTTACACCCCCAAAAGTCCTTCAGTTTTGGGTGCTGAGAAGAGAAAAAAATCCTCTACCTTGACCTTTTGTATCTATGTGAATATTTCAGGGAAACACCCAAGGAAATTGCTGTTTCAGGCTGGTTGTGGGGATATTTGTGCTGGCTGAACCTGCTGGCAATGCATTAAAAGACTGCAGCGGATCATAATTCTCACTTAACCTACTTTATATCTCCAGCAATTATCACTGCTGCTGGTGCACTCCTTCCCTAACTTACAGAAAATACCCAAATTCAGTTACTTTGATGCTGCACCTCCTTTCCAGCCATCCCAAGACATAACCTCCAGCCTGGGGCTTCCCCCACCTGAGGAACCACTTCTCACATCCCTGAGTGTTTTTCTCTGTATTTTTCTTTGTTTTACCAAAGTGTAAATCGCCTACCCATTTTTGCCCCCAAACCCAGCCCCTGCCCACAAGTCTTGAGCTTCCCTTGCCCAAGAGCAGAGCTGGGAGCAGTGGTGTCTCCTGCAGCTGTAAATCTGTCATGAGTGTGCCATAAGGCACCCAGATATACTGCAACCATTACAGAACCTCAACAGGGTGGAAAAAAACATTTGCTTTACTGTCAACATAAAAACTTTTTTATCTTCATTGACAGTTTTATTTAGAAATATCTCAGCTATATTTTAATTTGGCTCTAATGATATCTCTCAGAAAGCAGCGTCTGTATGTTAAAGTTTGCTGCAAGAGCAGCTGCTAATTTTCTTTTTTCCACTTTTTGCTTTTGTTTCACAGATATTTTTAAGAAAGGATGCTTCTGGGGTATTTTTGTTCTTGTGAAAAAGCACGTCTTTCTTACAACCTTGCAAACTGGTTAATTATCAATGGTTCCTAAAGATTCATCCATTATACCATCAGCACTGGAATTTAAAGGGACATACTTAAATCTTTATCTAGGGAAACACCTACAAATTTACTTCACAGAGAGAATGTTACACATTTTAATGGAATACCATCCTGCCTTTGCTCTGTGAATACCTGTCTCTCAATAACAAAACCAATGACTTGAAGTCAAAATTCAGGGGGCTAGGGAAGTACTTTTGTATCTGTAGCTTCAGTGACCAGTCTGGATGCTGAGAAAGGAGGCATCACTAATGGTTTGAAATCCTGTTTTCTGAAAATAAGGAAAAGAAATGAAGGCATCCACGCTTTTGAGCTCATTCTGCCTTTTCTCCTGGTAGGTTAGCCAGATCTTCCTGGTTCATGACCACAATGAATTCATTCATGCACGGGGAGAGTACATAAAACAGCAGCCAAGGCTCTCTATTTAGCCAAAACCTTTCTGCCTTCCATAAAGTATTTCCTTTGGAAATATCAAAGCTTCTGCAGGGCTCAGCTCTGGGATTTTGTGAATCAAAGTTAATAAAAGTCCATAGGCTGGTAGAAATCCTTGCTCATAGAAAATGCCTTGCAACAGCCCAGAGCTCTGCTTGTCCCTCCCTCCAGCCACACCAAACAGCTGCAGCAGTTCCCTGGAAAAGCAGGCTGGAGATGGGGGCATGGAGAGAGTCAGCAGTTTTGGGGGTAGTTCCCACCACACCAAGGTCCATGCAAAACCCTGAAGTGTATAAAATTAACCCACTACCCTCTTTCTTTAAAAGGTATGCATGGCACCGTATTCTTGGTAAAAAAATTGACAGAACAACCCCCCAAAACCAAAAAAACACAGGCTGTCAAATAAATAATGTTGGTAAAAGAAGTTCCAGAGGGATTGTGCTATCTTTGACTAGACATGGACAGCAAGAATGGCAGATGGATTGAACTTCTTCAGAATCTGGCTTTGTTTGTTTTATTTTAAATTGTAACAATATGAAACTGATCTTCCAAAACACTTTCTTTTTTCTTTCTGAAAGATGAAACCCCGGAGCAAGAATATTTGTGCTGGAAAAGAAGTTTCTCAGATGAATAGCTTTGTACAGATGAGGATAGAATTGCCTGAAATAGCTTTGTTTTGAAACAATACATTGTCTCACAGGAATTTTAGACATTCTTTACGAAGGCAGCACTTGGCATTATATTTCATGCCTTTCAAAGTATCTATTTTCATAGGAAATGAAGGAAGGGGATGGGAAAGATGTTTTTCACCAAACTGACTTTGTGGTTGTAAGGATCTCTAGCAGGAATATGCTTAAGAAGAAAAAATATTATATCCTATTCATCCCAAATGGCAACAGGAAAAATAAAGAAACACTCTCTCTAGATTATATGCATGAAGAAAGATTTTCTTTGAAGAAAGTCTTCTCTTTATTGCTGAAAATATGTTTCAGCTTGACTGATGAATGCTGGAGAACTGCATAGGTGAAATCAGGAGACCACAGCTGAAAAATATCACACAAGGTTATAACATTCCATCAAATATAGTCTCTAGGTTTTCCTAGCAGCTTATTTTCTGTGTCAGGCATGCTTGTTAAGCCTTTTTTTTTTTTTTTTTTTCCTGGAGAAAATGTCATAGAGTATTGTTTGGATATGAGCCCTATTTACAATGCCTCCAAAATCTGAAGAGTCTGATTTGGTGGTCTGGTTCATATCCATCTGTCTCTAAGGTCCAAGGCACAAACTCCAATAGCTTTCCCATAGCCCTCTGGATCCACTATTGTGGAGTCCTGGATTCATCTTAGAATTCCTCCAGGACTCAGATTTCACCTCTGGAGCATCAAGTCAGTCAATCTCCTCGTGGCTCCACCAACTGTTGGAAAGAACCACAAAGAAAATTTGAAAAACCTGTCAGGTACACAGAAAATTTCTCTTTCTGAGCTGCAAGCCACGCAACTCCATCCTCACACAACACAATGTTTTTTCACTCTGTAGTTTATTCCTGTTCACTACCATCTTGCCAGAGGGCTGGCTCACACCTCAGCCTCCCAGCTTCATTTTCAGCTGGTAGTTAAATCCATCATTCAAATAATTTTTCATTTGCATATTTCTTCTGAAGAAAGGTCCATTGTGGGCACATTATTACTCACTCTCTATTTCCAGTATAAATTTTAAGTCACCTCTTTGTCCCTTGTGCAGCCCACACACTGACGCAGCATCTTCTCACACTTCTCTCCCACACAGGCAGCTCATGAAATTACACTCCTAAGCCACGAAGGGGATGATGGATGGCTGGCATTTCTCTGTTTTATGCAGGACTGGCTTACTCAGAGGCTGGTAAGAGAAGTTTTAGCTGGCCCAAGCACCATGCAAGATGCACTGGCTGCCTACGTACCGATCCTTAATTGCTCAAAGAGTTGACTTCACGAAAAATATTTCTTTGACAGACAGCTCTACAGGCAGCCTTGGGCAAGAAAGAGGTCAAGGAACAGAGGCAGCTGATTGCCATCTGGAGCTCAACACCACCAATTCCTCATCTGGGTGCTGGAGCTGCCCCAGGAGCACTGCCTGGGGGGGTGTGTGCCAAATGATCAGTAGAAGGTTCCTAGAGGATACAGCTGCTGGAAGAATTCACAGAGAGGTGGAGGAGAGATTTCACCAGGGGATGGGAAAAGTAGAGCTGAATGTGGTATTTGTGCCCTTGTCAGATAACACTAACACACAGGAGTGAAAAAAATAGCTGTAGAAATCTGTTTTTCCACTTGTCCCTGCACATCAGTAATTATTTGCAGGAAATCATCCTACTCCAGACACGCTGGTAAAATACAGTCTCAGCCCATCTCGCTTTCATGTTGGGTTTTTTCTTTTCCTTGCCAAGGTGTGGAACACGAGGCCAATAAATCTGCCTTGGAAAGGAAAAAAAACTATCTCAGAGAAGCTGCTTCATCATCTTCCTTCTGCTTTTCTCTAACAGTCAGTGTGGCAATATCCGCTGAAGTTTAGAAAGCATTATTGTTACAGGATGTGTGGGAACCGCAAATACCATTTGAGGCCAAGTTACAGTAAATCCTATTCTTAGTGTCATTAGTGGAAGTGCTTCCTTCTCGTCACAAAAGCAAACGAAAGGAGGTCCATTAATTTTTCACTGGTGGAGCAGTAAGGAGGCACTTTAGAAAGGGGGAGAAAGGACTCCAGTCAGGTACCCAAGTGATTGCAGACCTTGGCACGCTGCTGAGCCCAGAGGATGGAAACCAGTTCTGTCTGTGAGTGGTCCATACCAGAGTTCTGCTTGTTACTGTGGAATATCTTAAATGCAAGCTCAATTTGAATCTGTAATTATGTTTGTGTGAGCATGATAATAGTTATTAAGGCCAAGTGCTACAATAAGGCAAATCATTACTTCTGCTGTTCCTGGCCACTATCTGCATTACAGAAGAAACACATTTTTCTAATATTTTGAATATAATAAGACATAAGACAGTAAATATTTAACTTGGTCTTAGCATTTACACTCCCCAGACTTGGTATTCCCCTGATTTATGCCAAAGTGAAGTAGGTTCAAATCCATCAAAATCAATGGAGTTAAGCTAGGGTAAATCAAGCCCTCTATTACAAAAAATCAATTTTCCATTTGTTTTAATACCATTAATTTAAATGAACTCACTTGATATTCTCATATGTCTGATATGTACATGCAATTTATGCCAGGAGTAATCCTGGACAAACCTGGGTGCTTAGGGCTGCTCAGCCCACTCAGATTTGAATTGCTATTTCTAATAAAAGTAGTAACAGGATTTATTTTTTGATCTTTTATACTGAATCCAAGAGCAGGACATCCAGTTAAGTTAAAAACAATCTAGCAGACCTCAGCCAACCAAGCATGTTATTGTTGCCCATCTCCTTTATCTTGAGGTCCACTTGCATTTTCATTTTTAACTGCACACCTATTTGTAGCAGGGCTGTGAAGGCTGGAAGAATTGTCACTCAGAAGTCAAGGGCACAGACCCCACTTCTGAGCCTGCCTCCCTGCTTTGGGGGTTAAGCTCTGACTGCTCCCTTGGTCTTCTTTACCAGGGTTCTTGCCTCAAGAAGTCACCAGAGCATGGTTTCAGGTTAACCGGATCCCATATAAGATAAAAGAGGGAAAAGGGCTAGATTTCATTCTCTAGTTCTTGCAAAATCCCATATCCGCTGACAGTGTCTGAGCTTGAAAATACACCTTGCTAATGCCACTGCAGAAAGGAGACAAGAAAGCATTACAGGAAGAGACAGGGCTAAATAAAAAGTGGGAAGAACCCTCCAGAGAAAATTGTAATGTTCCAAGGAGAAGATGCTTTTTTTGATTTTTGCTTTTGTTTGTTTGTTTGTTTGTTTGGTAATGTTCCAAGGAGAAGATGCTTTCTTTGATTTTTGATTTTTCTTTTCTTTTTTTGTTTTGTTTTGTTTTGTTTTGTTTTGTTTTGTTTTGTTTCTTTTCTTTTAAGCCAAGAGGTGCATATGGGAAAAAAGAGTGATCAGCATGACTTGCTGGCCACTGGGGGCAGAGAGAGAAGGGCAGTAGGAAAGGTCATGTTTGCCTCGAGGTCCTGGGCTCAGCTGGGATGGGGGGTTGATTGTCATGAAGCTGAAAGACCTCAGTCACCCTGCTTTTGACCCCTCTGGAAACGTGGAAATTTAGTCCTTAGGCTCATCTCTGATACCTGCTCCCTTGAGCATCAGGCCTGTGGAAAGGATTGTGTGGGGAATGTTTCTCCTCCGCTGGCCCCAGGCAGTTTCTTCAGATGTGTTTGGTCCTGTGGCTCCCATGAGGGCAACAGCCATGGGATGTCTCATTCCTAGACACGTGTATATGAAAAGGGACAAAATCTTACACCTAAATCCACATTACTCAAATGGGCTTCTTCAAAAAGGTCACCCAGTGCTGCATACAGAGCACTGACAGGCAACAAGAAGCATTGTCTTTAATAAATAGGAGATCTAGTCCCCAGAAAAGTCCATTCCTTCTTGCTTCACAATATTGTTGTGAAGATTGATAGTCACAATAAAACAAATCTTGGTGTGTCTGCATTTTCTTACATACATTAGGTAGATTAGCAGGATACTTCCAGAAGAAGTGCCATAAACAGAAATAAATTATGGTTTATGTATCTTATGAGCTGCTGGTATTAGAAGTTTAAATATTTGATCAGACACATACATCTTCACATTTCTTCTCCTTGGCTGATAAGGCAAACAGAGGGTAGCCAACAGGAACTGAAATTAAAACAAAGACCCCCTTTGAGACATAGCTATGGAGAAAGGGTGAGGCTCTGAAAGGCCATGCCAAGACCTGAAAAGTCCCTCTTAATGAACCACTATGAATTAAAATTCCCATTGGTTTTGTGAGGCACCAGCTAAGCAATGGCACCATAAACAAGGGAGCATGTTTTGGGGGATGGACCCAGTTCTTTTGGCTGTGAGAAGAAACACTCTGAGCCTGCCTTGAAAGATGTCTTGGCCTCCTGCAGGAAATGTGCCCTGACAAAGTTCTGCCAGTGTTAGGACATGTCAGTGCATCACTGCAAGGACAAAGACACGAGAACAGCAAAGGCAACAAGCAGAGGAGAGGACGGGGGAAATGAGTTGTGAGAGACGAGGGGAAAGGGAACAATAAGGAAAGAAGAGCAAATTAAGTAGGAGGGGAATGAAAGCAAATACAGGAAAGCTGCTGAAAGGGGGCCAAGGAAATCATCCCCACACAACTGTGTGTTCATTTCCATCATTGTTCTGCTCTGAAGTCTTGGTTTCCAGATTGTGCATCACTTCTGGCTGCCCAGAAACCCAGCCCCAGGAGAAACAATGCAGCTGCCTGGGCCAGTGGCCAGGATGCTGTCTGCCTAAGAACATTTTTATTGAACTTGAAGTTACAATTCTTTGTTTCTGAAAATGTAACATTTGATATAAACCCAGCGTGCTGACCTATTCTTTTTGAAAACGTAGGTCATTTGAGTTTTAGATCCAGCTTTTGATTAAGAAGCTTTTAAGGGAAAACCTCAAAAAGATTCCCATGAAAATTCCAGGCCAAACCCATTTTCTGGCCTTTAATTTCCAATAACCAGGGAGGAAACAACAATAAAAGCAGGGAACAGAGACACTATAAGTAACTTCCACAAGATTATTAATTTTCCTTAATAAGGGTCTTTAACAACATCTCGACTCATGCAATAGATAAGCAGAAACAAATCAAGAAATTCAATAGAAATAGGAAACAAATGGAAAACTAAGAAGAAAAATAATTTGATAAAGAACTTGGTGAAGGGGGAGAAAATGAACTGGTTCCTCACTTAACACTGCTGCCTGGAGTTTTTCTGCCCTTCATGGGCCATTTCTTTTGCCTATGTCTTTTTCTTTTACAGAAGTCTCTGAGAGTTGGTAGAGCTCCCTCTTTTCCTCTGGGGATGAGCTGGTACAATAAGGAGTCCAGACTCTTCCTGTGTCTCCTTCAAAGGCATAACTAGAGACCCGTCCATCACTCATCTGTCTGTTCTCTTTGAAGCAGAGATCCTGGAAGGAACTGGCAAAGGGATGCTGTGGGGAATCAGAATAGGGAACATCTTCTGCTAAAAATATACTACAGACATGGAAGAGATCATAGCAAAAAATGTCTATGTCTGGGGTTGGTTCTGTTGCACTTTTAAATTTGGATTGCAGCTCTCCTTTGTGAAAGACCCCCCCAATATGGAGAAGAATCTCTTTGGGTTTTTTTTGATTTTGTGGTTCTCCAATCTTGGCAGGTCTGTACAGCAGTAGCTCTAGATCTGCAGCAAGGGATGGTGTGATTTGCACTCTTAGATCAGATGCACCTTACAGTGTTTCTACATGTTATCTTCCCTGTATTCAATGCCTTTATTTTAGAATTTTAAAAAATATCAGAGCTAGGTGATACACTCAAAATTAACAATGACTTAATTAAAGCACCACATTTCTGCTGCCTTTCAATCTGAGAAAATGCTCCCACTCTTTCATGCCCATCATTCCAGCAATTGCTGGGGCTTTGTTTTAATGATGATAATCTGCTGCAGCTCAGACACAGAACTAACATTTTCCCCTAGACACCCAGTCAATTCTTTCCTTGTGTGTGTGCTTTATTTTTTATGGGGCCAGCTGCTTTGTGATCAGTGAAATGTCAGAAAAATCATCTTACCATAACAAAGCTGAAAATAAAATATTCAAGGAAGCAAACTCCCATGGAAATCTTTAAAGGCCTAACAAGGGAGAATTCTCATCTCTGTGCACACGGGTGACTCACTGAAGTAAATGGGAATTACGTGTCTGCATCAAAGATTTCAGTATGAAGAGCACAGATTTTCTCTCAGCTTTGGCCTTTTGGAATGAACTCACAAGCAAGTTTTGATGAAGATTCTAGATAGAGATAGACTTGTTCAGTGATATCAGCCCTGAACCAGAAGGATTTGAGGGAGGTACAGTATCATCCTGTCAGGATTAAGTGCATGCTTAACATATTACCTCCTTAAATGCTTTTTATAAATCGAGTGCTCACATTCAACTGTCCAATTTAGAAATGGAATGAATGACACTTAAGGGTCAATACAGGTGTGTCTTTGCAAATACAGAGGTTAATTGACATAAAGCTTGTTACAACATGGAATATGGAAATAAAAGCTGTTTCTGTAAATATTGCAATTAAACAGAATGTTGTTTTTCTAATTGTTGGAGAAGAAAGCCCCAAATTACCAGGAGGAAAGAAATTAGAGCAAACAGATCTGCAGGAAAATAACCCTGTGAAAAATTTACAAAGATGTACTCATGATGCACCAAATTATCCTCTCGGGTTTCATAATTCTGCGAGCGAGTGCAATTAGTTAACGGTGGTGTTGTTATAAAGCTGCACACTGTGGCTGCCTGGCTTTGAAACTGCTCCAGAAACCAAAGCCTGACGCTGAACAACCATTGTGTGTGGGTATTAGGCAACAGGAAATCTGCCTGATGATAACTGAGTTATACCAAGCCCTGCAGCAGCCACTCAGACACTGTGTCCATTTAATCTGCAGATGGCAAAGTAGATACGCCATTCACAGCTGCATGCATGAGGATATGACATCTTTGTCTATATTAATCTCATGGCTGGCTTCACATGACTCATTCAACCTTTTCTTCTATTACATGAAAGGGAAGTTAACTAGCAAGACCTCTGGTGATTTTTAAATAGGTCCAGCCCTGCTGTGATCTATATTTCAAGCAAGAGCTCTTCCCCCTGTTCCTCAAGCTTTCATTCCTTGCAGTTGTGCAACTCCACAAATCCCCCGTTTGTGCCATTAGCTCATTCCCAAAACAACCTCTGTAAAGCACACAGGCTGCGATGCCAAGAATATGACAAGTGGGTCAAATGTACTAAAGCCTGCACTGGGGGAGACAGCCATGGGCAGGCTTTGTTTTCCCAGCTATCAGTAGGGAGATAGAAGACTTCAATATATGAACAACCTTAATTTGAAAAAAGAAAAATCTGCAGTATCTCTGTTCTGCAAAGATAAGCTGACAGCCAAGGCAAAACATGGTTATGCCCAGAGGCAGCTGGAGCAGTGTAACAGGCTCCCCTGCTCTCCTCATCCTCTGTGGCAAGATTAGGAAAAACACCATGGGTTTAGCTCCAAGTGGTTCACAGGGGAGCTTTGCTGTTCAGAGGAGCTTGATTTTGAGATCTTGTGCTCTGCTTTTCAATCAATATTCAGAAAAATACATCTTCAAAGTGGAATATCACTGGGGGGAAAATATCAAGCTTTTCATCATCTTTTCCTGCAAAAAATGCAAAGAACAGTTTCAAGGTTTGAGGATGTCCACACAATAGTACTATTTTCAGTTATAGCTCCTTCCAGCCTCAGAGGAGATTTTGTTTTGAAGAGCAAGAGACATTCCCCTCAGGACTCTCTCCTCAGAGAAATATCTCCTAGAATTAGGCAAGATACGAAAAGTGAGATTCAGAAGAGGAGCAGAGAAGCTGTCATGATTGGCAATGGACATATAGACCCCTCAGGGCAGGGGTTAGCTAAGGATACACAATTATATGGGGAAAAAACCAAAAGAAAAAAATCTTTCTTAAAGCATTTTCATGAGGAAAAATAAACATTTTCATGTTAAATTCCTATTTTGAAGTTTAGAGACCACATTTTTTCCATAATAACCTCATTCAGCCTTATGCAAATAAAAATAATTAGAGAAGAGTGAAATATTTTCCCCATAAATGCTTGTCTCATGTGGGCAGAAAGCTCCAGTTGCTTACAGAAAAGCAGAGAATCCAGGGTCCAGCCATAATGACTAAGTTTCCAAGATGTTCTTGTTTGCATCTCTCTGCTCCATTAACAGTGTGCTGCCTGCTGAAAGCTGAGGCAAGTAAACTCAGGGAACAAGTTATCTGTAAAAAATAATTTGTGGAGAGAACATGTGCTCCACAGAAGTGGAACCAGACTCTAATGAAATGTTTTAAACCTCCCAGATTAGTACAAAGAGCTGCAGGCTTCTGTAAAATATATATCGTCTTCACTTTTTCTGCATGTAAAAAACCAAATAAATACTTAATAAACTTTAAAGTATTTGAAGATGTCCAGATTCTTTAGGAAGGTTAAATTAAGCTTTTCAGGGGCTTTTGATAATCAATAGCTAGATCAGCTCTGTGATTGAAGCAGGCTCACTAGCTGTGCTTGAGAAGACTTTTAACTTCAAAGATTGACGTGCTTAAGGGATAGTGAAAGAAATGATTTGTTAAAAAAAATAATCTCAGCACAATCAGTAAAACTTTGATGGACACCTGTGTTGGTCTGGGAACTGAATGGCAGCAGCCACATTTGTAAGTTATCAGGTGTTTAACACACAAGGGAGTAACTAACCTAACCCCTTGCAGAACTGGAAACAGGAAACCAGTGGATATCCGTGGACTTTGCCAAGTGCATCTAAAGCTGTGCCAGATTTTGGTGGTCAAAAATGCAGAGCTTCCCAGCACAGACCCCTTGTATGGAACATATATGTGTGTATATATGTTAACGTTTTTTCTATTTTCTTACAAAAGAAGAGCAGAGATGCTGTTGAGTATTCCTAAAACTCTCCAGTGACAAGAGCTGCAGTGCTGTCCCCTGGCAACCTGTGCTTGCAAACATCTTCACCTCTCCCAACGCCCCAGAGCGCTGAGTTCAGAGAGCAATTCCCTTTCCTTTCACAGATCAGTGCTTGTGGCACACAGATGAGCAGTGGTGCTTATTCCTTAAGCCAACTGTGCTGTTACATTTTTATGTGCATCAGATGAAAAGTAAGGTGCTGATACCAGATTTGGAAATCATGAAAAGGCAAGGAGCTTAGAGGATGACAACAGAGACCACAGCAAGAAGAAATGGCCTTGTTTGTGCTGCTGGCTCCTCTCAGGAGATACCACAATGTGGATACAGAGATGGGCACTCACATCTCTGCTAAGCAGTCTGCAGGGGCAAAGGTGTTTCTGCCAAACCTAGAATTTGACATCCAGCAAGGGGGTAGCCCTGGGCTGAATTCACTGCTTGCAGCTCTGGCTAAAATTATTTGTCATCTTACCAGGAGATAAAGCAGCAGTATTGCCATGAGATAACAACATGGTTATTCTTGTTTGCAAGGAACTTCTGGATTCTTACCATCTATCCATTCAAAGTTACTGTGCAGTGTTTCTGAAGATCTACCCCAGTAAATAACCTGTGAAACCTGCAGCAATCCCCTCACCACATAAGTCACTATCCCTGCAGGGATACCCAGCAAAGAGGAGCTGATCCCTCCTTTGGAAACAGCATATCACTGAAATCTTGTAATATTGCACTAAGAAAAGCAGAAAAACATTTGAAATTGCTTTTCATCCTTTTACAGGGCTGCTCTTACCTCTTCATTCCGCTGGTAGGAAATGGACATTGGCAGCCACTGTCAAACCTGACAACAGAATTAACAGCTCTGGTAATTAGCAGGAAAAGCCCCTTGCCAGGCACAAAGCTCAGACTGTAAGGTGATCTAAAGAACTTCTTTCCCCCCCAGGGCCAGAGTAGGGATAAAATCATAAAAATGGTGAATTGCTTAGGATATGAAAAGAGACAGCTGAGCTACAAATTTGAGCTCGGCAGATTGTAGTCAGATGTGCTATAAAGACATGGCTTAACCTGTACCTCAAAGCTTGTTAAAAACAAAGCAGGCATCTTAGAAACCCAGCAAATTAGATATACTGCAGACAGTTAACAGGAATAAAGGAGGTTAAATGGCCACTAGTCACACTTTGAAAACCAGAGGTGAATTTAGTACTCATCTGAGCTGCGTGTTTGAACTGGAAAGCATTCCCCTTCAGATAAACAACACTTCTTTGGAATGCAGAAACTGAAAAGTCTTCCAGGTAACCTGATGGTGATGATTTTTTTAAATTTTATTTTTGCTGCAAGGAGGAAATATGGCCTTCCAATCAGCTGCTCTCACAATTAAGAATGCATAAATATCAAAGCAAAACAGGAATATGGAAACAGTGTGGAAATATTCTTGAGAAATGGCAGACTACATATTGGCCTAGTCTGCAACTATAACTGAAAGTTACAGTGAAATCCTCTTTCTGAATAGCTATTAAAAAAAAAAAAATTAAAAAGTTTGCTGGCAAACCAGAAAGGTCTTGTCCATTTGCAGGCTTGAGGGCTACACCATATCAGGGGCAGCCTAGAAAAACCCCTGGGAGAATATGCATGGAAAACACAGGGATTTAGCACCAGGATTAACGTGACATAGCAAAGCAGCACAATGATACAAACACCTCCCCTCATTTGTAACTAATTAGACTTTGGATAATACTGCAAATCAGTATTTGTTCAAATTTTAAACTAACTCATCTTTGCATTTGAAAGCATTATTTTTTGTATGTTAATACTAAGCAAGAGAAGCAATTCTGTGTGTCAGCAGCTACTGTAGAAAATAATCAAGGAGCCGTTGTCCCTTTTGTGCTTCTAATCTAAATATACAGAGAAAGCACTGGGGAAAGGAAATGTTGTTATTCCCACCTTAGAGCTGGAGAATTGAGACAGATAAGAACTGAGCAATTTTCCATCCTTAGAAGGGAAGTCTGTGTCAGAAACTGGGACAGAATGCAAATTTCTACAGCTATTCTCAAAACAGGTTTGTTGGCATAATTGTTTTTCGTCTGCACATGTTGCCAAATTCTGAGAAACATTTATGGAAAGCAAACCTTAAATATATGTATTCAGCAAAGAGCCCTTTCGTGTTAAGGCAGCGGATGGAGAGAGAGATTCTGTGCAGCTGATTTCAGAAAATGATAAATACTGACAAAAGAAAATGGAAGAGAATGCTTGATCCAAGTGAAGTGAAACACAGTTGTGTCAGATCACATAAGCCCAAACTGCTGTGCCTGTGTGGAAGGTGATACCCAAACACAGCTGGGTGGTCTCTGGGCAAAATATCAACTCAAGTCACTGAACTCAGCAATGTTACTGCAGCAAGCTAAAAGCATTGTAATACACTGATTAACAAGGTGAGATCTAGATAGAGGAGGGCAAAATGACATACGAGGGCAGGGGGGTTTTGCTGAGAAAGAAATCCTATAAATTCGGAGTGTCATAAGCTGATAGAAGACAAATATAACAAAGCCACACATGCATTGTTGGTACCCCACTGAAATAAATGGATTTCCACCCTCTGGTAGAGATAAAATTTGAAGATTGGGTGTGATTAAATTCAAATGCATTGGGATTTCACTGAGGGAGACAAAATTACAGAATGATTGTGCTGCAGACCACAGCCACAATAGTGATGTAGTTTGACCTTTTATTGAAACCCTCTCCAGAAAAACCACACTGTGCTTGATTCCAATGTCCAGATTTGGAACAAATAAAGCTATTTTATTATGAGCAATTGGGTTAAGTATAGCACTTAAAGCTATGTCTCGAAGTATTGCCTACTCACAGTTCTTTTCTGTTTATAGGATAATAATAGTGGGTGGATTTGCAATTAGGGTTGCATTTTCCTAAGATTTTAAATAAAATACTAATATTTATGTGCAACTGCTTCACTGATCTTTAAAATCAGAATGGTTTGGGTTGGAAGGGACCTTAAAGATCAGCCAGTTCCAACTCCTCTGCTGTGGGCAGGGACACCTTCCACTAGACCAAGTTGCTCAGAGCCCCATCCAACCTGGCCTTGAACAATTCCAATGACATGACAATCACAGCAAATGGGTCCAGTGCCTCACCACCCTTAGAGTAAAGAATTTCTTCTCATATCTAATCTAATTCTACCATCCTTCAAGCTAAAGCTGTTCCCCCTTGTCCTATCACTTCATGCCCTTATGAAAACCCCCTTTCCAGTGTCTTTGCAGGCCCCTTCAGGTGCTGGAAGGCTGCTGGAACATCTCCCCGGAGCCTTTTTAGCTGTGCTATTCCCTGAATGCTTATGATTTTTCATCCCATTAAACAAAAGGACTGAGACCAGGTGGATCTTTTGTGTGCCTGTTCCTGGCAGTGGCTGACTCAGATCCGAGGATGATGGGTGGCTTTGCTCGCCCGCTGTGCCCTATCAGATCTTCCTTGTGATGACTTTGGCTGATAGACTCAGCAGAGTTCCTCCCAGGATTTATCAGCAAAAGCAATGTCAGAATAAGACCCTGTGCACTTCTGCTGCAGCCTGTGGCGAAAACATGATTTCCTATTTGGGAGTTCCTAATCTATCAGACATTAATTAATGGTACAGACTGTAGATAGAGCACAGTTGAACAAACTCAACAGAGAGGAATCTGAAGCCACTCCAATATCCCGAGGGCTTTTCATAGCTCTGCCCTCCTTACTCAGAAATGTCATTCTCTAAAGTAGGTCTTACATCTTTAGAAGATGAGCGTGGGGAAGAGCTCTCATCTGGGATACAGAGACAGTTTCAGGCAAAATAGCAGGAGTGGCTGCTCTAGTTTGATGAGGGTTTCCTCATTATATTCAGTGCATTTCAAATGTGAGAGTTTGGTTTTGTAATGATATTTCACATCATCTTTGAGCCTCTGGGGGCTGGATGTAGGATTTCAGAAATAAATATATTAGCAGGAACAATTGCATCTCAGGAAAGAGAGAGAAAAAAAAATAAAAAAGAAGTTACAGCTTTTCTGATTGATAACTTCAATGTGCCACCTACAAAGGCTTGTGTGTCTCTGCTCTGGAGTTTCCCAGGCTCTGGGGTACTTCAATTAATTGTCATTTATATAACCAGTGCATCCCTTTCTCAGGGGCAATGAAAGCTCTGACTCAGGAGAAAGTCATGAGATCCCTTTCATCACTTGGGAGCAGGACCTGTGACTAAAAAGCATAATATTTCACTAGGGTTTAATCTCATCTCTGAAGCACATTGTAACAGGCAGCACACTTTGCTGCTTAGTTTTTGTTTGCTGACTTCAGGACTGTACTTCAAAAGCTCCCCGTCCTCCTAATAAAAGTGCTATGCCTGTCTTTTATCATGTCCTTTGTTGTAAGGTTTAGCCCATATTCCCAAATGGAAGATGAAGAGTAGGAAAACTTATTCAGCATGACAAAACAGCCATTGTGTTATAAAAAAGTGTAGTGTCTATATAAGTGAAAATGTTAGAGAAAAAAACTCCTAACAGAGAGAAAACCTACTGAGATATGTTTTTCTTCTAACAGTGCCCCTGCCCTAAAACAGAGAAAAGAGAAACAGAAGAGACAGGTAGAAAGGAAAAGGCCCATGCAAGTCCAGTTTTAAGGAATCCTGTTGAACAGGGTTGGAGGTATGTGACAGGACATGTGCCTCATCTGCTTCTCATGAATCCTCTACCCTCAGCTCTATAAACCTCATGTACCAACTTTATTGGGGTCAAAGAAAGACAGCAGATAAAATAGTCTTTAAAGAAAAAAATGTTTTGGACAAAAAAAATTCTGTATTTGTAAGGTGCTTTATTAAAAATGCTTTTCCTTGGCTGATTCCTGCTCATCCAACTAATTATTTTGAGGCATAATAGTGATTTGTAGTTTTATCTTCAGGATACATTTTTGATTGAGTTTCAAAAGGTAAGATTTTAATAGAAAGGCTGTAATCTCAGGATTATTTATGTCTCGCTATGATTAAAAAATTTAGTATTTGTATGTAGCAAGCTCAGTCTAGTCTTAGTGCTCTTCCTGGTGAGAGTTACACAATACTGATACCTACCTCCTAGGTCTGATTTCCTTAACAGCACTTTGGACTGGATTTGCATCAGGTAATTAGTCATTCCAGAGCAGCACAGCAAGTACCTTTCAATCCTAATCTCTTTTTGTGCAATTTATAGTGGCATTTAGTTAGAGCAGAGCATGAATTCCTTCCTATGCTACTCTGAAGAGCTACTCATGCTTCACGTAGTTTTTGTCCCTTAACAGCCTGGTTTACCTGGGCTCTGATCTGCAGAGCCCTGGCAGGAGGGCACACCCCACCCCAAGCTTCTTGAGAAAGAACAGTTATTGACTCACACTGTATGTCAGATATGGGAGAAAAAGATAAAAAATGGCATAATTTCAGGAACATCGGTGGCATTGTTTGTCATAACTCTCTATGAACCTGCTTTATCCTTTTTCCCTTCCTTCACAGCTGGCAATTTAAACTGGCCTCTAGTCCTAAAAATCCTCTTATTTATAATCTGGTTGGCCTTAATCTACTAACTCAAACTCACGCTGAATGACTTGTAAAATGTACAAAGCAATTTTTGGGCTCCCACAAGGAACCTGAGCCATTTTGTTCTAGTTTGTTAATTTGTCTGTATCAGGAGCACAGATCTCTGTGGGTCTGAGCAGGTTACACATCCCTGGTACTCACACACCTTTGTTAACCTGAAGTGTCTCCAGCTTAAAGGAATTTATCTCTCTCACTTGCTCATTTTACTACTTGACTTCAATCAAAACTATCTCCACTGAAGTCATTCTAGAGATTTCATTTCTCTACTTAAACACACCATCTATCCTCACTTGTACCACCTCCCTCCTCCTACTCATTTAAATGGGCTGTTATAGCAGGGCAGATTAATGTCACCATCGTCTCCCTTGATTTAAATGGTGTTTGATTATATCTGTCAGGATATACTTCTCTCTAAGTATGTGCTCTTGCCCGATGTGTTAATCTGATGGAGTAAATGGGCCTGGAGACATGGCCTAATCATTGCACAACATTAAATAGTTAAGGCAAGGTTCAGGCCTCCAGGTACAGACTTGCTGTACTGGCAGTCCCTGCAGGCAGAGGAAAAAGTGCCAGGTTTTGATGATATAATGGCCAAAGTACAAAAGGAAAGCATGAGGTAGTCAGCAAATACCACATTTTCTACATTTTTACATCCATCTCTTTTCTTTTTTTTTTTTTTTTGAGTCAGTCTTAGAAAAAGCTGTTTTGTCTTCAGCACAATTTTGAAGCTGGTATATCAGCCATGAAAGCTGTTTTTCCTGGACCTAAGAAGGAAAATTAAATTTTCACCCTAGAACACTCTCCTGAGTGAGGACAGACTGTACCACCTCCTTCAGCAGAGACAGCAGCAAGGTGAGGTGAAAGACCCTGGCAATGGGAAAAGCCCAGGGAAGCAAAGCAAGGTCTCCTGTTTTAGGCCAGACCTAACTGAGGAGATCTGGACTCCCCGTCAGAGCAGCAATTATTTTTGTTGGCACACAGTGTAGGTGGTGCAGTGCAGACTCCTTCAGGCCTTACCAGTTTTCAACCATAATTAGGCACTCTTTTTATACCAGCTTCATCAGCAAGGTTGTCCAGTCTAAGAGTACATTTCCTATGGGAGAATCTCTGAAAAGGTGGTAGAATTCTATAATTTCCTGAAAACTTCATAAACTTGGGAGTTGGTTTTAATTCCAAAATAGAAAGCAAAACTTCAATCAGCAGAGGAATGAAACTTCAATATTTTTAACCTTTCTACATTAGTTTTTGCTTAAATAACAGTTGAAATAAGCTTTTGAGACAAATGTTTTCAGATGAGAAAACTCATTAATAAAATATTGAAACAGACTAATGACTTTATTGAGGGGCTTTTTGACATTTTTATTCTATCTATCTTTTTAATCAAAATTAAACCAAAGGCATTCTGATCTAGTTAAAAAATAATTTAAGTAGAGAAAGTTTAGAAAATTAATGCCGAAATTTTTCTGGAAACCTGAGTAGGAACTCAATGCCGTTAAAAGATGCAAGTTTCAAAGAAAGTCCCAAAATAAAATTAAAGCCAGAGCAACCCCCACAGTACTTATTTTGGATTACATCTTTTGGGACAAGAGTATTATATTTCATATTCCTTTCTGATGACATTCTCAGCCTCAAAGACACGTCCCTTACCACAGCTCTTCTGCACACTTCCATGGCTGTGCTGACTTTCAGGTTACTGCGGTTCTCACCTACACAAGAATTCTTGTCATTACTTCATTTCCCACATCTCAACCCAGGGTCAAACCCACTGAAAAGCCCCCTACCCAAAACTGCTTCATACCTGACAGATTTGTGCTGTAAATAGGCAAAGAAGGGAATAACATGGAGAATAGGCATCTTCCTTTAAATGAATACATCACATAAGGATGAAAATCTTCTCTGCCAGAAAAGTCTTTGCTCACATTTGTGATAGGTCACAAATGAGGAATCAAAGAAACACTGAGCATAGATGATGACATGAAGGCTTCCTAACAACAGCAGATGCACTCATTTTTTCCTTAGCTGCAATTTTATGACTAAGCACAATTTATGAGTGATAGCAGAAAGGAAACATAAAGCTATCAGCCTAATGCATGACTGTGGTCCAAAATGCTAAGAGATAAATGCACAGGGAGAGAAGAAAGTCTAGTCTGGGGAGGAATTGTTCTAGAGCTCTCTGGTCAGGGACTTGTTAATCAGTTTTTTGCCAGCTGTCCCAGTATCAGGTGTACATACTACAGAATCAACCACCATAACTTCATGTTTCTCTAGCCCCTCCTTTCTAGATGGATCATTATTTATGTACACTTGGCTGTGGGCTAGATGTCCCCTACAGGAATTTACTGTCTCATTTTATTCATGACGTTCTGTTACTTCAGTGAAAAGAGCCATTTATATCTAGAGACAGGCAGGCAGTAAGAGTAGCAAACAATGGGGGCGGCAATGCAAGAAAAAAGCAAAAAAAAAAAATCAGGATCCCAGAGGTTTTATGTACTGAGAAGTTTGGGATGATTTTCTCTAGCTGCAAACATTTACTTCAGGGTGGTGGTTTATCATGTTATACTTTATATCAGTACAAATCCTTCCTGTGCATGTTCCCTATGTTCACATTCATTGCTCATATTCATAAACACTGGATTCAGCCTGACCCAGCTTTCCCCTCGGTGTGGGGCTGTGGTTATCCATAGGCTCAATATCAAAGGATACCCACAACAAAGCACTGCAGGACACTCCATCCCCTGCCCAGCTCTGGCAAACAAGGCAGTGCTGCAGCTGTGGGAGAACAGATGGAGTTGTGTGGCCCACACTGCAGCTGAGTAAGTGCCATCAAGGAGTGATGACCACAGCGAAGGAGGCGGCCCCAAGGCACAGCCAGCTCTGCCTCCTGCCTGCCACCCCCTACCTGAAACACTCAGCAGCCCACCTGGGAGAAAGGTGCACAGACCCCACAACAAACTCCCTTCTCCACAATCCCTCATGAGTCATACAGGAGAAGAGGAAGAAGTGATACTGCAAATAGCACAGAGCATTGAAATTCCCAGCCCTCGACCTCTTGTTTTATGTTTCATTACCCACAATAGCAAGGCTTCCCAAAGCCACCTGCAACAGAGCAAGAGTAAAGTGCTTTCTCTGTCTCCTGAAATGAGTTTGTTTGTTTGGGTTTTTTAAACCAAGAGGGTTTATTGATGGTATAAATGTGAGGGAAAGTGCTGCTCCTAATTACATCCTCATAAACAAAGGGGGTTTGGGGAAAGCAGGAAAAACACATGGAATTAGAAGGGCTAGAAAGAAGGCTTGAAAGGGTCCTCCTTTCTACAAAGAGAAGCTTAAGGGCAACATTAAGGAAAAAAATTGAGAGAGAAAATCCTGTAGCAATAGGAGTAGCAGTGATTCACCACTTCTAGAATTAGATCTGTCAGTGTTATGCAAAAGCCCACCCATCCATTTACTATTTTTCATTATCATCATCAGCTCATCCTGGTAAGGGGATAGTGGTATTTGCAAGGCTGATATGCAGCAATGATTTCTGGTTAACCAATCAGGCTTAGCATCATTTGCATTGCTACTCTCACAGAATGCCTCTACAAAGATATTTTACCATCCTGTATTATTTTGTGTACATGTTGTATCTACCCTTTAAACCTTAGTCCTTTCACACACTGGCTGCACAGTTAACCATGCAGGCCCCTGTGTAGCCAGTACTACATCATTAATGCACACATGTATTTGTGAGCTACTGAAAGGCATAATATTCCCCATGAACATGACCCTTAGCTATTTTGACAAAATCCACAAAGAAAAAAAAAGATATCATAGTTATCCCACAGAAAAAAAAAATGTTTTTCAACTAGAATGAGACTTGCCTTCAGCCACAAGCCAAAATATTTTTTCCTGAACTATGTTCTAATGCTGTTCTTTACACAAACATTGATTGTGTATACAAGATAATAAATGTTGGGAGAAAGTTTTTAGAATTGTTCATCTAGAATGAAAGGTGGATGTTTCCTAATCAAAATAACTGTGCATAGAGAAACGAATGAAAGGAAAACAAACCCAGCCATTATCCACACTTGGCCTCACGAACAAAGTGCTAGGCTGAGCCAAGCACTGGTATCAATTTTCTTTGCTTAATGAAAAGGTTTTCCGAGATGTAGTCCTTTCTGCTTCACTGTGGATTGACAATGCATTCTGACCTAATGGAGGCTGATTACTGTTTCCATTATGCAAGGCTGACAGAAGCAATATTTCTTCAAACCACAACCTGTTGTTGAGCACAGAGTTATTGTAGTGTGACTCTGGGCTACAAAGGCCTTTTCATATCACATGTTCCTCATCTTCTTTGAAGCACCACACGTCCTCCCACGTGATGATGGGAAGACCTGTGGGGCTGTCCTGCTGTCACTGATGGGATATCATTGCTCAGGATTAAAAATAGAACCATGTGGAAGTTTTGGTTCAACATGAAAACCACATGTGACCCACACTTCAGTTCTCTGCAGACAAAAATCCCTAAGCACCACAATTGAGAGATTAACTGAGTGGGAAGTCCTCAGCTCCTCCTGATCTCCCCAAGGCTTAACTGAGCACTACCAGAACTGGCACAAGAAACCACATCCTTCTTGCAAAGCAGCAAAATAAAATTTAAACTGCAGTACTGTGTGTGTCTTGTCCTTGTCCAAGAGCTGTTGGTATTTGGAGGATTTGGGAATTTACCAAACCAGGGGCACAGCCTGCTCAAGCCAGGCCTGTGCCCAGAGTCATTACACAGCCCTGCCACTGCCTCCTCTCAAAGCCACTTCTGCACTTGGCGTTTTGTTTGTATTTGCTGATCACACGCGTCAGTGATCTTTTCACCATTCACATTTCACAGCCTCACAGCTAAGGCCAGTTCTGCCGGGCTCTGATGGCACACTGGATACTCATTTTGCTGGGTGCACCATGAGCTGCACATCCCAAGGGGAGTTTCACATGTCCCTTCCCTGCACAGCAAGCCAGCCTGGCCAATGCAGGCTGCAGTTAATTCACAGGACTGTGTGAAGAACCAAACTAGCAGGCTGGTGTGCTGGCACCAGCTGCTACACAGCAACGTGTCCTGGGCACCAGGGAGAGTGGGAACTGAGGAAGTGAATAGCCAGTGTTCAAGTGATAAGCTTGTGGAAAGGCTTTGAAGAAAAACTCAAGGTGGAAAGCTTGATACCAGAGGCAGAAGAAAGCGTATTCAAGGGAAGAGCAAAGAATCCGGCATGGCCCAGGTCTGAGCTGTCACTCAGAGCTGCTCTGAGGCTGCTCAGTGTTTTACATCCCTCTTTCAGTATCAGTGTGCTGGGCAGACTTTTCAGGAGAGACCCTCCACAGTGCTTTGCTCTTGCCCATGTGATCAGTGTCACTACAGCTTGTGGGAACCCTCAGTGTCCTCTAAATTAGATGCATCCTTGCTAAACCAGCTGTGAAACACGCTTGTGCCTGCAGAGCCTCAGGAAAAAAGGAAAAAAAAAAAACCCGACAGAAACTGCCACCAACATGAATAGAAGCCTTTTCCAAAAAATATTAAAGGAGAGCTAACATGTTTTTCACATGCTGGGTGGGGAGGCCTGAGTCAGCTTGAGGAAGTGGTTGTCTCTACACCACCTCAAACCACTCAGCCTCTGAGCGAGTCTTCTCTCAGAGAGAACAAACTAATGCTGGAATACAGTCCTTGGGTTTTGGTGCATGCATTTGCTCCCTGCTTGGATTATATTGCCCCCAGTTTTCTGCTATCAGAAAGACCTCACAGCAAGAGGCAGAGCACTGCCGGTGCTGGAGGGCATTGCCTGGACCCTGTCCCTGTGTGCTGGGCAGCAGAACCCCTCAGTCACAGCTCTCTCCAGCTCTGCTGACCCTGAGAAGAACAAAACATCTGTGATTTCTTGGAGCATTTCTCCCTACACTTATGCTTTGGCCAGGGCTTCACCTGCCAAATGGTGTGTTGCTGGGTGCTGGGATTTTGTTAAGCTGCTCCCAGAGCAAAACCATTTGTGGCTTTTGAAATAATATCTAGAAGAGTTGTTTTTTCAAGAAAACCAACCAATCAACAAAAAAATCACAAAAAAAAAAAACCACCAAAAAAAAAAAAAAACCCAAAAAAAACCCCAAAACCTCCAACCAATAAAAAGAACCAAACAAAACAAAAGAAACACACTGCTGCATGTGATTATTCTGCAGTAACATAACTGCTGGCCTGGTGCCACCGAAGACACAGCAGCTGAAGGGCAGAACCACATGAAAAGCCAGACACCAATCAATTGCCAGACAAAAGTCATTACTTGTGGACTCCTGGTTTTATTTTTCTGGGGACCAAAGGGGACATAAGGCTCTATAACTCCATGAACTACAGATTTTCACACCAGGTTGACAGTGCAGGTAATCCCCCACTTTTAATTAAAATACACTGCTGTCCTAAACTTGGCCAACACGAGAAACTCCCACTGTTTTACAGATCTGCACAGCAAACAGCCACAGAGAGGACAGCACGTGGCTTCTCCACAGGCCACATGTCACCTCCCCTGGATATGTGCAGCCAGGCCCAGCACCCAGGGGTCCAGCTTTGCCTGTCAGTGCAGCCTGAGATGGAGGGATTTCCCTAAACAGTGCCATACCCATCCCCTGAGGAGTCACTTAATGGCACCATGAGCAGCAGCACAATGTCCTGTCTGTGGAGGTTTCCTGCTCAAACTACAGAAGGTAGAGAAGGAAACCGATGAAGTGACCTCTTTAAAATCAAGTAGAACCACGGGTAAAACCACAGTTCTCCCTAGCTCTGTGCCACAGATTTATTCCTGGAGCCACAGACCACAGCATTAAATTGCTTGACTTCAAAAGCCTGTGTGGGTGAATAAGAACAGTAACTCTTTCTAGTTCCCTTTTGCCATGTAAAATAATCCTGGTATATCTCGCACATCCTTGAAGCTTCCTGTCATTTGGCTGGCTTTCCCGTATGGGATACTTCTGCTTATCTGTTTACCACCTTTCCTGGTGCTCAGGACAGATAGTTTGGGTTGTGAATTATTCAGAGTGCAGTGCACAGTGAATACGAATTTTGTTTGCCATTCTTGAGCTACTGAGATCCCACATCAATGTGGTGTAGGAATCAGCTGTGGGCACATATGGATAGCTGTGCTTTGCCATCACTGCAGAGCTGTGCACTCTCCTAAAACTGACTGGGAGTGGCCCATGTAATGCTTTTGTCAAGGAGAAATATGCTTAAAAACAATTCCATAAGACATGCAGCCACACTGGCATTTGCATATTTGTATGCTTCATTTAAAAGGGTCTGCTATATGCTGTGGCTTATTTTCCATTCAAGGCTAAGTCATATTTTCCTAACTCTTCAATTTGTGGCAATTTCACTGTCCTTCAAGTCCCTCCAGTTTGAGCACTGCTGCTGCAATACGCTTCCATTTGGAGGAGCAAATAAGTGGCACGGCCCCTTGGAAACATTTACCAGAGGTATTCAGGAAATAGCTGGCAAGAGCCCTGCTGCAGCTCACAGCCCCCCTGGGGCAAGCACAAGATTGGCACAGTGCAAAGCCAAGCCAAAAAAAATTCATAAATGCAGATGAAAAGAAAATTCAGCATAATCCTTTTCCAAAGCCGATCCTTCATGAATCTTGGGGATGCCAGGCTGAGCACTGGCTTGGCTTTCTGCTGACATTCTAATGGCTGATAAGACTTTGGCACACCAGCAGCAGGAATTAGCTGTGCCTGCAAGACACCTCCAGCTGCATCTCACATAACCCCAGCAGGAAACTTCACTGCCTGAAAGAAGCACTACAGCACCCTCAGAAAATGCTCTGCTCTACCAGGGGAGAACTTTGGGTCGCGGGAACAAAAACACTGCAGAAATGTGCTGATTATGGCAACAAGGCAAATCAGGAAAGGGTACAGCAGAAACACAGCAGGCACCCTGTCTGCTGAGTGCCCACAACCCCCCTGCCAGGCTGACTGCCCACCAGGCTGGGGGTCCCACCTCCTGAAATCCCACTTTCTTTCATCTCTTTGCAGATTAGGCTGTGGCTCCCAGGTACTGAACACTGCCTGGCCTCTGGTTATGCAGAGGAGCTTCCTCAGCAGTTTACAGCAGACAGGTTTTTGATTTTTTTTTTTTCCTACATCCTGGTTTCAAACAGGAGTTTCAGCTTCTAGCCAGGTTTATTTCTAAAAATAATAGCCAGATCCTTGTTTGCTGTAGATGATAATCTCCATAGAAAATAAGGGTAACACCTGATTGAAGGCTATGTTTCAGGGAGCAGTATGATCTGATGTCCAACTCAGGTCTCATCAGGCCAGGATTTGGAGATCTTGGGGTAGAAATTATGCATTCAAATTTCTGTCAATGTGGTGCTCAACTTTTAACCATAGATTCCTGTGAAAATCCAAGCACTCTTAGACTGCATGATCTTTAATCACATATTATTTTAAATCTCTATTACTTGCCATTTTCTCTTTTGGATCTGTGCAGAAACAATTCTAAAGAAACTCCTCAAAATCAAGTTAGTACAAACCTGTGCAAGCCTTTTAGCTTCTAAGTGGCCACACTGCCTTAAATGCAAAGACTCCAGCTGACTTCATGGCAAGCTGAACCAGGTCAGTAATGAAGGCTGTGAATTCAGATTTGGTTCAGGCGCACAGAAGTTCAAAGGCTTGTCTAGATCTGTTGAATAAATGAAATCACCAAGACTTTTGCACTTTGCAAGAGCAAACGCTACCATAAGTCTTGAAAATGAGGATACTGCAAGACTAACCCTTCTCACAGCACTGCTGCTACACTGAGAATTGAAACAAGAAAGGCAAAAAAGGAAGCATTTGGTATAGAGGTGAACACAATCTCAAAAAGAGGAATTTTTTTTCCCCCCTTCCTGGATGCTCATCTTTATTTTGCTTCCTTTCTGCATTGACTCTTTTCATCAGGAGAAACAGTATGCTCCTCTCTGCTTTCTCCTGTGCTAGCCTTGCTCCAAATCACAGTCTTACCCACATGTATTATTAGTTACATGTCCATGGCAATCAGCTCCTGTCCTCAACAAAAGGCTTCTGCTCCCCTATTAACAATATTTCATCGCTGCATAGATAGATACAGAATGACAAAGGCATATGAAATAATGAACAATTCAATGAAAGCCCCTTGGATTTTCCTATTCTGCCCACAGTACAGGACAAGAATGAGGAGACATTTCGTGAAATTAGAAAGGCTGCAAAGGCTGATACAGATTAAAGGGAAGACTTTTCCTCTTTAAACATGGTTTATAACCAGTCTGTGAAATTAACTGCAGCCTACTCAGAGCAGGGGAAGAACAAGATCATATTTTCCATGTCCTTTTTTTTTTTTTAATGTGGAATCTAGTGACATTCATATCATCAAAGCTCGTTTTGAAATAAAGCAGCAAGGAAATATTTTAGTTAAAAGAAAATATGAAACAGGAGGAATTGGTCTGCATAAGGCCGTTGTGGGAACTTTCAGTTTTCTGGCTGGATTAACAATGGGTTTAAGTAGAGGAGGCTTAGAATAAGATGCTTGAAAGACATTCCCCTGGAGGGAAGGGTGAGATGCAGATCCAACAAGCCAAAGCCCTTCAGATGTCTGGGTAGGCTCTGGAGCAGGAGAGGCAGCTCTGTCTGTCCCACAGTGGGAAGGGTGGCTGGGGCAAGGCAGAATTGCCTTGCTGAGCTGAGGCACGGGGTGAGGATCAGGAGCAGGCACAGGGACACTGAGCTGGCACTGCCTGGCCAGGAGGGGCAGAGAAGGCACAGTGCTGAGCCAGGCAGCCCTGGCCAGAAGCAGCCCAAGCCCTGCCCTGCTCTGTGTGCTGCAGTTTGCCAGACAAACCCACCAGTGCCACCTTTATCTCTCGGGGATCTGCACTGTGCTACACAGTGCCCAGCACCTCTAATTAAGAAAATTAAAGGTTGCCTTTCTCTCAGCAAATGTATCAGTGAAATTTACGCTCAGCTCCACTTGTATGCTTGTTTCTGTGCTATAAAACCCCTGGGCTAACTTTTGATGTACCTCAGGTGGCTCCTGACAGGACCTTCTTCCACCATGGCACAAGCAGCTGTCCTGGCTGGTCTCTTTGGGCAGTGGGACAATGCAAACACTAGGCTGGACTTCCCCACCAGCTCCTTTTTGTAAGATGGAAATCTCTTGGTGTATTACGCAGAGATTCAAAAGCTCATTGCAGTGGCTTAATATCCACTGGCAAAATTAAAAGTGATAAGGGATGTTAATCTTCATGCTCCAGGGTATAAACTAATTACCATCTGGAGTCACAGGAGGAAGCTTTCCTCTATATACTGATACAGCCTTTTACTGTTGCCTGGGAAAATGATGAGTTTGGAAGAGGTTGTTCCTCTCTCCTATGCACTGACCTTTGTCAAAGACTGGATTCTCAGCTAGTGGATCAATGGCCTATTTTGGGATGACATTCCTGTGTTGATATATCACCTTCCATTCAAATTCATCCATTTGATTTAACATCCATTAGCAATGTAATGCCCCAGAGCCTTGTATTTGTCAAATTGTTTGTTTACCCTTTTTATTCCGGAGATTAGTGCAATCTTACATGCAAAGTGCAAGTGAACACATTCATGGCTCTGTAACTCTGGCCTGAAAGGTTCCTGTTCTCCCCGTGCCTTTTGGAGGCAGCAGCAGTGGTGACACTGGTACAGACCTAAGCCTTTTATCAATGAGCAGTGTGGCAGGTCTATTTGTTTGAGCCCTTGCTGACACCCACACTCTCTGTAATTCAGTCTGACAGATTGAGGCCATGTTCCAAATCTCACAAAAGAAGCAGAGGCGGGTATTGATTTTTCTGTTATTGTTGGCGATTTGCTGCCTCATTCCTTTAACAAATGAAAAAAAAATATTAAAAAAATCTACATGTAGTAAACAGGAAGGTCACAGCTGCTGGTTGCAGAGCGCAGAGTGCTGCTCCCCCTGTTCTCCTCTGCCTCTCTGAATCAATGGGCATGTTCCACAGACCTTGAGCAACAACATTGGATAAATACGAAAAAATGGCCATGGTGCTGCTTACAGCCCAGAGTGACTCAGGAGAAGCATCTTTCACACTGTGACTTTGGGTAACACTCCTGAATCCCGAATCAGAGTAGCCTCTGCTTCTGCAATTTTTCCTGCACTAACCCTGGCAAGGAGAGAGCCTTCAGGTTCAGATGGAAACCAGGCCCCTCAGCACACTATGCTCAGGCTTAACTCTAACTCACCTCAGGTATCATTTGTGAGGCCCACACCCAGTGCAGATCCTACACAGATGTGCTGAGCACTGCTGGCCACATCCCTCACTGCTCCAGGCACCATGAGGCCAGCTCTGCCCAGGGAAATGCCCATCCTGCATCTGCTGCATTTGTTTGGCAAGCTGCACATCTTGTAGCACCTTAGACCTGATGTACAAAGATGCTGAGGTACCAACTTCCTCCCATCA
The DNA here is from genome assembly GCF_017590135.1 of Pyrgilauda ruficollis. Taxonomy (NCBI): domain Eukaryota; kingdom Metazoa; phylum Chordata; class Aves; order Passeriformes; family Passeridae; genus Pyrgilauda; species Pyrgilauda ruficollis. Next base: position 6,285,062 of record NW_024520318.1, read on the forward strand.
AAACCAGAACTCAAACATCTCAAGCCCTTCCCTAACCTATTCTATTGGTTCCTGTGCTTCTGGGAGCTTTCTAATCTCCAAGCATACTAGAGTAAATAAAAAGATAGATCTTTATGGGTCTGTTGCTTCTATTATACATCATCCTGAAATGTTCCGGATTTCCCTTTTCACAGCTAATTCAGGACAGAAGTTGTGCAGATTCAGGTTTGAACTCCTGGACAGAGTGTGCTTCCAGGTGTGGAAATCATTTGTAGTAATTCTCAGTAATTTATTATCAGTGCCTTCAGATTTCTCTTAGAAGATGCTGAACACCACTTTGTGTTTAGCACTGTGTTAAAAAACCCAAACAAATAAAACAACAGACAGTTTTAGTTGCTCAAGTTTAGGTGGTTTTGTTTCTTGGGGAAGCAGGATGACGTGGAAATGCTGGACTGCTCCCACATATCCTCAGTGGAGCAATGGATACCAAACACTGAACACTTTAATGGTATGTTGATGCCTCTAACATAATTACAAAATACATCAGAGTTTTTTTAGCAACCTTTCAGACTTTAAGAGAGAGCAGTAATATCTTGGTGCTGTGAGCAGAACCATTTTCACTATCGCAGGGCTTTGACAACCACCTTCCTACGCAGTTTGTCATGCTGAATGTCACTAATACCATCTGAATACTGATACTCTTCATGACTTTTTGTTATGCTGCATGTAAAGATTTTATGTATGTAATTCAGAAAAGGCATTGATAAATAGATATAAATCTTTGGAGAGGCTACTGAAAAACCTCATTTAATATCACACTGATGTCTGTGCTGTGTTAGGCTTCAAAAATATTTTGTACTCTTTTTATGAGCTCAGTGAGATTGCAGTGATTGTTCTTAAAGATGACTGAAAAACACAGCAAACTCCTGGGAACACTGACATAAATCTGGAGTAGCTTTGTTGCTTCTGATGGAGCTACCTGTGCATTACTGGGAGTGTTATTCAGCCTGGGGATTGTGTCATACCTGCACTTACCAGTAAGAAGAAATATAGCTGCTTTGCTTATTGCATGTGTTTGTGCTATTCTCTTTGAAATCCTTGGCTTACTTGCCAAAACACGTATGTTCCCTTCTCCATGGGAAGTGTTGTGTAGTGCCTTCTTCTGGCACTGCCTCTCAAGGAGCATTTTCTGCTCTTCCAGAGGATGAGAAAGGAGCCAGCAAAGGGGAACCTGCTCCTTCGTGGCTCACTGGTCAGACAGAGGGAAGCTAGACCGCCAAAATCAGCAGGAATCCTTATTTCTCTTGCTCCTGTGGCTTGCACTTCTGCAGCCTTGCTCCCAGCAGCTGGCTCCGTGGAGAGCAGGAGGGCAGGTCCCTCAGTGGCCATTCTGCAGCTCTGGCCTCAGGGCAGCTACAGGCTGGGCAAACATCTCCTCCAGCCAGCAAACGCTGAGCTACCAGCGGGTTTGCTTTCACCACTTACACCCCTACCTCTTCTACTGCCCCTTTAAAGTGTTGCATTATTATTTCTTACATTTAAGAACGAGTGTGATGCTTTCAAGGAGATAAATCTACGCTCCCAGGCAGGATGGACTGCTCTTCGAAAGGCATGAGGTTTGCTTTCCAGAGAGCCACTGCATTTCTGTTTTGGGCACCTGGCCTGGAGGTGATAAGAGTGGTGAGAGCGCTGCACTTTGCACCTAAGGATGCTGGCACATTGATGAATGCAGCTCATTAACACTCCTGCGGGCCCAGGAAAGGGAGGGTGAGACTTTGCACTGCTTCCATTAGTGCTGTGCCAGAGGCCACTGCAGAGGCTGGAGGGAGCAGGATCACACCAGGCTGGAGGAACAGGCAGATAGTCCCAGCACCAATGCCTTCAGCAAATATCAAAGCAGACAGAGATGGCAGTGAAAATGAAGGCACAGAGAGGTGAAGTGATTGACCCAAGGTCAAAGCAAAGCTGTTTGCCAGAGCTGGAAGCACAGCTCTGCTGAGTCCCCCCGTGGAGCTCTGCTGATGCCCCGAGCATCTTTGCCATGAGTGAAAGAAATGCCTAATTTGACAGTATTTATATTGTGTACAACTGTAATGGTGAACTTGTCATGGCAAATTTCTTGGTCTTATATGGCATATTACTTCTTCACAATACTCACATTATCTAGTAGGAGTGCCTTACAAATGCTATTCATGAGCATGATAAATAAAACATAAATGGAACAAACACCGAGGAACATTAATGGAGAAGGCTGTGGGACTTCAGCTACCTTAGGAACTTTTCCTTTTTTTCTCACTGAAATTGTTTCCACAGGTATTTTGATTTAAATTGAGCTGAAAGGGAGGAAGGAAGAAAGGTTAATCAGAGGATTGTCAACAAATTACTCAAAGAGTGGCGGGCAGCATCACTACTCACAGTTTCATACAGTATGTGTCTTTCCTACAGATAAATTGTGCCAGGGCTATCTGAAGAAGGGGGAAGGGAGAATAAAAAAAAGACCACTAAAAGGTACAATATTAATTTTTTTTACTTTGTTTTGAAAAAAAAAAAAAAAAGAAGTTGCTAGGAATTTTTTCTTTGCTGATGTAAAAACCTTAAACTGGTACAAAACAGGATCCAATGTAGCATTTACAACTAATTATCACACAATTTTCCTCATTGTTGGGAGTTTATTAGAAAAATGTTAGAAAAGTTGTGCTAGTCGAAAGAAGGAAAATCATGGAAACACTTTCTGCTGTAATAGATACAATCGCTGATAAAATAGACACAATCACCTATCAATTAAGTAGTTGAAGAGCTGTCAGGTTTGCCTTTTGACTTTTCTATCCAAAATCTTATCTTTCAGCAAGAAGATCTAGCCAGAGATGAACCAAAAAAAAAAAAAAAAAAAAATTGTTCGTCTTGGTGCAGTGCAAATTTGTCAACATAAAGAGAGTTTTCATCCCCAGATTAACTCTTGTAAAGGCATGGGAAGAGGCGCAGGACGTCAGAGAGAGGTAACACAAAGCCATCCAGTTCTTTCTGCACACCTTTGCTTTCTCCCTGCCCACACTGCCCTGACAGCAGCACCATTTACAACGGGAGATGAGCCAAGTGATGGCAGGGCTTGGCAGCTTGGTGAAAGGGATTTTAGGGTAAGTTTTGGTAAACAAGTGATCCTCAACAGCACTCCTGCGCTCACAGTTGCATTGCTGACAAGCAGATGCCCCCAGGAACCTGGAGGAGTTTGGAAGCAGAGGGTGGCAGAAAGATTCATGTCTGGAACAGTCATGGCACTGTGATATAATGATGAATGCACAGGTTCTTTTAATCAAAAAATTAGGATTGTTTGTTCTTTTAACTAAAACACTGATTCAAGTTCAATAGTAAATACCTGCAATACCACAAGTGGCAGAAGAGATGGAGAAAGCTGGCCCAGAATACAAAAAGCATTGTAACTAGAAGCAAATTAAGTGCTTATAAATTGATAGTGTTAAAGTCTGGGGAACAGTAAATGAGGAACACTCCAGTCAGTTATAGAAAGACTTAGATCATTTAGAAGCTAATAGCAAAGACAGTTCAAAGCTGACAAACACAGAATAATGAGGACTTTTAAATATCTAATACTCTCTGTGAATCTTAAAATGCACAGATTAAAAAGGTAGGCAGCTCCAAAGAGACAATCTAAGGGTTGTTTTGGGTTTTTTTCTGTTCTGGAAATGAAGAACAAAATGCAAGTGTTTCTTCGGAACAAGTAAGTTAAGTAAGTGTCCTTACACTGGGGAGAAGTTTAGCCAAAACAGTTAAATTGTTTAGTAGGTAGCATAAAGCCTAAGGAGAACAGCAAGAATAATTGAGAACAAAATTACTTGAAATCACCAGAAGTAGGCATCCTGGTTAGTTATGTATTCTCTAAAATTGTAATAACCATCTGAATTCCTTTGCAGATATGGCCTTCAGGCAATTAGAAGTCACATTTCATATAGAAGTCAATGTACTAAGGAGTTCATTTGCTTAAATCATCCTCTACAGTGAGACTAAGGCTTCTGAGTTGCTTTAGTGTTTGGAAAACACCACTTTGTGCCTCAAACTCAGTCCATAAAAATCACACCCTCCAGTTCATTCTGCCAGAATACATTTCAAATTTAAACACACTCCATGTGAATGTTCAGAGAGTATCTTTCAAAGTGTACAAGATCCTATTGCTCATAACAGAAACAAGCAGATCTACCATCGCTTGGCAGGTGTTTAATTAGGTGTTCTAATGTTTTTCTTTTTTCCTAAAATCATGTTTCTTCCCAAATGAGACAGCTGACGCATAGCTCCCAGAAGATTCTGGCTCTTATGTGGCATTTCCAAAAACATAAAGACCAGAGTGTCTCCACAGTGGAGCTATTCCATGAAAGTTAAAAGGTGGAATTTTCACAGGGTCTTCTGCTCTGTGAAATCGTCCTCTGGAGCTGACTTACCCCTCTCCAAGCTGACCAGCCTACCCCTACATCACAGAGAGGAGTTCAGTGACACCTCTGAACAGCTTCTCTAAAGCACTAAACTGGTCCCAGACTCACAGCCCTGCCTGGCCTCTGAGCTGCAGGAAACACAGCAGCTCCATGCAACCAAAATAATGGCTGGTTACCATATATTAAATAACATTGACGAACATTTACTGAGCTCCTACAGCACAGCATACAAACTTGGCCAACAAACATCATTAAGCTTTGCTTAATAATCTTGTAGCATTTGGCAAATATACTGTTCAGTGAGTGCCTTATAAATTTAATAATTTAATTTTAAGACTTCCTTCGAGATATGCAGTTTTAAGGGTGAGCATGTGTTTTATTATAATATATGAAAAACCCCAATCAAACGGAGTGAGTGATTAAAAGACCTCAGAAGCTTTAAATAAAAAGGAGGGAAAAAAAAAAAAAAAGTCAAGCAGAACTACCAAACACGCTGGAAAATGGTGCTGAAATTTGCCTGGATATGGAATTTTCAGCCATTTTGTGGGCTAGACAGTGTCATAAAAAAGTCAAGCAGAACTACTGAACATGCTGGAAAATGGTGCTGCAATTTGCTTGGATATGGAATTTTCAGCCATTTTGTGGGCTAGACAGTGTAGGTATTATCCAAAATTTTTTTAACCTGTTTTGCTCTAACAGACACAGAAATGAAAATTGAGACAAAGATATTACCTGATGGCCCTGACTGCCCACTAAGCAAACCCCCTAACCTGGGATCTGCACCTCAGCACAAAAATAATATTATTTGTTAAGAAACATCCACACAAAGGACTTTCACTTGCAATATCTTGTCCAGGTAACCCACTTCTGGCAGCCTTACAATACTTCAATTTAGAAGGCTCAGAAAGCTGAAGGAATGCCTTTTGAATATCCCTGAACTGGTGTTGGTCTGTGTGAAATCAATAGGCAGCATTCATTTAGCTGGAGGTTGAATCCACGCCAATTGTGACTGAACTGGAAGGTCAAATAAACACAGATATTTCAAGATTAAGGTTTGGGAAAATTAATTGACCTTTCATACTCTTCTCTAAAATTTAGTTCTGGGAACAAATAAGGGGAGCTGGTGCTCCACAGTGACTAAATCATGTTGCTGGCACATGAAGTTATTGCCCATAGCTTTAATTTAAAGAATGATGCCATCAAGGACTGAGCACAGACATAAACAGGCTCTGTGGTTTCCCTGCAGTCATTCATGTTTTCCAGCCAGTCCAATGGCTTTTGGAGGAGAGAGAGGCAGGTGCCATGTCCTGTGGTGGACAAATAACTAAATAAGGGACTGTCACTGGCAAAGCTCCGACTGCTGCTGCATTTTCATTTGGCATTGGGACATGCATATGACAGAGGCAGTCCTTGCCCACAAGGGCAGGCCACATAAATTACAAGGAATGGGGATGAAAATGCAAAAATATCTTGCCCCTCCTCCTTGGCCTTGGTCAAACATACCCATGGAAGCCACACCTGGTCTTCTGGTCTCAGATGTGCACCTTCCTCTCATCACAGAGAAGAAAAAGATGAGCTCTCTCTTCAAAGAGAAATCAGCCCCAATTACAATAATTCAAAATTCCTCAGTGAAGAGGAGCTTTCTGAAGCTGGGCCAGGCATGAAGGACAAAAGAAAAGCAGTGTACACAGTACCTGTTTCACAGCATTTCTTCAAAGTTTCTCCAAATGATCCAATTTTTCTGCTATTTATCTGTGCAAGAAGGAAAATACAGCTCACCTGAGCAGATTATAGTGTTGCTGCAGGATTAAGACTTTAAGCAAGTCTTGTCATCTTTTATTAGGCATAACCTAAGAACACACTGGTAAGGCATAAACTGCATCATTGCTAGGTAACATGAGATTTTTCAATTATTATTATTCCAGTCATCATCGTGCTAGAACATGTAGAGATTTAAAAGGCAAATACCATAATTATACCCACAGGAGAAGCATGTGTAGGGGTGTCCTTGCTGGGTTCATAAGTAGGCATTCTTGGCAGGTCTGGTTTCTATATGAAATGTTTTTTTAAAGAAAGTGCAGCAATAATTCAGGCATTCAAACTTCCAGTACCACTTCCTTCTTGTAAATATGCAAACCAATACATTAAATATAGGTGGTCTTATCCCATTTCATTTATTTTAGAAATCCTAACAAGGCTATATTTGATAGTGATCTTACTGACATTCAGGGTCTGAGTGGGGAAGGGAGAAACTCACTTTTCCTACTAATAATCAAGTATCACTTGTTGCAATTCAGTGGCTCTATTTGAATGAAATTCAGGTCAGGAAGCTGTGGGAAATCAATGAAACTTTGTTTCAATGAATTCCTCAAATTTTGGATAAGGTTGCACTTGTGCAGAGTTCAGCCCAATGCTGCCAAGGGCACAGGTTGTGTCCAAGACATGAAAGCAGGTAAATAATTTCTCCTCATCTTCCATGACCAGCAACTCTGCCCAAAGCCTGATCCCAGCACTTGGATACTTCTGAAAAAGAGAACTATACCTCTTCCAGTTTGTTGCGATGCCAGTCAAACAAATGCCAGTAGTTCTGGTCATGCCTACTGCTGCCCTTGCTTTTCCCTGCTGTTTGTAGATAGTTTCAGTCAATATAAAACACTTTTCCCTGTTTAATCCATCTCTCTGTTGACCTCTGAGTGACCCCAGACTGGAAAGGTATTGGAACCATTTAACATTGCAAGCAGCACAACTGCCCAGACCAACTTCTACTGAAGAACCAAGTGGAAAGGTTTAAAACACTCCAGCACTCAACACCTGGGAATATTAAAAAGATCCCTACTGTAGAAATTCTCCTCCTATATGACATGTTAATGAGAACGCTAAAAAAAATTAATTTTAAACTTGAATTTTAAAGGCCTTTGAGCTGCCCCTGAAGGCCAGTTCAGCACCCCCAGTACAGTTTTTTATCTGAGAGTTAACAAACAGCAGGAGCTGCACTGCCTGGAACGGTCATGGAAGAGTCTGGAGCTGTTCTGCTACAACAGGAGGGGAATCAGGGATAATTACAGGCTGAATGAGTTGCATAATACAGTGTGCATCCTCAGCAGTACATTGTGTCCTGATTACCAGCACAGAAGCTAGAGCTGCACTGACATTATGGTTTTAAATTCAGCTGTCTTTTTTTTCCTTCTTCTTTTTATTTTTTTTTCCTAAGAGACTGAATGCAAGAGGCAGGAACAACCAATTCCAGAGATGGAATGGAACAAAAATTGGTCAGGGGCTCAGAAAGAATAGTATTGTCTTCTGGCTGGCAGCCTGACAGCCACAGATTTCTGTGTAGTTCTGTGTCTAATAAATAGGTGGAAAGGCCTTTGAACAGGCTGGATGCCTCTCCTAAGCTCTTCATTAAAAGCTTTAAATTTCAGGGCACCACTCTCCTCTAGTTTCCAAGGGGTCAGGAAACCTATTTTCAGTGGCTGCTGCCCATGGGATAAATAATGGCAGGTCCTGGCAAAAAGAAAAAGGACGAAAAGAAAGAAGCAGCTGCTCAGTCTGATGCTCAGAGGCTGCAAGGGGATGGATTTTAAAATGAATGTATAACCTGCCGTGTGCTAAAATGTCTAAATAGGCTTTGGGTTCAGTTCCAGATCTTCAAAAGGAATGTTTTCAATCATGTCTTCACAGGGGTTTGAGACTTCCCATTAGCCTACTCCCAAAATGATCTTTCTATTCTCACCTTCTAGAGAGGCTTGTCCCTTGCTGAACATCCTCTCTTCTGGAGCTGTCCCCACCATCTGGACAGTTTGTCACAGCCATTTTCATTTGGTTTTCATGCAATTTCTCACTGTATTGCTCTGCAAATGGATTAAACTAATGTACCTCCTTCTTATGTTAACAAACAATTTTTAGTGAAGTCAGGGCTTCCTTCAAAGACAATTTTCCTTTTCATATATTGCTGTATGTCGGATGCCCAAAGAGCCTCTTCCAGATTTCATTATTTAATCACTTCTGATGGGAAAATCAAAGGCATACAGGACTGATAAAGCTGAATTTTCCTCAGAAGCAAACATCAAAATGTCCCGCTATTGGTTCAGCACAGACATGCAGGTATATCTGAGTATTCAGATCCAGGTGTGTGCATATATATAGATATCACACACTTGTCATCACCTTGAATTTATGCTCTCCAGAGTAATTCTTCTGAATGTATGTGTTGTGTATGGTATTCAGGTTGATGTATACAGTGCAAAATTTTAATTTTCATTCTGAATTAATTAAGAATTAATGACTACTTAGAGTGCTAGTCAGGTCTTAAAATGCTATTTTTCTCAAAGGAAGGCAGTGGCAGAATAAGTCAACTCAGAATAGTACAATTAGATGCAGCTTCATGAAAAGCATGAAGAGTTCAGCACATTAAAGGATATTATTTTACTGAGCATGTTATATGCAGCGAATGAACCTTTTGTACGTCTGCAAACCATTTAAAATTAATTTATTTTTCATTCTGTCTTACATATTGTATTAGAACTTCAGCTAACCAAGTACCCTTCATTTCTTCAGTCATTAAAATTAATATATTGCCATAGTCTGAAGTAGGGCTGGACCTAGAGTTAAAACAGCTTCCAGCACTGCACAGCAGAAATGTTCTGAAGGGACGCAGAGCCCTGTGCTCATCATTTCTCCAATGTACTACCAAGTGTTACACCATTCCCCCCTCTCCATGGGAGGCTAATCAGCAACGAGGAGGCAGTAAGGAATTTTAAAAGAAGCCTGGTTCAGCAACATTTCTGCTGTACAGGACTCCCTGTGGGTGTGTTTCTTGGGCTGGCAGTTGGAGAGTGTGAAAAGAAACTTTCAGCTACAAGAGATATTTGCACCTGGGAACGAGCCCCTGAGGCAATCCATCTTCCTTGGCTGGAGGTGAGGATAAACTAAACTGGGATCCCGAGAACCACGTTATTCCCACTGCAATCTCCAGTGAGGATTATTAAGCACTGACAGTATGCTTGTCACCCAGGGTTAAACGCATCCCACGGAGAGGAATTACACAGCCCCATATGCCACGTTGCCAGAGCCAAGCAAATATTTTTCAGGCAAATATTTTATTCACAAAAAAGGGCTTATTTCTCAACTGAAGTGATTTGCAAATGCAGATCAAATTCACTGAATTGCCTCAGTGATTTAGTAAAAGAAGGGAAAACAAGAAAAAAAGCATATTTTAGTTGGGGAGTTTGAAACAACAAGTCTCATCTTTCTGTTTTGTACCAGCATTATTTCTTTTGCATAAGATATTCCAAGATCTCTGTAAGCACAAGCCTTCCCTCCCTACATTTTGGGTCAAAGCTTAATTTCACACAAAATTATTTTCCGAGGTTTGTGGGTAAAGAAGTCATCTTTATTGGAAAAAGCAGTTGCTGTTATAGTTAGAATACCCCAATGTTTTGGGACCTGATCGTAATTTAGGTAAGCGTAAAAAAATATTTGTTCAAGTGAAAACTGCAAGGCTAGGCCAGTTTTTACGAACTGTGAAACCAAGGTGCTAAAACATGAGCTGTGTGTCTTGGGCAGAGGAGAACATGAGGAGAGAAGCAGAAAATGAAAGAACATCCACTGAGATCCTGCAAGAAACAATATCACTGCTTTGCAAAAAGCTTCAAAATTTCCCAAGCCAGCAAGACAATTCCCATCTTAAAAATTAGGAATGTTCTTATCCATATTGAGGCTTAAATTTGCTAAGGCTAGGGATGGGATTTGTGCTAATTTAATCTAAGACAATGGGAATACAGAAACTGTGCATAGAAAACAAGGGCAGCAAGAGACAATCATAATAACAGAGTTCAAAACCCTCCAGGAGATGAACAGATGATGCCAGTCATCAGTGGAACAAAGGAAAAAAAGGAGATGAAATTTGAGGGGAAGAAGCATTTTTACTGCTCCAGCTAAATAAAATCTCTAACTCTCCTACAGCGTGTTAATGTTTATTGAGCAACAGAAATACAAAGAAAAATGAGACAGCGAGGTTACAGCCACCCACAGCTGTCCCCGGGTTGTGCTTGTAGGGATAAAAGATGAAGTGGTTTAATACCTTCTAATGAGATTGAGTCATACCACCTCCTCTCATCTGTGGCCTTAGATCAGCACAATGGCAATGTCCTCACCTCAAGGATACCTACGCTGCCACAACTTTCCATTGTGGGAGCAGAACACTCGGGAGGGAAATCAGATATTCCTCCATCAGACAGGCAGTGTGTCTGCACTTCTGGAAAGGATTGTGTGAGGTGGGAGCCTGGAGAGCACAGGACCAAAGCTGACAAAGGAGAGGAGCCCTCCCCACTATACAAACCCACTCACACCCAGGACTGGGGCCCTGGCTGGAGAAGGAGCCTGGGGAGCACAGGACCAAAGCTGACAAAAGGAGAGGAGCCCTCCCCACTTTACAAACCCACTCACACCCAGGACTGGGGCCCTGGCTGGAGATACAGCCTGGAAATGCAGGCTTGGACACAAGTGGGGATGCAGCCACGAGCAGGAGACAAAGGAGAATCTGCGGCAAAAGCAGAATTTATGATAGTCACCTCCTTTATCAAGCAGATGCCCAAAACTCACTAACACCTATTTTACCACACTACTTCTTCCATGTCAGCCCTGGGGCTTGAAGTCAGCAGGAAAGGTACCTGCAGGTCCCATTTTCATTCATGCTCAGAAAGTCCAGAAACACCAAAGATACAAAGATACACTGTTTTCATTCCATCCTGCTATTCATGGGAACATAAATTTTGTCCTTCTCTGATACATCACCATTCCTCAAGAACCCCCACTCATTAAATGAAAAGGGGGAAAATCATTTGCAGGAAGAGCAATTAGTCAGTGCTTTCCTTAGATATCCTCACTTGGAAAAACCTCTCAGCCTTTTCCCTCCCACCTCTCTCGAGGCTGAGCTCTGACAATAGCACTGCTTGTTTCCTTGTACTCTTAACTAGAATATGGGACATCACACAGCACTTGCATGATTCATGAGGAACACAACACACATCTTCACTTTTATGAGCAGCAGTATATTGTTGTCATTTTACAGATGCAAAACTGAGATACAAGGGGATTAAAAGGGAAAAAAAATTCCCTTTGTTGCTTGCATTTTTAGGATAATTACTTTCCACACACATGAAATTATGACAGGGCCTTAGAAACAGACTTTTGGTGCCTGGTGGCAGAAGGCTCAGCTGGATGGGGTCCCATACATCATTGGGCTGTCCCTGCAGCAGGGAGGGCAGGCTCGACACCGGAGTCATGAGGGACCAACCTCCATGGGGCTTGGGTGCACACAGAGCACAGTCTCTGGCACTTTGTTTGGACACTGGGAAAGCAGCTCCAGAAGGTTCCCCATGGCCTACACTCAGCATGAAGGGTGTGAGTGAGGCGTTTGGTGTTCCAAAGCAGGCAGCCACTCCTCCCATGGGGAAGACAGATCAAGCTGTGGTGTCTTAGCGTTCTGTCACTTTATCACTATCAGGAGATGTTAGCAGCTACCAAGGCAGCAAACCCAGTCCCTCCCTTACAGGTGATGGCGTTGGAGTGAATGGCTCCTAAATCTCTGCTGTTTGAAATCTTGAGTGTAACTTCTACTTTCAGCCCAAATGATTAAATCCTGGTGTGATTAAAAAGAATAAAAGCCATAAGCAGCTACAGTCAGCCTCTCCCACAATGGAAAGCCAGTAAATATTGAAAGATGCATGTTCCAGTTTGGGTCCTAAACCAAGAACAACACAAGGTTTGTGATTTAAAAGGGTCTATGTTTGCCTCTAAGCAGGCACCTTTTTCAAATTCTCAATCCTCAGCCCTACTCACAGATAAGCTCTGCTAAGGCACTGTCAGCTCCTCTGAAAATGCATCCAGAAGCAGCAATATAAGCATGAAGATTTATTACCAGATTTTGACTTGAACTGGACTTGTCATTTTTGCCCATGACAGAGAGGATAATCTTCTGAGAATGGTAGAAGGAAGCACAGATCTGAAGTAGGGAAGGATGCTTTGTAACATGTTTCCTTTTCCTTTCCTTTTTCCTTCCTCTCCTCCAGGAGGATGTGCACCCAGAGAAGACCAAAACTCTCCAGACCCACAAACCCTGGCATCAGAAGGACTCCTTTGTCTTCACAGAGAGAGTTAGCTGAAGTGTCTGAACATAAATACAATCTTTTATAGCACGTGAAGAAACATCTTAGCAATACCAGCAACTGTCTGATGAAATGTCACTAAAAGCATCAGTATTCATCAGTGTAAAATAAAATTTTAAAAGGAAGGAGAAAAGAAAATTAGACCAAATATTTATGAATTTTAAGTGTATCTGCATTCAATTCAGTTGGTTTCAGAAACATGGTTATCAATAGACCAACAAAAGTTCCAAGTGAAAAAATCTCACTAGATATGTCCAGAAAAAGGTATAGTGCCTCTAGATTCACTTAACCTGGAAGGTAATACAATTCTTGCTGGGACAGATGGCCAAGTGATGTCAATTTTGGATTACTTTCTTTCCTGAAATAGAATCTTATCTATATATGCAAGTGTGTTTTCCCTCCACTTGGCTACCCTCCCCACTTTACAACAGGTTTTACAGGAATAATGATTGAAAATTCTCTTGGAAGCATATAACTCCTTGAAAACCTTGGCCTACATATTTTCAGAAAGTAAATTTTAGTCATAAGGTAGGACACAAAAGCATGAGACCTCTAAGGTACTGAAACCAACTGAGTCCAACTTCACTGAGGCTTTCAATTTACAAAACCCACAAAGCCAACTCTTTGTTTTGTATTTTTCTCCCAGTCTTGATTTCCTGTGCACTGCCTTCGTGTTTTCCATCAGGGAAAATAAAATGCATCCCCAGACTTCAGTTTTGATAGAGCAACTCATCTAAAAAATCCAAGGTCAATGTCAAAAATCATACCTCACATGTTTTAAGTGCAGTGGAAACAACTGTGGCAAAACATTCTCCAGCCACGGCTGTGATCCAAACATGAACTGGGGCAAGCCTAACTCAAAACAGATGACAGGAAATAGTGATATGTAAATAACAATAATGTGAACAGTGGTTTATGCTGTCTGTGTTGAGAGAAATGTAAGCAACCAGTCCGTTGTATTTTCGGAATTTTCCAAGTTTCAACTTAATGTTTTACTGTCAAAGAATATTTACCATCTGTGATGTGAGAATTTTAATCAACTAATATCCCATTATAAACTGTGTTTTTGAATATGACTTTTTAATAATTTTAGCTGATCAATATATTGATTAACACGACAATCCTTTATTGCTAAATACATTTATATCGATATCAATAGTACGGGACTTTGAGTTTCTAACCATTTTATATATCTGTATTGCTTGATTGTCTAATTCTGTAAAACAACAAACATGAAGGAAAGTTGTCATTAATTTGGAAAGTAATCTGGAATCCAATTCTTTCAGACAATTTATTCCCCAAAATAACTCCCACACTTTCAAATATTTAAGAACTTCAGTGCTATTTCATTCCAGGAGTGAGTTCATTTGAAGTCTTTCTTTTAAAGCCATGTATATTGGCATTGACTGCTCTGAAATTAGTTTAAGTTAGATCAGAAATAGACCTATTGCCTATAAAAGTCTTATCTGCTATAGATCAGTGGTTAGCTCATGGTTACTGGATTTCTCCCTCCCTCTTTAATCCTGCTCTAATTGGTTTTCTTACTCCTTCTTTAGAAACCAAACACAACACAGAAAAGTAAAAACAAGAAACAATTAAACTTCCCCACCCCTGTAATTCTGCATCAGTGCAGATTTGCAGATTTCAGATACTGTGGCCCAATTCCCTCAGGCCTTAGATCCAGGAGTAAGACAATTCTTTCAACACAGGTCAAAGATCTATAACAACAATGTTGCTGGAAGGGGCTATAGCAATGGACTGTTCGAAGTCACCCAAGCTCCAATGAAAAGGAAACATTAAGAGCCAGATTTAGGAATTTTTCCAAATTTAAGGTAGACGAAAATCTGGCCCAGAATGAACAACAAATCATTTGTTAATTCCATTTCAAATAAGAATTGCAGCATCTCACAGGTTAAATCTGTTTAAATATGATTCATTCTGCTTTTGCTAAAAAGCTATTTTCCATCATCTTACTCCATGTATTTCCAGTTCTGTGTGGGTCTCAGCAGATAATGAAAAATAAAAGTGCCTATTTCTTTCCTTGGACTCAAGAAGCTGAAGATGTCCTTGGCTCAGAGCACCCAGCCCCAGATTACCTGTTACCAGCATGTGGCTGGGGCTCAAGTTTCATCTCTCTGCCTGAGCAGTGATGATGTGGATACGTGCATTACTTTAACTGTCTTCTTAGTCATCTTGGTGATTATTTTTTCAGATACACAATACCTGGAAATATGCTGGGTTTTCCTGATAATACATTAAAATAAATTTGCCTGTAAAAGTAGTGCTGAAGTTTCCATTCCAAGCTGATAGCAATCACACAATCTAGGCCAGAGTTTACATCTGGGGTAGACCAGCCGAGTGCTGTTTAAATCTAAAAATATATGACAATTTATATCAGTTGAGAATCAGACCAGCTGTTTTTAATGGGGTTTCATTTAAAGCAATTAGAAAATGTAAAGTTGGAAATCCTATCAGCTCGTTAGTTTTCCAAGGGCTATTACCTAGTCTGTATCGCTTCTAGAGGAGTGGAGGTCTTCTCCAATTACTCATTCCTAATTCATATGCCAGACTCTCCAAGCTTCTCCCTCCACGACTTCCCAGGACACAAAGAGAAGCTGCTGCATCACCTAGTGGCTAAAGAAAAGCCTTCAGAGGAGCAAGGACACTCCTGAGAAAGGGCTTCTTCCCCCAGTGCTTCTGTTTCTCTCTCTCACTCACTTTTATAATACACAGAATTGAGTTTTGGTGGTGGTGGGTTTTTTTTTTTCTTCCCCCGGGGGGGAGGGGGTGCATTTTTTATTTAGAGTACTAATATAAATGAATACCTAAATATTTGAAAATAGCTCCTCAGTGGGAACTACATTCTGTTACAAGGTAGAAAGCAGAAGCTGCCCCACAGAAGAGGAGTCAGGCAGGTCCTTCCCTGTTAAAGGCTTCACCTCCTGACCCCAGGCATGGCTTAAGCCCCCAGAGCAGAAGAAGAACGTTTCTCCTCTCAAGCCCAACACAAGGGCTACTTGTGTCTCACAGGCTATTCACCTAGTCCACAAAACTGGGGTGATTTGCTGCACATGAATTTCCCTCAAATAAATCTCAGTCTCTGAAAAAGAGGCTCTACAGAAAGGGTGTTCAGCATTATTTTGAATGCAGCTGAAGGACAGACTTTTTCCACTATCACAGTGGATTTGAACAGATTGTTACAACACAGGTAGAAGAAGTACTTGCCATACCATAACTCTGAGTGGAACTATTAAAAAAGAAGATGAATTCCATATTATTGTTGCTAGAGAAGCTGAATTACATATTATTATTATTATTAGATCTGACTGAGAGGCATATCTAATAATATATTTTCTTCCTCAAAGTGATTTGCAACGAGAAAGAAAAGTCAATTAAGCAAACCAAAAAAACCCCCAACAAAATCAGAATTTCCCAGACTGGAATTTGCCTTGGGAAGTACTTGCTGGTCTCTTCTCCCTGTTTAGTATTTTATGGAAGCTGTTAAAGGGAGTGGAGCATGCATTAGATCACACTGCAAAACCATCTAATCCTGCACTTGGATGGAGGCAAGAGACACCTGAACTACATTTTCCATAACATTTTCTCATAACATTGCAGTGGATCTAAACAAAAGGTTGAGTATTTCTATACTACAGAGCTCTTCAGAACTCCCTGTTCATAAATTTTTTCAGTAGTTATTTCAGTTCAAGACAGAAACATGGCAGAACATCAGAATTTGCTATGGGTAATGATTTCCAGTGTTGGCATAGCTCAAATAATATTTATATTTTACAGCACAGGTTTTCTCCCAGAATATTTTATGTTTCAGTACTCTCAGAAGGACAGGACAAGCATTAGAAATTTACAGACAATTTTGATATCTTAATTTTGATAGCAACCCAAAGCATTGTTACCAAATACAAAGAGAGGAACACTCTACCCATGTAAAAAGTTACAAGTTACCCAATACAGGTTGTTGGCTTGGTTTCTTGTCACTGTTCTTCTCCCTTTAAGTGATAAGAAAAAGCAAAGAAAACCTCTAGGAACTGTGTATCCTAGAGGAAAATTGAATTCTTCCATAGACAGGCCACAGCATAAAATCTTTTGAGCACGAAGAACACTGCCAATGCAAGTTTATATCCTCACATGCAGATTGTTAATACCTGTGGTATTTTCAAGCCTGACACCTGGAGCTCCATGACACACGTCAGACTTTCACAGCGTCCCAGGAAAGCACAGTGAAGTCTTTGTCAGACACTTCCTCTGATTCATGTTCTCTACGACATGTGCTTATATCACCGTTACTCTGGTTAATAACCTGACCCTGAAAACTGGAAATATACCACAAATCACCGCCATGGAAGAGCTTACGTCTCCACTTCCTGACTGGATTCAAAGTTCAAATGATAAACTCATCAGTGGGTGTACTGCTTTCTGTTACCAGTGGAGAGCTATTAATCTTCCAAAAAGAACTGCAATGACTTACTCCGGATGATAACTTTGTGATGGGGAAAGCAAGAAAAATTGTATGGCAATCGCTGCTGACCCCTGCCATTAAAATGCCATTTAGCAACTCTTCAAACCAGGGCTTCAAACCCAGTGGGCAGCTGGCCAACAAGATCAAAGTCAGTGGGAGCTCTGCCCGAGTGAGTTAAGTGTTAGTAAGTGCCCAAATAAGGCACTTATCCAGAATGCAAATATTTTTTCCTTATTCAGCATGTGGAATTCCCATTGATGTAAATGAAAGTACCATGTGTGCAGACAATGCAAACGAAATCTACAGCGTGGATCAAGGGAAGGAATTTTGCCTGCAGTGTTACGAAATCTTAATCATTCATCCAGCTCGAGAACCGCAGGCTGCAGCAAAAAAATGTTGCACATATTCTGTGTGAGAATCACACATCCACCATCTCTAAACCTTCTGAACTGGAATAGGGCTGTTTTTCAATTGCCAAGCTGAAGAAGTGAAGAAACTTGATGGGTTTTGCACAGTGAGGGAGAATGAGGTTTATCAAATAAAATAAGCAATTCCTTATTCGTGAATAAAAGTGTCAGGATATTTTTAAATGACCTTAGCTTAGTTCTATACCTCAGAAATGCAGGGTTTCTAATGCTAATGTGCAGGCACACTGACTTTAGCACCACATTTATAACTCTTTGAACAAGAATACAGTACCCGCCTCTGTGTCAGTCCTAGAGGACGAAAATACATAATTTTAGTTCACTTCCCTGATATGGAAATCAGAAAACTTACTCCCCTGTGGCCGACTTTCAGAATAAGGCTTTATTTACAAGTAAATCAAAGCTCAGATGGACTGAAAGACACGTCATTCATAGACAATGATTTTGCTAGCAGACCTAATGGATCTGGACAAATGACAAACTGACTGAAATACATCTGTAACTAAATGGCTGAGATGTGAATCATTATCATTCATGGAGGTCAGACTACCCAGGCTTCAGTGTTCTTCTGACTGTTAATAGTCTTGAAAATGTTTGCAAATGCCCCAAGTTGCATGTTGCTCTCTAGTTGTCATTCACCATTTGCTACTCCCTGTCAAAATGTTTCAGTCATTAAACCAGAGAGCAGAAAATATACCACATGCCCAATCACACATTGTGAATAATAAGAGTAGACAATTTGTGAACAAACCCAGAATCAGAATAGAATTCATGAAAACAATTTAGCAGACATCTGAAAAACAGATCTCTTTCCAGACAACAGCAGTGATTTGCAGGTTTCTTCTTAATTAAAAAGGGAAATGTTAAATCCATCAAGCTTTGTGTTTTGAGAAGTGCTATTATTATAATCCTAATATTTAATCTATATTTCTGCTTTCAAAGTGGCTTTCAGGAGACTACTCCAATTTACCTTTTCTGTTTCGACAAAAATAACATTTATTAGGACTTCAAGTTGAAAATGCTCATCGAGAACATATGACAAAATATATTACAGGGAAATACTGACTATCTCAGAACTAAGAATTCTATATCCAGCAAGTGCAAAGAAAAAAAGTTAAATATTACAAGCAATACAAGTATGTAAAGATAATGAAGAATTTTACGGGATCAGCTTTAATTCTGCCCATCAGAATTTTTAAAGCACATCCTGAGAACTGACTGCAAAACTCACTGTTCAATATTCGCTATGCAAAGTGGCTTGGAAGCTTGATCTCTCTCAGAGCCTCTTCTCTTACTGAACCAGCACGCAACCATTTTGTACCAAAGGCAGATGTGACAGTCCAGTTCTGATTTCTCCTGAAGTCACACAACAGAGCTAAAAAGAGCTATTTTTGCAAGCATTCCTAACACCAAGTGTAACTATTTGCAGAAAGCCCACCCAAGAGTACAGTAAATGCCTGTGAAGCACTGGTAAGTGGGATTGCTTTTGGGGTTGTCAGCCACACAGTTCCTACACAAATGGAGCAAACCACCACAACCCCTGGGCTCTGCTCATTGCTCAGTTTTCCTCTTTGTTTAAGGATTGATATTCGCATGGCTTCTCTTTGGACTCACATCAGCACATCCCATGGCAAAACACAGCGTTAGACCTTGATAGTGTGCAAGATACAACATAAATCTGCATTGCCCACATCTATCCTCAGTCCAGACCCCCTTCCCTGGCACAGGAGTTTTACAGATGATCGGATTCCACTTTCTGTGTTTGTGGTTCTCATTCTAGACAGAATTTGTTTCTCTAAAGAACATGAGCACAAGGCTATTTAAGCCACAATTAAGCCCTCAGAAATAGGCCTTAAGTGATGCATAGCTGTCAGCTCCATAAATTCCACCCTATGTAATTTCTGCCATCACCCACTCACATTATGTTATTGTCTATGGCTTCAGAAAATTGCTACTAGTGCATGCATAACTTCCATTCAACAAAGAGCCTCAATGATTGTTTTCTTAAACGCCCTCTGAGCTTCCCATATTGCCTCTTGTGCTTTTACAAAGACATTTCCCCAGTACGAAATCTCTCTCCCATCTTGTTTGGGAAGGAGAATGATTCAGAGTTCAGCCCGGAACATCTCATCAGGGAGAAGGGATTGGCTATGCATCATTTCCATTCCTAACACTATACTGACCTCTAGAGTAAGAAGTGCTGCACACCTGACAAATCGGCTGGGGAGAAGGAGAGAAGAAGAAAGCAAGATGAGGTCTTTCAGAAGCTGCCTGCGGCCAGGACAGGTGCCAGGAGCCAGGCACTGGGACAGCACAGAGCCCTCGGGATGAAGCAGATCCGGTTCAGTTGGCAAAATGGATTAAGGGTCTGGCTGTGCCTCATCCTTCATGAGCAGGACCAGGAGTATCACAAGCCCCCATGCCGCATTTTACACTTTGATTCACATCCTGAGGATTAGAAAACTTCAGGCTCATATAGACTGGCAATGGTTCACACAGCTTCAGCTCTTTACTCTCATTTTCACTTTTCAAACAATGGTATTTTAAGATCTGAACATGTTCTGAGCTATATCTCCTCTAGGGAAAGCAGTAAAAAATATGTTCACAGTTTTCTCTAATGATATCAATTTCCTTTGCCTTCTCTTTTCCTTTTTCTAAGCACTCAACTGAAATATTGATTACAATATTTTTCAAGTATGAGTGAACTCTCTTCAGGAAAACTTTTCAAAGCTTCAAAAGCATATTCCAACCAGACTCAGCTTGAAAGTAGGCTTCACTTTTCTTCACCTGGATTTCTCCAGGAAACCTTTATGGACTCTAACTGGTAAAGTATTGAAATGTGAGCAGAAAACAGCTGCTTTACACCATATTGACTGGACTGTCTCTTAGGTATAGTCAAGAAATAGAAATGCCTAAGAGCACATTACTGAGGTTAAGAGAATCTATTAAGAGACACATGGCTCCCATTCAGGCTCTGGACAGCCCACAAGAGCAAAAAGAGCAATATGGACAACCCCTGCCAGTTTCAAGAGCTGCCCACAGAATTTGCTGGCTGAGTTACACTGTCAGCCAAATGCCTAAAAATTTCATTTTACATCCTTAGTACAAAGTTCTCTGGACTTTTAACGCTGTCTCACAATCAGTTAGAGATATTTGGGTGAGATGGATTTGCACAGTGATCACCTTCAGCAATTTACAGCAGTTTCTCATATCCAGCAACAATATTTTTTCTCTTTTTTTTTTTCTCTATTTTTCCAGTTTAAGTCAGTTATTTCTGCTCTCTTGCTCCCTCAGGTGATGCCAGACCAATCTGTTATAAACAGGTATAGTCACAGGCAAGACCTCTGAACTTCTGCTGACTGGAAGGCAGAAAGCCACTTCCTTTGATCTTCTGCATTACTGCAGCAAAGCTCAGAGTAAATTTAAAAACAGCACTAGTAAAAGTTTTTCTATTAAAAAAAGATTCTCTAAGAATTACATTGATACTTAAAAAACCCTCCCAAGCCATATGTGGCACTACAAAAAGCTTTTCTATGATTTTTAAAAATAGCAACTTCCAATGAGACATTAAATGAAAGGAAAACCTTGTGCTTAAAATTTCAAAAGGTACACAACTTGTGCTGATTTTCTGCATTAATTCCCTTCAGGATCAAAAGCAGTGTGTACTTTCCCACAAAACCATGAAAAGCTCAATTGTCAGTAAATACAGGTCAGCATTAAAGTATTTCAAGCAGCCAGGAGCTAAGCAAGAGCAGCAGGTGAAATGGCAGGGCCACAACCAGCTTGGTGTTAAAGCACAGGGAGCAGAGCTAGGCAATAAAGGGTGAAATGGGTCTCTGTGTTTTGGCTTTTTTTCCAGACAGCTGGATGGAAGCAGCTGGCAGCCTCCAGCAGAAGGGGCTCAGCAGCTCATGCTGGGACCATCCTGCTCTGTGGGAACAATCAAGCACAGCACCCCCAGAGCACAGGCTGCAGTCACTCACAGCAAAGTCAAACACAGCTACTCGCCCCTCTGCAGCACAGCTGGCACCTCAGCTGTCCCCAGGGGCAGAAGAGGAAGGCAACAAGGAGAATCAGATCCCTCAGGGACAATCCCCCTGGCTAACACATCCTTTGCGCCCACCAAATGCCTCTGAAGACCCTTTCAGAGCTGTAAAACATCCCCTTGAAGATCTCATTGGGCAGCTAAAGATGACCCAGTCCTTGTGCTGCAGGGAGGAACTGAGGAGAGACAATGCAAAAAACTCTCTCACCACCCCCCCCCCCCCCCCCCCCCGCAATGGGGCTGCAGGTGCTTTGGGTTAATCTTAAAGACTGGCAGAGGAGTCAATATCAGCTGATGGACCTCAAACTGCATTTTGTTTTATTAAGGGGACCCACATCTGAAGCAATACACAGAGTTCTTCTCTGAGCCCATTTTTGGTCTAGCTCCCCGCGCTGTGTGAGCCTCCCGCAGTCCCAGGGTGTCTCTGTACTCGGTGCTGACTTCTCCCAAGCCTTGGCACACATTCAGGCTGTGGAGACCATGGACAATTGGCTGATTAGGGTGGGTGGGGAGCAGCAGTCACCCTCAGCACCTGGGTTCAAAGACAAGCAGCTTTGGGGGCTGGAGGTGTGTCCCTGCACCACGTTGGAGTTACACACACACACAAGGGTGTGATGCAAAATGCACCTTCAGAGAAAGCTCACAGCAGGGTCAGTGTGGGGACCTGGCTTGCACAGGCTGCTGAACATTCCTGAGATGAGGTATCAGTGATGGAGCAGCTGCAACCTCACCTAGGAGGAAGCCACCAAAGCCTGCATTTTGTTTATGTTTTACATGCTACCTCCTAAAATAAAAATCAATATGTGTCAGACTAGTGATGTTTAAATGGATAATTCCCTTTCTAGTGAACTGATGCTTCCTTTTGCCTGCTTGATAAACAGTTCTGGGAACACAAAACAAGAAAAGACCTTGGAGAGAAGATGAGAGGTGCTCAAGAGACTTGAGGTTACAGGAGGCAGACTGGTTACAGTCACTGGCAAACTGCTTAAGGTGAAAAATCAATGTGCATTGTCAAGAGGTGTTGCTTTGTTTTTTAATCCCAGAGTTAAGAGAAATAGACGATCCCACCCATTGTGTGCATCCTCCAGGGCAGCACTGGAGGGAGACAAGTAGATAAGTAACGAAAAGTCAACAATCCAGAAGACAATGAGAAAAGCAAAAGGGAGAGTGAGAGGACAAGGCATGTCAAGAGGGGAGTCCAGATCTTCAGGCAGTTTCATCAGGAGCTGGAGGAAACACTCTGCATGGGGCAAATACACAGGCCAAGGGTGAATCTTCATTCCTGCTGTCGTCTGAGATGCAGTTCTCTGTTTCAAGAGCACCTTGGCTGATCAGCAGCCAAGAGGAAACCTAAAGTCTGTTTAGTAATTGGCACTATGCTGGGCTTTCTTGGTTTTTCTTCTAACCATTCTGCTGCTTCTATCTTTTTTATTTTATATCTCTAAATGTGTTTCAGTCTACTGCTGACCCAGAAATGAGAAGAATTAACCCTGTTGCTGTTATTCATTGTTGACTCTCTCGTTTTGTAAGTGGTTGGCTCTTGAGTGGGGAGCAGAGGGCAGTGGCTGAAGTCCTGTGGGCCAAGCTGGGGGAAACTGCCAGAACGTTTTTATAAATATAGGTAGAAAATACAAATATAGATGATGATGCATTGGATGCTGTGTTTTATATTTGTATGTAAGACCCTCAGAGTGTGATGGATTTGTATCTGTGCTCTGCTGTGCTGCTCCTTATTGAATAACTTGCATGTCAAAAAGCAGTGGTGTTCCTCTCTCTGCAGTGGCACACACTTGGCTGCCAACATGTGTGATTAGACCAGGTTATGAATGTGCAAGAAAATGCATTCAGTGACAGCCCTGGGGACATAGGAATGGGGCAGGACATAGGGCTGGGGGACATAGGAGTGGGGCAGGACAAAGCCATTTTTTGAACAGAAATATCCCAGCTCGTACTGGACAAGGGCACTATTTGACTGATTTATTTTTTTTTTCCCTGTTGATAAAACTAGGCCAACATTTCTACTGGGGACAGAGAACCACTGGCCAGTGTATTTATGTGATACCACACTCTCCATCCCCCCTGAATATATACAGAATATGATGCTATGGTGGGGACTGCTGGTGCCACAGACCTGCCAAGGGCACTCAGGAGATCCCTTTAGCTCTGCAGGGGAAAGCACCCACATCCCAGAGAAGTTAAAACATGTTTGACATCCATGGCAGTCACAAACTTGTTGTTTTGGCTACACAGCAGTTCCTTTTCAGGAATGGGTAACAGCCATTTTACAATGTCATTTCTCAATCAGTTTGCACAGGCTGCCAGAAGAAAAAGTCAAATTCTCTTCCAAAAACTCCCTGTGCTGCCAGCTCCTTTCTGTACCAAAACAAGCATCTGTCTGGCCAAGATTTCCCTTTGTAGTGTCAGCTTTAACCTAGATCACTTTCTTGGCCTCCTTCTCTGGAAAAGCAAGAAGGGACTGTGCAGGATGAGGGACAAGAATGGGCAGGCAGCATCACCAGGTCCAGAAGTAGTGACAGCTTTTCATTACTTTGTATGATTGCACAGTTATGGCACAAGTTGCATGATACCATTCTTGGATGAATAGCTAGAACTTCCTAAATAAGGATTACAAGTGATAAATAATTAATGAAATAACAGATAATACATGACAGGCAGTTAAAACCTTTTCTGGGAACAAACGTCAAATAATTCAACTCCACTGAAAGACAGAAATTTGTTAAACATGTATGTGAGCAAGAGAAGCCTGGTGTGAACATCTGAGATGAATCAATTGATGATCATGGATGTGGTCAAGATGTACAGTCATTAAGGACTGAACTAACGACGTTTGGACACAAGCAATGCTTTTGTGGCATTCAAACAGTTCTCTGAAGGTTTTATGGAGTTCCAAAACTTTGTAGTGTCAGGCTCCTTTCCAACTTTTGGAAGCCAAGTATCTTGAAAAGTTCAGAGGGAGTAGGGGGAGGCAAAGAAAGGAAGCAGTGAAGAGGGGAAAACATAAAACATCATGGAAGGTCCACTTCTTTTCAGCTCAAAAGAACCTGTTGGGTTAAAAATGGCAATTTTCTCATTGTACCCTGAGGCCTGGCTGCCAGAGGTGTGAGCTCTGAATCCAAGAGTAATCCTCTTTAAAACCACACAGAGGATAGTGAGTGCTTATAGTGACAGCCATGGGAAGAAATTTCCAGGAATACTTTGAAATATTACTGTTTACTCCTCACTTTGTGAACAGAGCCTGTGAACTAAACTTCCACAGAGACATGCTTTGAAACAGATTTGAAACTCGTGCTTTTTGTCCTCACCTAACTCCTACTAGAAGCCGAAATTTATTTGTAAGAGAAACTAGTTTGGGCCAGCTTCAAAGCCCACCAGATGAAAATTAATGAAGTCTCTCACTTCATCAGCTCAGGGCTCAGCCTTGAGGGCAGATTTACAAAAGGTTCCAGGGAAAATTTCAAGTGTTCACTATCCCTGGGTGTTACCAGAAATGCTCAACACCTGACTAGGGGACACCTGGCACCCAGGCTCAGACTGACCCTGAAGGCTGAGTTAGAATTTGGCCACTTACTTGGGTGCTTATATGGAAATGGTCTTCTCTGCAAACCTTGCCTAGAGCAAGCAGTGCTCTGTACAGCCTCAGAGAACAGGATTTGCCAGCTTCTTTGTCTGGGTTCCAAAGGCATTACTCATGCAAAATTCAAAGAAATGAAAAATAAACAGAAGGTAAAATAAAATGAAGACACAACATTACCCCAACTATATTAAAACCTGACTCAAACTGTTAACAGCCCCACCATATTTACTGATTGTCAAACAGCATCAAGTCAGTATACAGGCAGAATTGTTTGTGGTGTAAATATAAATGGGTATCCCAGACAACTGTAGCATTCCCTATGGCAACATCCTGTGAACTCTTCAGAAAATGTAAATAAAAACGTAAAGTCATGTCACTGTGCACAAAAACCCTGCAGAGTGGATGCCCTACAGATAGAACTCTGTAATAATTTCTCCTCCTGGACGCCTTGATGATTTTCTTCCCACAGCATTTTGTGTGTGTGTCTGAAAGGGGTTTCCTTCTTTTAAGGGCTCACATTCTGTTCTGGAGCTTGTTAGTGCAAAGGAGACAAGTCTAATTTTGCTAATCCCTGCTGTGAAGAGAGTCAAACAGCATTTCCTACTCTGCTGCCAGTACGAAACAAAATCACACTTCTATCAGGTCCTTGATACTATCTCACAAGATAAACTTCTGTTGCTAATAATATCTGACACTTCTATGTATGAACACACCAAAAATACTTCAGAACAAATTGATCTCTGGTGTAACTGTATTGAATTTACTGGAATTAAACTAGAACTAGGCTGGCATGTTAGGGGGTCAAAGCAATAAGTCAGAGAGCCTCTTTTCCCCTCAGGCTCACCTGACAGTCAAGGTTAATGGTGCCAAGCAGAGCTCCCAACACTTCCCTAGAGCCACCAGGGGCTTGAATCAGGATTGCACAGCGCTGAGAGGGAGCAGTTTTCCTTTTCCTTCCTTCTCTTCCTTCTGCAGAAAGCTGGGCAAGGAAGAAGAGCTCAAGTCAGTGTGGTTCTCTGATTCCTCATTCCAGGCTGGGGCATCTGAGTGGGGTGTGCATCCTTTTCCTGCTGATGATTAATACACAAACTCCTCCTGCCTCCAGAGGAGAAGATGAGAGACAGAAAAATGTCAGAAATGCTCTGAGATTAGGAGCAATGCTTTGCAGATATAAAGTTTGCTCATCTGACTACTGACCAAAGACATTTTAAAAATAATTAAATTCTCCCAGGCTTCATCTCCATGTCCTGGAACCTCTCTTGCCTGGCAGTAACAGCTCTTCCTGTGCCAATAAGAACAGAAAGGTCACATCAATCTCCTGAGGTGTGCATCTGGCTGAGGTATCACTGGGTTTTGGGGGAATACTCTTGGTTTGCAATTTATGCATCACCTCACAAGGGTTCATGCAGCATTTCATCCTAAATAGTCTGCTCAAAGTAGACAAACCCAGGAACTGCTTCCTTTCTGGCAAGGTACAGTACAATGTGAGTTCAGCAGATTGGAAATTATAACAGCCTATAACCATGTCCAAGGCTGCTCTGACACACAAAAAAGGTTGTATTTTATACATCTCCTAAGTGCCAGGACAGCAATTTACAGACGGCAATTTACAGAACGTTCCTGCAGCTCCTGCAGACAGCACTGTGACTTCAAGAAAATCTATTTACAGCACCTAAGGGAGAAGGAAAGGCCCAGTGGCATGGAGCCTGTGTTATGGAGTTCACAATGCAGCAAAGGTGTGAGACACATCCAGCCAGAGATTCCAAGGGTTTGGATACCTGGCAAGCAGCAGCAAGCAGCTGAGCCTGGCCTCCACTGACCACAACGTGAAACTGCCTCTTTGGAGGAACCCCAGCCTGAGTAGTGGTTTATGTGATTTTATCCAGAACAAAATCACCAGACCTACACATTACAGATAAATACAGATAAAAAAGTAGGTGAGCCAAGTCTTTTCCTGGAGCATTTCCCATGAAAATATTAACAAAGTGACATCAGCATAAGAGAGCCCCAAGGTTCTACAGGAATGGGTCATACACACCCCTAAAAGAAGAGAAAGGCACAGAGGAGCCTGCAGATGCCTGGTTGTTTCAACATCTGTCTGCACTGATAACCTTCAGTGACTCTAGGTGCTCAGACAGGCACATTTGAGCCAATATTTGCTCATTTATTGTTATATTTATTTGGCAATAAATGGCAAAAATATGAACATTATCAATGCATAATACTTCTATGAAATGGCTGTCTACTAAAGCAATTACTCTGGAAGCAGATATTTTATTGTGTATAATAATTAGAAAATATCTGTTGTTGAAACAACCTTTGTAAAAAGAACATTGCAGGCCCAGGTGTCCTCTGTTGATGTTAAAGGAAATCCCTCATCATTGTCACCCCAAAGAAAAAAGCGCAGTGAGAGAATGAATGTTTGGAAAAGTGCCCATGTCTTGGACATACCATATGGTAGCCACGTCTTCTTGATGCTTTGGTTGTATTAAAATGTTTGTGGCATTTGCATGAGCCACATGGAACCTCTCAGTGCCATTTTCAGCCCCACAAAAGGACAGTTTGGAAGTTATCCAGCATAAACCATGATGGCAGTTTGGGGCTGCCGTTCCCCAGTGGCCAAGGCTGCAGAAACTTGGGGCAGAACTGTATTAACCTGTCCCACCCCCACTACCCTGGGGTTGCCCTCCCTGCCCACCTCTCACATGTGCACTGCACAGATATTTCAGCCCACAGATGGAAAAGCACCTCCTTGGAACAAACAGGAAAAAACAGTAGAACAAGGCTTAGAGGCAGCAGGTTCACTAGAAATTATACCCGAAAACTAAATGCCAGAGATGGAAGATGCACTGGGACAGCAAAGTGAAGTTGAAAGCATAACCACAAAGCTTTAAACATTTAGAACAGCAATATTGCAAGGGAGAAAAGCACAAAGGCAGTGTCAGATTCAAGATGAGGTCAGAAAAAATCAGCTTTAGGATAATAAGAAGATAGGAGACAGCACAGGGAAAAAAAAAAAAAAAACAAACTAGGAAGAGACTACAAAGGAAAATCCACTGCAGAAGATCTGACTAGCCTTGGTGTGCTGCAGATCTCAGTTCCCAAGACAAGGAGCCAAGAGAAGGCACAGGCAATGGAAGTGCCTTGGGAAGGAATGCCAGGAGGCTGACAGCAGAGCCCAGCAGAGAAATTAACTCCTGGCAACAGGGCTAAGGACAAGAACATTTCCGTGTGAATAAAGGACAGCCACGGAGGTCACGCTCAGCATAGAGGCACAGGGAGGAAAACACATGGATTTTCCAAGGCATTAATAGGTCTTTTGTTTCCTTTCCAAACTCTTACACTGGCAGCAATCACATAACCCAGTTGCATCTGTGCTAAAAACCTAAAGGAAGTGGGCAATAACACCCAGTAATCTCAAAGGGATTTGGTTAGGTCTGCTCAGGTTTTTGTATGCTAATAGCAAGAAAATAGCAATCTTAAATTCTGTCCTGTTTCTCTGGGAAGGTAAATATCAAGTTTGTTTGTTTGTTCTCATATTGTAGCTGATGTTTCCTCTCATGTTTTCCCATGGTTTACTCATTCACATCACGGACAGCTTGAGTTACAGGATTCAGTTTCCTCCCTACTAAAATGCAGCCCATGTAGGGTGGAAATTGCAAGTAGAGACCTTGCACAGCAATGCTGATAAAAAGTTTGCAAAACAAGGTGCAAAATTTACCTGGGTAGGCCTCCTCCAAGGCGGTGTTGCATGAAAGAGGTGAGTCCAAGCCATCAGGATACTGGGTTTGGTTTTCACCTGAGCAGCACACACCAACTCACATTTAGGGCTGGCATTGCTGAAATTTGGGATAACAGACACTACCCAGCACTGCTTCCCTCCCACTCCTACACTGCCAGTGTTTCCTTCCCCTGTCACCAAATAAAATCAAAATGCCACAAACAGCCAAAAGCACAGCAGATATTCCCGGGACTACCCAAGGAGAGAGCAGTCCTGGGCAGGCTGTGCTGAGAAGCTGTGCATCCCAGCTATTGCCCATGGGAAAAGCTGACAGATTTGGCCTCAGGCTGAGCTGGATATGATGGATAGATAGATAGATAGATATGATGGGTAGATAGATGATAGATTAGATAGATGGATGGATGGATATTTTGCCTCAGGCTGAGCTGGATATGAAGGATAGATAGATAGATATGATGGGTAGATAGATGATAGATTAGATAGATGGATGGATGGATAGATAGATAGATAGATAGATAGATAGATAGATAGATAGATAGATAGATAGATAGATAGATAGATAGATAATAGATAGATAGATAGATAGATAGATAATAGATAGACAGACAGACTAGATAGACAGACTAGATAGACAGATAGACAGACAGAGCTGGGAGTGACTCATCAAGGATCCCAGTTAAGTTATCTGCTTTTGGGTACAAAATCCCAGAGTGAATTTGTATCACCAAAGACAATTTTAGTGAAGTACTGACTGGGTTTGGAAATATGCCTTCCCCTTCCCAATGTAACCCAACAGTGTGTGAGTTTAAGTGTTTTTTATCCAGAGGAGGTGAGGCTACATCTTATGCCCACTAAACATTGTTCACAACCTCCCAGGAAATTTGGCTTCATGAGGAATCATCCAATATCTTAGAATAGCCTCTGGGCCAGGGTCACTTCTTTAATCTCAGCTGTTCTAAATATTATTTCCATGAAACACATCATTCCTTTTATGCACCTAATCCCTGGAAATGTTTGCTTGGCTGCTTTTGCTGCTCTTACATGGAACAAACGGCATTTTTAAAGTTCTGGTTCTGGGTCCTGTTTTTTATCAGAAATGCTCAGGAAATGTAGCAGAAACATGTTATTTGTCAAATATAATTTCTATATGTCATGTTTATATGTCATTTGTATATTTATTTATGGTCTCTTTCCAGGTTATGCAAAGGTGGCCTATTCACTAGTGTCCAGACTGTGATTTTTGTTTTAATTGGTGGTTTTGATGACACATCATGTCTTCAAGCCCACTTCATTACAGGATTTTTAGGTAGGTCTCATTTAAACTCCCAAGGGTGGATGGCCCCAAAAGCCTCCAGAGAATTGTTCTGACAGCAAATTCTCTGTTAGGATTTTGCAGGTTCTTGCAAATCTGCATTTGACTATCCTCACTATCTATTTACATTCATTTTAGCCAACTGAAGATTTCCTCATTATTACATTTGTATTTTTTCTGTAAGGGTGCTTAAGACTAATCAAACATCCCTTAAATTCTTAGAACTGAGCAGATGGGGCTGCCCTGGAAGTCATACCTGCAGCTAAGGCCTTGTAAGGTGTTCAGAGTTTTCCTGGCTCTTCCACATTTTCAGCATGCATTTGGATCTGCTGCCTGAAGGATTTGGCACCAAAGGCATTGAGGTGGGGTTTGCAGGGCTATACACCCCTATCCTGCACAGCATTCCCACCTGGAATTAGGGCATTACATCAGCCCTTTCCACTTCTCACACTCATGTTTTTAATACTGCTGTCTCTGCTAGAATCCCCTGTTGAGAAACCATAAAACAGGAATGGAGAAGAAGAGCAAGATCACTTATTAACATGCAGAAGTCATTAGTGAGGATACAGATCAAATAAAATTTAGTGGAAGGGGAAAGTAAATTAAAACTGACACCAACAGATGTTTATGAACAATGGACAGAAAAGAGACTGTAAAGATTTATTGTGTCTCACACAATATCAACAAGAGATGCACCAGTGAAATTAAATGGCAGCAACCGGAGGAAGGGATGATAGGGAATCTTTTTTCCCAGAACACCTAATTAATTTGTGATGCATCTGTTATTAATTACTACGAGGTCAAATTAACAGGACTCAAAACCATTCAGCTGTTTCTATCAATAAGAACATCGAGATACTTTAAACCATGAATAAAATGTAAGAGGGAATTTCTCTAAGTGCTGAAACTTCTATGCTTCTCTGAAAGCACTGATAGTCAAGCACCACAAAACTATCATGTGAAGGGGATTTTCTTGAAGAAAAAGTGAAGTGGAGGGTGTTCTGGGTCTGTCTTTTAAATAAGGAATAAAATATCCTGAAAACAGATAGGGGAAGAAAGGCAAATGGACATACTCAAAACATCAAAAGTCAAAGGCAATCCCCAGAGGCAATACAGTGATGCAAGAGGGGTGTACCCACATTACTGAGATGTAATGATACAATTAATTTTAATTAATTAGAAAAGCTAAATATATGTCCTGTTCAAATATTAATAAAATTAATATACAGAATTATACAGAGAGGGGACAGAAGGACAATTTCAGTATTTTGGGTAGTAACCAACCCCTGGATTGACTGTAAACCTTTCCTTATTGTACACAGAGCCGGGTTTGGTACCTAAGAATTTAACCATGCTTCTGGCAGTGCTGCTTTGATAATGAGGAAGAAAATATTTTGCTCCAAAGGCCCTTTGAAAGCCAGTAGCTTAAATATAATTGTGCTGGAAGTACTCCCCTGATTTTCCTTCGTAAGGTGACCAGCTCTGTGAATAGTGAGAAAGCAAAAATCCATTGCTGGCAATTACTCCAAACAGCTGTACCAACCAATTTATATGCTGGGAGGTTTGTAAATTATGTTCTACCATGAACCTGGCTCAATTATTCAGAGTTGACATGTCAAGCTTTTAACCAGCTACAAAGGCAGCAAGGCCAGATGCTCTTTCTGAGAGAAAATTATAAAGGAGGGGAAAGTGTGCTGTCATGTCACTCCATGTTGTGCCAGACCAAAAGCAACATTCTTAAAGGAATAATCCAAAAAGACTGAAAAACCAGCATTCTATGTTCTTCTAGAGGTCTGGATTTGTACACAGGGGCTTTAGTGGTGTTGGTCAATTGTCCTGTCCCTCCAAAATCAGTTCTCCCCTCTTGTACAGTGTGTTTAATCCTCAGTCTTCAACCCTTGGCCAGATGCTGCTCTGGAGTTTGCACAACCACTGCATTGGAGGGGCAGACGCATGGTACTCCTGCCCAGGGAGCAGCTCTCAGCTTGAAGACAAGCAAGCCAGGGCTAGGGACACTTCTGTCCCTCCTGTGTCCAGGACTGTCCTTTACCTTGGCAGTGTGGATGGAAAGGCTTTCAGGTTTGCTCATGGCTGAGAGGAACTCATAGAGGAAAACTCCTTCATCTCCTTAGAGGAGGTGCTGACTACAGTTTTCAGGGAGCACCAAGGAAAGGCACAGGCACACCTGCTCCTTTGGGTCTGAGGAGATTTGGGAACCAAGTGGATTCAGGTCTCTTTTAATATTGCAGATGGGAAGCAGATGACTCCTTTCTCCCATTGTCTGCCTTTCCACCTCATTACATGAGCTGTGTGTCTCCTCATGTAACTCACAGCTTTTTAAAAGTCCACCAGCCCTTGGAGATGGAAAACAGCAAAGCAAGATATCACAGGGTTACAGGGGCACAGGGGTGGGGCTCAATATTACATTTCATAGGACAGCTCCTGCAGCAGTTCATTCACACCTCTGCTACTCATACAGCATTTTCTGGCTCTGTGCTCAAGGCAGATTTTATTTACCCTGGTGAGTGGAATCTTAATTTCTCTCAACCTCCCTGAAGTAGTTCCAGGTTTATTCTGAGGCAAGGGAAGAACCTGATACTGGTTTTTGGAAAACAAATGAATTTGCTGCACCCTGGGAGTTTTCATACATGATACATCCATCAGTTTTCCTTTCTGACTAACATTTGGCAACATGTACCTGTCATTTTTTTTTTTTTTAATTCAAACCAAATTGTTTGTTATTTCTTCCAAACCACACATTGACTGTCAGCACAAAAGTTTCCACACTGCCTCTGTGGGCTCACACACGTGGCTACCCTGTGAACAGAGGAACAGCCCTGGCTCTTGGAGAAGCTCAAATCCACTGAGGCAAGAATGTGAAAACACAGCTGGGCCCAGCAGCTTCTGCTGCTGCAGTAAATCCCTCTGTCCCTTCACACATCTCCCTACCCTGAAAGTCTTTAGGGGTGAAATCGTGAGTTTTCCTTCTCACTGCAGTTCTGTTTTGGCACTAAAATCCTTCTCGAGGCAAGGACAGTTTGGCATATTTTCCTTGTCTGCCCATCAAGCTCTTAAAAAATTAAGTTATTAATCATCTGAACATTCACCTCTGCTGCACTTGCTGGCCAGAAAATCCCATAGGTGGTTAT
Source organism: Pyrgilauda ruficollis (assembly GCF_017590135.1). Lineage (NCBI taxonomy): Eukaryota > Metazoa > Chordata > Aves > Passeriformes > Passeridae > Pyrgilauda > Pyrgilauda ruficollis. The sequence continues at coordinate 6,318,393 of NW_024520318.1, forward strand.
TTCAAATATGACTGTGTTTCTGTAGAAGACTTTTGAATTTAAAAAAACCCTGAAGCATGGACAAATGCACCCTGTCATAATTACTGCCTAGCAGTGTATTTTTAAAGCAGTCAGCTGAGCTTCTAGTTTATATTTCAATAATTTGCTTACTTGGTAAAATAAACTAAAACCCAAAAAAAAAACCCTGACAAGCCCCACATTCATCACTTCGTTTATCTGAGGTCTCCTCCCTAGCAAAGCCTTGCTTGCAAGAAGGAAGAGAATTTCACAGCTAAATTGTTTTGTAACAGATGTATCGATGGAAAAAGTTACTAACTGGGAGTGTTCTCTCCTTCCGAGTCTCCCGTTGCTATTAGTGCTGCTCTGTAGGGTGTAGCTTTCCTCTTGGGCTTCTGTGTTTGCTTTACGTGTTGCTTTCCTCTTCCTTTTGCTCAGGAGCCTTTTTACGACCTGGCAAAATAACCCTGAGCAGCAGCACGGAGTCTGCAGGACAAAAATGAGCCTTTGCCTTAAATATCCCCGAGACAAATGGAGGTGAGTAGAAACCACCCCGGGCTGGGGAATTGCTCTTGGTTTGCTGTTCACAAGTTGTTAGCAACTAGTACTTTGGATTTGTTTGGGGGTTTTCCCCCTGTTTGGATGCGGTGTTGAGAATTTAACTGAAGTCAGGCATGGCAATGCAGCGGAGCTGTAATTGCATCCAGGCCTTGGGTAGGGATTACAGAGTTGGTTGGGACAGAAGTCCTTTGAGCAGGGATTCCTGGTCCTTCCTGGCAGACCCAAACACATTTTCCCTCCTCCTTTTCCCTGGTCCTGCAGTGTGTCTGTGTTTCTGGCTCCCTGTGCACTCTACACCTGATGAGAGCATTTACCCTGCTCCCATCACCTCCCTGTACCTCATATATAATGCAGAGGTTGTATTTGCTCAGCTGTATTGAACCCTGCTATAAAAGCAGGGTGCAGAGGGCAGCTTCTGGATGCACAGTGAATCTCTGTAACTAACAAAATATAGCACCTGCCCTGCTGGAAGTGTCAGTGTGAAACCAGACTTGACAGGGTAAGTGATCCCAGTTCATAATCCTATAATGCTGGTACAGTTTGGTGGTACTGGCATAAATGTGGTACTGAGAGCTAAGCTGGGCTTTGAGATAAATTAAAATGGTGTCTTTAAAGGAAAATTACTCTGGATGGGATTTGATGACACGCAGATCTTTTACTCACAGGGTGTCATACCTGGCAGTTGGGTGCATGAAAATGATTCTGTGTTGTACAAACAAGACTCCACATGAGTCAAAAACAGGCAATTAAAGACTTAATATTCTTGACACACCTTCTTTCTGTTTTCTAAGTTATCTTTTAAGAATTTTGAAATTTACTGAGATGGAGGGGTTTTTTCTGTGCTGTTCAATGAGTATTTCTAATATCAAACTTTTAGGTTACATCAGTTTTGCCTGCACACCTATGGTATGTTGGTCTCCTGCTGTTTTTTCATGGGGTTTGGAGCCAGGTTTCCCAACTCTGCTTCCAAGAAAGAAAACATTGTTATTTCCTGTTTACTGATAATTCAATCTTATGTCTATTTAAAAGTTTTCTAAGAAAATACTGTTAGCAAACACTGTAGGTCAGAGACCACAGGGCTAGTTCATACATGAAACAGAATGAACATATTCCTAAAATATTTGATGTAGTGCAGAATCAACAGACAATTCTAATAATGTATTATGTAAATTATGTATAATTTTTAGATTAGTTTCCTCTCCAGTTCACAGAGAGCAGACACTTCTCCCTCAGGTTGTAAAGTACCAGAAAGCAGAGTTGTGTATTGGCGCATGAAGGAAATGTAAATTCTAGGGAGACACAAACTCAGCAAGGGTGTTAGAGAGGGACAACCTTCAACTGGGGATATAAAAACTGTCTTTCTCTTGGTGCTTGCCTCTGGCTTCTCTCTCCTGTCCCATGTAGACCCAAGGTTCCTTCACCCTGACTGGGTGTTCATGAGTGCTCTGGCTTTATTAGTCCCTTTCCCTGCAGCTGATGGAAGAGTTCACATGTCTGTTCCAGAGCTGACAGTGGGACTGTTCACTGGTTTCATGGAAACTCTGAGTTTAGCTGCCTTTTTGTTGGCAAACCCAGGCCCAGACAGCTGACTCACTCCACGCAAAGCAGTAGCTTTGAACATGTGCTTTTCCAAAATTTGCTTTCACCAAGGCTTCCAGGACACTTCTTGCTGCAGAACTTTGCTTTTCATATGCTACACTGAGACAAAAACACAGGCAGCCCCACACTTGGTAACAAGGGAAGAGAAAGAAAATCCTGTGTGAGGAACAAACCCAGAAGGGAGGCCTGGATTGTGTCTAAAACCTTGAACCACAGACAGAGAGAAAAGAATTTAAAATAACCTGAATATTTATTTTCACAACCTGATTTTATGTAAGGGAATATTTCTACTGGCTTTTCAGTTTCTCTTTTTGGACAGCTTGAAATGCTGCCCACAGCCTGTGTAAAATCTGAAGGGGCAGGTTTTGGGCACATGGAAATAACCTATTGCAGCCATCAAAGCCACATCAAGGTGATGTAGGACCAGTCACCCCTTCTCTCCTGGGCTCTCAGCTGGAGCACAGACCTTGGATTTCTGCTGTGAGCAGTTCATGCTCACAAGTCCTGCTACTGAGTCATTCTAGCTGGCTATTACATTAGTTATTTTCAACTATTTCAATAATTATTCTACTCTGAAAAAAAAAAAGGCAGAATCATGTGAATTGCAGAATCAAGAGGCTAAGAAAAATAGCATAGAGGAAGAGTACACAAAATATCCACCTGTGAAATAAAAATGTGCTGGGAAGTCAGTGGAGAGTGAAGAGAAAGAAACACCAGAGCAGCCAACTAGAAAAAAAAAAGGCCAGCATAAGCCTTGATAGTCACAGGAAGATCAAAAATAAAATGAAACTACTTTGAAACCTCTCAGCTGGAATACATTTCAGAAGAGCCACCTAGTCTCAAAGAAAGCTGTCAGAATGGCAAATTGAAGTCAGCAGGCAAATTTGAACAGGAGATGTCTTAAAAACAGGAAAAAACTATTCCTATAAGTAATACTTGACATGTCAGGAAGTAAAATACTTCTAAAAGAGAAACATTGGGAATGGGCAAAAACTGAGTTTGAAAATCTTCCATCCAGTGTTTTACTACCTGCTGCTGGAGATCTGACAGCCATTTAAATTATTTCTCAAACTCATTAAAAAAAAAAAAAAAAAAAAAAAAAAGCTTGCTTTGCCATCCCCTCAATTAGAGAAAAATCATCACATCATTTTATGTTGAGAGTTAGTTGAATGTCGTGTCATATATCACTGCCTCTGCATCTGACAGGAATCAAAGCAGACACTTTGAAAGGCAAGTGTCTTTGAACTGCTAATTATGCTTAACAGAGAAAATGTTTCACATGTTGCTTCTTAATGAAATTTGTGCTTTTACCTAAAAGGTTTTTCTCCCATCTTATTTCTGGACAGCATGAAATTATGTTGAAACTAACTGTAATCTATTTATTTCTGATTATACTGGGATGTTTAAAAAAGTGGGGGAAATATTCCCTGTTTCTTGCATAACCAAAAGCTTCTGGAGATTTGTTGAGAAATAGTGGCAGATATGCTTCTGGTAGATATGCTTCTCTTTTGGATATATGGTATTAAAGGCATCTGTGAATGTTCTGAATGTGAAAATAGTATTTTAGCTCAATTCCTCTACTCCCAGACATTTCTTCTTCCTCAGCTTTCTCTTTGGGGTCTTATTCTCAGAGCAGTGTAAAATACCCAAAAAAAGCTACACACAGATAAATCTTCTCTAACAAGAGCAGTTACCAAACAGGAGGATAATTTGTAGGGAGAAAAAGACAACAAGTGTTGGGCCAGAAATTTGGCATTGTCTCTAATTCCACCTCATTTAAGTACTTTGCATAAAGTTCAAAAAAAGAAAAAAAATATATAAACAAACAAAAAAAAAAAATCAGCAAAACCCAAACAAACACCCAGACTGCAGTGTAACTCCCCAGAGCCTCAAATCTTTTGACTTACATCTCCTCTAATCTTAAAGCTTCTGAAGTGATGCCAAAAAGTGAAACTCCACAAGTCCTGGGCTAGGAAGCAAGTGGTGTGTGTCTGCTCTGCTTTGATCTGCCAGAGGAGAGATTGTTTTTCTGGTCAACATCAAGCCATGTCTTTCAAATTAGGAATCTTCTGTCTAGGAAAATACTGGAATATGAGGCTGTGAAGAAAGTCCCAGTAATGTAAAGAGCTGCTGGCAAGTCAGGAATTGATGGTAAAACCTGCATTACCTAATATGAATCAGTAAGTTTTGTACTGTTACTCTCCATCACTGGAATAATGGATTTTCTTGCTGTTATCCAGACCAGAATTATTTTTTTTTTTAAATATAATATTCTCTGATTTATATTTCTTGAAGTGAAGAAGGGAAGGCAAGATTTGTGCTGGCTCCTCAAATTGTAAGAGACAATGTAAGCTCAAGAGTGTTGATTCTCATTTTCCTTAAAACTACTTTTAAAAAGCTTTACATATACAGGCAGAACAAAAATGACAGTCAGGCCTGTTAACTACTTTAGAACTGCTCCTTTCCATTGCCAGTTTGTCCCACACAATCCTGTGAGGTATGCAGTTTTGGAAAAATTCTTAAAACATATAAATAGTATAGTTCAGTCAATTGCTGTTCATCAGTAAATAAGAGCATTCAGAGGCACTGTCACGCAGCAGAGCCTGGGATTAGCTCTCAATTGCCTCTTCTGTGAAATCTCCCTGCTGTTTCCTCACATCCATTCACAAACATTCTTCCTTTCCACCCACTCACAGTCCCTACAAGAGTGTTTAGGAGCTCAGCTATTTTACTGGGATTAAGATGTGGACATTAGATATAAAAAGCAATTTAAAAAATCCATAATGTGCTGGTGGTATCCTTAAATGCTTCTCTTGCCCTGGCACTGACTGGTATGAGCTCTCTGATGGTGCCAGGTTGACAGCCCTGGTGGGATGCTGGGTTGCAGGAAGCAGGTTTGGTGCCATTCCCAGTAGGTCCTGGGAAGAAGTCCCTGGATTTGAACTGTGGAAGAGGCTCCCCATGGAACATGCAGCAACCCTCTCCCAGTGACCGTGGCACTGAGCCTGGGGAGTTCCTTTTGTGGGGCCGTGTTTGTGCACACAAAAACGTGTGTTGCTCTTGAGTGCATAAACATGGCCCCACAAAAGGAACCCATAAAAGTGTGCTCAAGGATGGAAAGCAAAAGGAAAAGAAGAGGATGAACCAAACAGAGAGTTATTCCAATTTCACCTTATGCCCTGGGAAGGCAAAGAGAGAGGAGAGTAACCTCAATGAGATCACTGATGGGCACTACCTGAGAGCTGCTCAGTATGTGCCTAATCCCTTTTGTTCAGTTGAGTCTTAAAGGCAACTGCATAAGTACTTCAGACCAAAAACCCCACCCAGCCAAAATTCACCTATGCACATTACCAATAACAATCTCACAGGCAAATGTTAGCTTGTATCTTCCATTTCCCAGTCCTGAGATCTGCATGTCCCCAAAGGATCAGTGTGATTCCTGATAGCATTAGGAAACCACGCAGTGGGTGTTGTACATCAGACTGACACCCTAGAGAGGAGCTGCTGGCTGAACAGCTCTATTTTTCATGAAGCACACCTTTCACTTTATGCCTAGTGGAGTGATATGTGATTCAGGAATTCTGGAAATTATTTTGAAAAACGGATTAAGAAAAACAGAGAGAAGGGGTGCAGGTAAAGCTGAACCTGCCATGGGGCAGTAGATGGACCAAGCGACCCCTGAGGGGCCTCCCAGTCTTTCTTTTCTATGATTTCTCTACGTTAATGCTTCTGTCTCACTAACTAGACAGCTGGCCCTGTGTCAGTCAACAAATAAGAGAAATGATGGAGGCTGGCTTAGATGAGGCCAGTTTGGACTGTTTTGTTTGCACTCATGAGCAGCCACGAGCTCTGGAGGAGAGCTAACAGGCTCCATGCATGGCCAGTTGTTGTCTGTGTTTGCAGACGACTGAAGAGCTGAAATCTCTCCTCAGAAGAAAGGTTGTGCATGCCAACACCATCCATTTCACAGCTTCTGTAGAAAATACCCAGTTGCCTACCCTAGTCTGTGGTACTGCTTTTGTGGCACATATTCCTCATTGCATTAGAATTCCTGTTATAAAATTGACTTCTAAATGAGGGAGTGGACTTCATCTATATGTTTGGAGGCAGAAGGTCTAAAAACTACTATAAAAAATGTCAATTCCTGACCTTATCCTCCAGCTGAGCCCTGAGAACTTTGGTCTCTTTTGAGAGGCTGCTCAAACATGAGCCAGGTTAATGCAGTTAGCCCTGAATTCCTGGTGGTATCCTGGCCCTGCCTGCCTGCAGGGTAATGAGCTCACCAGTTTCAGGTGTTGAGGCTGCTTGGAAATGATGCAGCACTGGTCTGTGTGTTACTGGTAGCACTGGGAAAAGGAGCAAAGGGAGAGGAAACATCACTCATTCCACTCTCACCCACTCTGGGTGGAATCCCCTGCCGCAGCAGCTCCTGCTGTCTCCAGTGATATTTCTCTTGAATCCTATTTCAATGCATTTACTGTGCTCAGGGGTTTTGTTAAGAGATTGAAAGCCCTGGATTTAGAGCTATCACAAAGCAAATAGTCTTGAAAATAAGTGTATTTGAGCAAGAAGAGCCAAATCCTCATCTGGAGAGGAAACTTTGATCTCCTCACATCAGCCCTTCTTCAATTTTCAGTCTCGATTGTACACAGGGGAAACTTAAGATTTATCTGAGTCAGAATACACCTGAGTTTTAGTTCTTTCACTGCTGAGAAATATGTACAGTTGTTCCCATTATTTCAGAAGGGTTGGTTTCTTGGTAGTTTTTTAACATCACACCCTGGTGTCTTTTTAATTTTTTTTTTTTTTTTTTGAAAGGCTCTTATTTTTGCAGCTTAGGAGTCATAATGAATAAAACCTGTGAATGCAATTCAGTCCAGATCCACGTGTTGAGTCATGGGTTCCTCTTCAGAACGTGCAGGAGTCAAATCTTGTCCTTGTAAGGGGATTGGCAGTAGCTTTGGAAAGATCTGTCCTCTTTCCCAGTTTGCAATCATGAGCTGTACTTCCAGCTTGCTTTTTATATAAAAGCAAATAAACATTTTATCTGCAGGCATCAGATATTGTCTTAGCAACCATCCCTATATCTGTGTGCAGCTGCACAGGGTGGGGAAGGAGGCTCTGAATTTGTTATATGGTCTGAGTGTGTCTCACACTGTTCATATTCATGCTACTGTTAGGAGATCCTTTTCTTTCCCTCTCTCTCATCTTTTACTCAACCCAAACAAAGCCAAACAAGAGCTTCCCACATCTCTGTCATCCATCATGTAGCTACTCTTTCATCATACCTGCAGCATTTTCAAAATCAGTGCTTACATTTTGTCAGTTACTATTAAACAGTTTTTCAGTGCTCTAAATCCCTTGATTTGGAGAATGCCTGAGCTAATGAGGTGAACAGAACAAAACCATTTCAGGCACTGCTGGTTCAGTGAGACCCTCAGCTCTACGCCTGAGCTCCTCCTCACTCTGAAGAAGAGCTCTCTTTGCCTCTTGTATATTTCTGACCTTTGCCTTCTTTTACCTATTTGAAATATATGTTCTTGCCATGCAACTGCTCGGGCAGTACTGCCTCACAGAGCCAGCCAGGGACTTCTTTGTGCTGTCCTGGGGGTAAATGTCACCCTCACAGCCTTATCAGCACACCAGACAGACACACACCTGCATTTCCCCTCCATATTAATAAGGTGAACATTATTACACATTTTGTTAAGCCATAAGTACAACAGCAACCTTAGGCAGTACAACCCAGGCTTGACATTGATCCTAATCTAAAGGCAAAGCTGTGCTCAGGCAGGACAAGCTTTCAGGTTCTGATGGCTGCTTGTGTTTCCAGGTTTTGGTAAGGAAAAGGTGTTGAGAACACACTTGAAATGATTTATAATCGACTTTTGTGGCTCCAGATCGGTTAGATAAACATGGGAGTGAATTTGTTGAGGAAAACAAGCTGCCATTCTGAACAGCTGGAGGTTTAGCCATCCCCAGAGCAAAGTCCATCAAACCCAGAGATGTGGCACTCTGCCAGACTGCTGCATGTGTGTCACTTTGATGGTCACACAGGAATGCCCTCTGGGCAGGAGGGGATTAATGATAACTCTCTGAAGCCCCAAGTGCCTCATTTTTGATCTTCCTGTGGCAGTATATTTCTTCCATTTTCACTTTGTTCTCAAAGCTTCACTCTTCATTTAAACCCTCTAAGGAAACTCCTTGCAAGATAGATGTACATTACCCTTTCAGGAGAAACAGAATCTCTGTCAGAAAAATAAATACCGAAATCTGTTTAGCAATGCCCCTCATGTAGACATTTCTCTCTCATCTTCTTTAAATATTAGTTTAGGAACCAGCTTTCATTGATAGAAATTTAATTGCCATAATCCAGATAGCATGGAATATTTCTATAGTGATGCTCTAATGCTAATTTGCAAGAATGGGAGAACATTTGCCATCCTAACAAATTCCTTTTGTCCTTGGATAAAAGAGACAGCAAAGACAGTGCCCCTGGCTAAGTGGAGACATGAGATAGATATCCACAGTGCTCTGTATATGAAGTCTAGTGTTGGAGATGTTAATAATTTTCAGTTTAACTCCTACAGAATTAAAACTAAAGCTTTGTACTCATTTCCAAGAAGAAACCTGCTTGGAAATAGCTTGACTTGGTGTTTTGAAAGATGGAAAAGATTATTCTTCATATTGACCTTGGAGACATGGATCCAAATAATGATATCTGGGTATTTATACAAATGGTTCTTCTCAAAGCTGCCCATCACAGCTAATTTTGCCAAATACATATGAAGTTTATAAAACCAGAAACATCTCCTACTTAATCTGAATCTATCCATGAAAGTGGATGGAATGAGCCCTAAATCCCAGTCCAGCAGACTAATGTAAGACTTAAGAGCCACCGTGTGAGGTACAAGATTTGGTGGACACTGTTAGTAACTACAATTAAACTAGTGTGCAAACCCATGTGCTGATGATAATGATAACACCAACCAGCCTGGACAGTATTTCTACATCACCCTCCTCCTTTTCTAAAGCAGTGGTTTAGGGCTAAAACTGTGGGTGTAAAAAGATTTCATTTCATTCCTCAGGCTTGATACAGGTTCAGGGCACAGTCACCATGATTCACACTCCTCACTTGTGGTTTATCCCTGTTCAATCCAGCCCCAGCTGGTGTCTGTGAATCTGACAAAGACTGTCCCATCTCACATATCCTGCAAGCACATTCCAGACCCACCAAGAACACACTGCCCTACCCTGAAGCTAGAGGTGCTTGGGCAGAGCTGCATCAACCCATCTTAGCTGCCAGAAGGAAGGTGAAATAAGGAAAAAAGGCTCAGAACAGCACAGAGCTCAAGAACTGAGTTTGTCTGCAGACCATGGTGAGACAAGAGTGCCACTCAGCCAGCCTGCTCAGTGGGGACACTGGGTGCAGGAGCAGGGGCAGGAGACAGGACAACTCCAACACTCTGCTCTGCCCAGCCTTGCTGGGCACCTTGGCTTGTCAGGACCAAACAAGTTCTCCTCTGCCTGTGAAACCCAGAGCCCAGCGAGCAGATCTAGGCCAAAGTGATACAGCAGCACCTGCCAACACATTTGCAAGGACTGTTGTGAGTTCTGCATAAATATTATTTGTGAGGAGCAAAAAGAGATTAGCATCTAACCACTGGCTCTCAGCAGAGTCACCTTCAGACCAGCCAGGCACAGTCCTACTTAATCTGCCTCCATTTCCAGAGCACTGATCACTATGTATCTTTGCATCGTGGCCATCCATCACAGCACCAGATTCTCATCTAAATACTGCCAGCAGCACTGTGAGCAGCAACATTCCCTCCTTCTCCCTCTGCATCTTATTATTGAAGTTGCTGCTGGCAAAGGAAAGGAAAGTGGCTGTGTCCACAGTGACATTAGTAGAACTGTCAGCTTAATCAATGCTGATCCTTTCCCCCTCATCCCTGCTTCTCTGCCTGCACTCCTTTTTGAGGCAGCACAAAATCTGTGTAAATTCACCATTGTGCACAGCCATCCAGGAATCCTGCTGGTGTTCCACGAAGCCTTTGGTACCTGACTGGCTCCAAGTCCACATGCCATGTCCCCCTCGGCCACCAGGCCCCCAGGGACAGCCATTGCCAGGGCTCCCAGGGGCCAGGCTTCTCCTGGACAGCAGGAGCATCCCTGGGAGCAGCCAGAGCAAGGAGCTCATCTGCTCTCTGCAGGTTCCTCATCACAGAGGAAACAGGATTCCAGCAGTACTGAAGGCAGAGCAGGGCACAAGAGAGGCTGGGTGCTTTGACAGACACCATACTGCAACCAAAAAAAACTGTAGCAAAGTTTCCCAAACCCTTAGGAGCCTGAATGTTTGTAAATAGTCCCTAAGCAATTCAATTCAAACAAAATGTGGTTTTCCACTTTGGAAAGGAGCAGGTAAACCTCCACTAGTGGTGCAACCCTATTCAGCTCACTCATCCCACTGGGCCATTATGGAGAACAGTGTGGTGTGTAAAGGGTGTATAATTTTTGTATTATAAAAATATAAAGTTTTGCTGCGGACAATACTTCATAATGTGAACTGCAGAGGACTGACCATGAGGGACCCTCCTGGGCTCCAGGTACCCCATTAACTCAGGCAGAACCAGCAGACACGTGTGAGCAGAGAGCAGCTGTATTTGGTCACAGAGTTGTAAAGCATGAGATGCACAGGCAGCTTGTTTGGTATTTTTGTTTGTGTAGGGTTTAATTTTTTTTAAAGACAGTTTTCAGAAATGGAGATTTATTTTTTTCCTCCTCAGCTCACCAGGCTGATACACACTTCATGGTGTGACTTGTTTGGTAGGTGTCAGTCAGCTGGAGCTGGATTTCATGTAACAAACACTACTAATGTGCTTGGAGAGGGAGCATCAGAGCAAAGACAGACATTCTTGGACAGCTAGCATTTCAAAAGTTTCAGCATCCATAATCCTCCCTCTCTGTCTTATGTCTTGCACATTTAGGGTGTGGTGTTTGCACACCCTTGTCACTCCCTACCTCCTGTCAGCTCGTTGCAGTTCTCAGCCTTCTGTCAGTGTCACTCTGCCCTGTTGTCACCTGACATTCCCTACAGTCTGGAAAGGGAGTTCAGTGATCTGCCCCATTATATTCAGCCACAGGGTCTGCAGAGCAAGCACAGGCCAGGGGTTTTGCCCCCTGGTCTCTCCTCCATGCAGCCCATCTGAACCACAGCCAAGGCACAGCTTCTGCCAGGGGCAGCACACTCAAATATTGTCTTTTCTGTAATTTCTCCCATCACAGAGTAGATGTGGCCTGACACTATAGATGTGTTCCTTATACTGTTAATAGTTATTCCATATAAACTTTCCCTCCTCCACTGTGTCTCCATTGCTCCTCTGGCATTATCTTCTTTGAGAAGCAGTCAAGGAAAAATTAAGTACTGTGTTACTGCACCAGGTTTCCCCAAGATTTTGGGGTCAGAGAAAGAAAGGTTTGTTTCTTCCCTTCCCTGACAGAATAACCTGCTCCAGGCAGCACTGCAGTACTAGCAGGTAACTGCATTTCAGGAGGAGTAATTCCACCTGGTCGATATTCCCACCAGCCCATGTGGAGAGCTGGTTGTTTAACATCTCTAGATTGCGCAGTGATATCTACCTAATCAGCTCCTGTCTCAATTTTCAAATCTCATTGAAAACCATACCTTGTCTTCCTCAGCAGTACTGCCTCATTTTCCACTTCCACTGAGCTATTATTTAATTCACTGGCAGTAGCTGGCACTGACTGGAACACAGTTCACAGGGTTGACCTGGAGCCACAGCCCAGGGCTGAACAGTCCTACAAGCTTGGACAAAGCACTGTGCCCCTGTTTCCTCATCTTTGGCATAAGAGTAATGTTTCTGCTGCCAAGGGAGGCTGGAATAATTATGCTTCAGGAATATTCAATGCTAAACACTTCTAGCAGTCTATTTATCATGTTTATAGAGTAATGGCTTTCAGGAATAAGAGATTAGAGAATAGCCCTGTAGTTACAGATCTGGGCTGGAGTACAGGAGAGCTGTCTCCTGGCTCTTAGGAAACAGGAGACACCCGAGGCAAGGTTTGGGCTTAAACCTTTAGGATGGAAAATACAACCTTTTCCTCTATGGAAGCTAAGTAATTCCTATTTGTGAGTTTGCAACCAGAGCAGTTGCTGTCAGTTTTTAAGTGAATTGTCACTTGTACAGTTGCAGTATGGATTCAGTTTATAAGTAAAGAACAAGAAGGAATAACTGCAGTTAGGAGAGGATGTGCAGAGCTTGGTCAATATCTGTTCCATGTATTTAATGAAACCTTGCACACCAGAATTAATTCAATGAGGGAAATGTCTCTCAGAGCCAATGCTGACTTCAGTAGTCATTCATGACATTGAACAAGACAGCTATTACTTGTGTCCCTTTCACTGAAAAGAAGGAGCACACCATCAGACCCACTACCTACTGAAAAACCAGACAAGGCTGCTTACAGCCTGCAAAACCAAGGCACAGCCTTTGAGGGTTTCCCTTTTAGTGTGGTTTCCAGACAAGCCTCTCTGCCACCTTCAAAGACTTAAAGACATGCCACACTGATCTCCCATGGAAGTTTTGCAGGAGAAGCCCAGCAGATATGATTCATGCCACGAGGTGTGAGCAGACAGAGCCCATCCTGCTGGCACTGCCCAGCCCGCCTGCTGCCCACCTGCTGCGGCAGCTGCCAGTGAAACTGCACTGCAAATGCTCTTACTCCCCTTCTTTCCATGATTCCTGAGGAAACCCTCAGTTCATCTGCTGCTCTTTAAGCAATGAATGGACTCCATGAAGCATGTGGTGAGCAGGGGCTCTGCAGGGCCCCTAATTTGCAGCAGCTCAGCCCCTGTGGCACTGTGTGCTCTGGCCTTATGGCCAGTGCCTGACCAAGGGGTGCAAGCCCAACGCTGTGGAGCTGCACCGACAACCCCAGCTGGCTGCTTGCCCTTATCAATTTTCATGGGTTTGATAAAATATACACATTAATTCATTAGCATCTGTGAAGTTACTGCCAGAGTTGGCCTCTCTGCAGAGCAGTGTCAGGGCCTGCAGAGGATATGCTTTGTTTGTAATTATGCAACTTCTTCTGTTGAGTATATCTTCCTTTAGCCCTTTTCATCTTCCCTATAGACAAATATTTTAGAGGTAGATTACAGAAAGCTTTTTCTTTTTTCCCAAAAGGTTAAGAAAAGCTGCAGTAGCAAAGATGATCTTTTGAGGATAACAGCTAGATGTTGGACAGGAAAACTTTGGATAGCACAAAATGTGCCTTGGTAACCTTGTTGGACAAGGAGATGGGATTAAGCCATCTTTCTTCTTCTTCTAGAAAGGAAAACCAAGTCACAGAACTCAGGACTCTTAAAAGCTAATGAGGGAGTGAGAATCAAATTTCTACTGGTTTTATCCCTTTGAAAGTCAGAAACAGAGATAAATTCTTCCCTTCAGTATGCTGCTCTCAAAAGCAAGAAAGAGGCCTCTCAATGGTGCTGGTCAAGTAGGAGAGAAAGCAACAGCCTCAGGTACACCTGCACAGTCCTGGTCTTTGCAAAGCATTCCACCTGCACAGAGTCTTGTTCATGAGTATTAAAAATTAATTTGCTGACATGCTTTATTGACTGTGCTAGCCCTGCAGGGCTCTATACACCATTTCTTTCTGGAATATGTGGTTTTGATTAAGAAATGAGGAATTTGCAGAGCTGCACGATGTTGCTGCTCATCACATGAGAGTGGGGTGCATTCCACCTTCCCCTTCAGTAACCACAGACCCACCTTCACTCTGTCCTAGGGCTCTCCATAGCCTAAAGCAGCCAGGAATGCTGGTTAGTGACTCAGCAGTGGCTGCAGGAGTGAGAAAGAGCCCCATCTTGTTTCAGGCTGGTGACCAGCACATCAGGAACCAGCAAGTGAAATACAATGACCATTACAATCACTGACACATAAAGGCTTTGCCTCCCAGTTTGCTGTGAGGGTTCTGGGAGATTTAATGTTGCAGTCTCCTTTCAGAGCAGACCAGCTTTATGTGTGCTTTCCCAACCCTACTATTGATCTTATTTAAACTAAGATATAGTCCTAGCACAGACAGAACAGCACTAAAGTCAGGAATATCCCTTGAGGCAGGGCCTCATCCTATGTCACATCCTACTGGCTTTCCTTGTCTGCTGGTGGCCAGTGACACTTACAGAGTTATGCTGGCACATGTAGGAAGGGCAGCTTTTGTTCATTTTCCCTGTGCACTATTTCTAGCATCCCTATTTTCTCCAGAATGCTTAAATACCAAAGCGAGTGCAGATCCATGGCATTGGCAAAAGGCTGGAAAGGATGAGTTGGTTTTTTGGCTTATAGAACAGCTAATGTCAGAGAAGTGACTTAATTTGAATACAAAACTAGTTTTGTGAGGAAAAGAAGAAAATATCAGGCATAAAGAACTGTTAAATCTTTCAGAAACAGCCATCTAGAAGCCAGCTGTATCCTAGTGAGCAGCAAGGGGAACTTCCAATGACTAACCATGTCAGCATGGATGGAAAGGTTCTCCCTTCTTTGCCCAGGTCTGATCAGATGACATGTCTGACATTCAGAGAAGTTTTAACTGTTTTATATCAAGATCCTTAGTCACACACACACACACACACAAAGTGTGACTTGAAAAGAGCCCTCCCTTACAGTGGATAGGATTATTCAGTGACAAGGTGTAACTGGTTCCATGCAGATGCGCCTTCCATGGGGCAGAGCTGTTCACAGGACTTTTCCAGGATAATTTGCCCCTGAAGATCCCAGAGCTGCCTTGGAGCAGTGTCAGTGTGTGAGAGAACAGAGCAGGCAGAGGAGCTGGGGCTGTAGCAAAGGCTCTGGGGGAGATGAGCAGAGAAAGGGGTGCAGACAGGCCAGGGGTGCAGGGATTGCCAGCAGGGAGCCTCTGGTTCAAAGAGAGAAGGAGGAATCACTGAGTAAAAATTGGCCCTTTCCCCCTCCCTTCCTGCTGGGAATGAGAGTGATCAAAAGGATCCCCCAGAAATAATTTCTGGTGGTCTCTTTGCTCTCACAGGTCTGGCAGGTCTGATGTAGAAGTAGGAATGGTCCTGAGATCCAGGAAGGTTGGGTCCGTTCTGCTTTGACCCCAAAACCTCTGGGACACTGGGAAACCTCTGGGACACTCTTTGGCACGGCGCTGCAGTTTTGTGGGTGCTCCCTGGGAGCCGGCAGCCCCCTCTCTTCAGCCCCCTGTGCCCCTCCGTGCAGACCCCCCTGGGCAGGGCTGTCCCTGGAATCCACCTCTAGGTGCTGCTATACTACCAGCTATGGATTTCCCGGCAGGAAAAACGGGAAAGGGATGGCAGCAACTTCTTCATGATGCAGGAGTAAACTGCAGCAGTTCTGGATCACCAAAATGTGCTTTTCTTTAAAGCGTGGTGTTAATTCTTCCATAAACCAGCACACCGGGCACAGCTATCCCTCCACATCTCCTGCAGGACAAGCCTGAGCATCACCTTCTGCTTCCTGTTTTGACTGAGGGACAGCTGTAGTTTAGCTTTTCACACAAAAGAAAAAGAAGAGGTTAAACTGAACTAGTGGCATTGTCAGGACAGGAGTTAACCCTGCCATGTCAAGGGCGAGGACACAAGTGATTTGTCACAGACAGCAGTGATGCACCTGGGGCTGACTCTGGAGAGTAAGGTTTAAGGCTTCAGGCATTAGCAAATTAGCATTTTGCCTAATTAGATATTGATCACTATCACTATCATGACCACTGTAAGCTTACCACAGTGTGAAGGAAAATTAGAACACGTACCAGAAAACACATTAATTCCTTCTCCTCCAGGAACTTTACTCAGACATTTAGCCAACCTGCAAGCCTTACCCTGCTGTTTCCCAAATGAGTGACAAATATTCCCTTGTTTCCCAAGGGCAGCCTCAGTTTTTCTCTTTACTGCCATACAATGATTTTCACCTTGCATTAAGGTAAGGTGTTGCTCCTCCTTTCCTGATGCCCCAAGGGACACACATTTAAGGTGTTCCATATCCAGCTGATCCCATGCCAGCTGTGCCAGTCAAAGAGGATTTTGTCTCTCCACCATCCATATATTCTGTATTAACTGTTTTCCTGTGTGAGTCCCATGCTGTGCAGGGCTTGGCATGAGTTCTTTGTTGCCAGATGAACCCTCAACACCATCACACAAATATGGTGTTAGCATGGCAACAGTGGGTAACAGACCTCCCTGTCCCTGGGTAATGAGAACTATCAAAGTTCATGTTGCATCCCTGGTAGCACATGTAGGCTTACATAAGTGATTTATTCCTGTATGCACTGCAGACAAAGAAGCAAGAAGGCTGTGCCTCTAATAAGTTTACCCTGGTTCAGGTGGTCTGCAGGACCTTTCTGAAAGTGCCCACAGGACACTGTATTTCCTTTGAAACATTAATCTCAGTTTAGGGCAGGGATGGTGTGTGATGAGGCACAAACCTTGGAGAACTGCTCTTTAATTTTTCCACCTGGGAACTCTCCTTTCAACAAGTGCTTTTAATGCCTATGTGTGAACTCTGGTGGTCTTTGCATGCTGAAATGTGAGAGCTGTGTGATGCTGCTCATAGGATGGGAATGCCTCAGGCATGCCATGAGAATTAGCTGGGTGGCAGAGAGCTGTGCTAGGGTGCAGTGATGGGAGCAAGCAGAAGGTGCTCTTCTGGAGCATAATCCAACACAGGTGATCCCGAGACACAGCAGGCAAAACCTCAGGGGAGGAAAAGCCTTGTTAACCTGGGATGTTTAGCTCTTGGCACTTCAGCATCTGGAAAATAGTGCCTGGCATGAATTACAGATCCAGCTGCAGCAGTGTCCAGGCAATCCAGCAGGAATATCAAACTGTGGGTAAGAGGTTCTGGCCAGAGACACACAACAGCCCTGCATGGAGATGAACCTACAAAAGAACAGCCCCCACCCCCTGCTCTGCCGTGTCAAACCATGCCCTAAATGAGAAATGGTGCTTGAGAAACAGCAGGGAGCAAGAGGCACCTTACAGCCCCCTACACCACAGGCTGTGCAGCTCCCTGACCAAGCTCTGGAGAGCTTCCCTGCACCTGCTGGAGAGCCAAGGTCTCCATTTCTCCTTTCCCTGTAAGGAATGATAACGTTTGCTCCGAGTCACTCGTGGGGTTCTGATGGAAGCTGAGCACTGGGTGGGGGTCCCTGAGCTCTCTCTTGGTGCCTCTCTTGATGTTTGGGAGCTGGCACTGATGCTCCCAGCCACTGCTGGCTCCCACGACGGCCACGGCCGACTGAGCCTTCAGTGCAGAGCAGCTCCCCCACAAAAGTGCATTTTGCAGCACTTTCCTGCAGCCCAGTCCAGAGCCATGCTGTTGCCCTGCCTTTGCCAGCCCCGTCGTTCCTGTGCAGTTTCACACAGCCTGCAGGCAAAACTGTCAAAGCAAAGTGCAGCTTCCTGGTGCTGAGCAGGGAAAAGGCACCTGGGGAATCGTGACCTGATGCCAAAGATCTCAATGCCTGCAGAGACATTAATGTTCCTCACGATATTGTGCTGTCCCAAGATGGGCCCTGGCTGACCCAGCTGCCATCTCTGCCCAGGCATGAAGCCACTCCTGATGAACAGATAGACAGACTTTCCAAATATTATGTTGTGTAGAATCAATCTTGACTTCTCACCTATCAGCCAAATCCTCACACTTCCCCCTGTGTGAACAGACATACCCCAGCTTCTTTGCATTTGGAACTGGAGTGTTATTTCTAATTTTTATGGTATTTGTTGGTACTGCTGCAGGTGTTTGGGGGTTGAGTGAAGAGGAGAGAAGGCAGTTTATGCTTTTCAATACTGGAGTAGGTTGTGTCTGTGGGCATGTTCTGCATCTAAGGCAGTGTTCCTGATATCTGGGAGATCTTTTTCTGGAAAAGAATGGGTACCAAGCCCCGTCTTCTTAAACACTACAGGCATCATCTCTTGCCCTGTCTTGCATTACCTCCTGTAATTAGCTTTTACATTAGAACTCAGAGTCCATTTTCTGTGTCAGACAATGCCTCAGCAAATTTTGGCTAAAGATTGAGGATTGGTATCTGTGGGAATTGAGCCAGAATTTATAGCAGAAACACAGGTTCTATTTTTCACTGAATTACATCTTAGCAAATGTCAGCGGGTGTGATAATTACTTGCTGGATGAAATATACTTTTTTAATCATGTCATTTGTTCCAAAACACTGTTTCTGGTATTTTCTCCAAGGGTTGCTTATTAGTGACACCTCACAAGCTGAGAAACTGGGACTTTTCCCTTCCAGCCTTGAACAGGAATGAAGGGCTGTGTTTGGGGTTACTAACTGAGATTCACTGCAAGCTTCCCTAAAATACAGATACAATTATCTGCTTTTATTGCAGCAGATGCTCTTACAAGACCTCCTGTGACTCTGTGTTACTTGTGGCCAATGATTGCCATGAGCTACACGGTGCAATCAGAGGAAGGGCTGTTGAACAAGCCCAGGCTGTTGAGCAAAGCCAGGCTGTCCCCCTCGAGTGCTGGTGGCATCCCACCACCTCACACTGATGACCTGGTGGCAATCCAGCAAGGCAGAACCTTCCCAGAGCCGAGTGCAGCTTCCCTGTAGCTGGAAAACGTTTTCAGTCAGAAGAACAATCACTGATAAAAATGGATTCAGGTCAGCTTTTTCACTGCTTTCTCTCAGGCAGGACATTCAGTGATTTGTCCTAGGCTGGGAGCACACTTTCTCTGCCCAGGGTGGACAGGCAGTTTCCTTTATCAGGAGTCCCCTCATGTCATGCATGTCACAGCTGTCTTTCTGGCCCCTCTGTGTTCTGCATTCTTGTATCAGCTTTACTTTTTATTGAGTTGATCCTTAAAATCCCTCTCAGCATAAAAATCTAACAGTTGCCACCATGACAGGGTGACATCTGTGTCCATCTCAGGCAGAGGCAGCTGAACCCTGCTTTAATTTCTTCCTACCCCCCTCTCTCCTCTTTTCCCCTCTCTACCACTGAGTGTAGGCTCACACAACACAGAGGTTCAGTTCAGAAGAACTAAGGGAAAAAGATCAAACACACATCACTCATTTTTACTGTAGGTGAGGAATATATTCATATGACAAATCACTCATTCTCTGAGAACAGAGACTGCACTCAACATGGGGGGAACCTTCCCAGTGGACATGTCAGAGGCTGGGGTATCCACCACAGACATTTCAGGCTCTCAGAGGCTGAAATTGGGTCTGGCATTAACTGTGCTTGTTGGCCCAGTCTGTGAGCACTGATGTAAAACAGATGCTGTGCCACCTCTCAGTCACAGACATTTTCTGTCAAATGCCTGAGATCCAAACATATGTAATGTGGGGTCTGGTTATGCTTCAGCATGTTTTCTAACAAATTATTTCTTAGAAATAAAGCACTAAACAAAGGGGAATTATAATGAAACAAGACAACAATGATAATGCCATTGTATGTATCTGGAGTAATGATGGGGCTAGATCAGATAATGAAGGTGTAAAATGGATAAACATTGGCACCTCTAATACCCATAATAAATTCTAGGACATTGGAAAACTGCACGATATCAACAAATAAACACTTCATAACACTAACAATAACAACCTCATAGAAAAAAAGATATTTAGAATGGTAGTCATTGAAGGAAAATGTTCCAAAATGCAGAAACCACTACAGGACCACATAAAATGGATATTTGCATGATGAAAAATAATCAGAGCAATTCTCTTGCTATTCCTCAGCTTCTTGGCTTACTCTGGTATCTCACAAAGCACCTTTTGCTCTTTTGGTTTTATCCTCACACGTGCAATGGGGGTGACAACTGCTAAAGATAAGAGTGACATTAATTCCCATGGCTTTGGCATTAGCAAACTCTCTGCAGATCCCACTGCCTGACAGGCAGGAAACTTTGTCATAACAAAAGGTGTTATGCCACTTAAAGGTCTGTGCTTATGGGGGGAAAGGAAAGGATCTTCTGTGGGAGCATCACAGGGGAGGATGTGGAGCACAGGGAATGGG
Organism: Pyrgilauda ruficollis; assembly: GCF_017590135.1. Taxonomy (NCBI): domain Eukaryota; kingdom Metazoa; phylum Chordata; class Aves; order Passeriformes; family Passeridae; genus Pyrgilauda; species Pyrgilauda ruficollis. The sequence goes on from NW_024520318.1 coordinate 6,338,590, forward strand.
GATGGCATTGCTGCTGCTTTGCCCACTTGGTCCTGTCTCACCCCACACGTGATGGAAGCAGCAGAGGTGACAGAGGGGACAGCAAACTGCAGCATGGGTGCCCTGGGCTGGCAGCCTTGCAGGGCTCTGGGAGCTGCAGCCACCTTGGATCACACTTCCAGCCCACTGGCTCGGAGAGCAAGGGGATGGACATATCTTTCTTAACCATCCTCACCTCAGAGTTTGCTTTTTGGCCAAAATTAAACCAACAAATCTGCTGAGGTCCAACAGCCCCAAATTTAGCAATATATTGTAATAAGCTGTACCAGCTCTGCAGAGTCCCTCTGGATGTCACCGGGGATGGAGAGCAAAGGAGTGAGGCCAGATATCAGTCAGCATTAGCAGACTAATAACAATGTCTCACAGCAGGCAGGGCTGGGGCTTATCCCTCTCCTTCAGAGCTTCCTCCTCATTTTGCAGCAAGGGAACCGAGGCACAGCAGTGGTGTTGGTAGGAGAGATTCCTCTGACTGTAAGATCATGCCCCAGGAGCAGCTTAGTGCCCTGAAAGCAGCCCCAGCCCCAGGCAGGTCTCATCAGCCCTCTCCTCCTGCAGGAGCAGTCAGAGCTCACCCTGCCGTCGCGTTGGGCTCAGCTTCGCAGCAGATGTGCTGCCTTTGCAAGTGATAGCCATTCCTGCCATATCCTGAAATTAATTTCTCAGACAAAAATCTGCTTTATTGGGAATGAAAATGAGCAGCAGACCCGTCAACACAAGCACAAGTGTGTGGCCAGCAGGACAGCAACAACATTTGTGATTAAGCAGCCTTTCCCACTGTTCCCTTCCTCCACATATGATAATTTAGTCATGGTGCCATTTTTCCAAGACAACTGAGTGCACATATTTTTCTCTTTTTAGTTGACTGCTGCAGAGTGGCTACACTTGAGAAAATTAGTTTTTATCATTTTAATAATCTAATTTTCATAAACCTTTTAACACAAAAACAAAAACTACTTAACGCACAGCAGATAATTAATATTGAAAATAAGCTCTGCAGGGGAACTGTAGTACCTGCTGCCTTGCATGAGGCTCCCAGAATAATGAATTAGCCAGGAACTTTAAGTAAGTTTGTAGGAACAACATAAACAGAACCAACACAAACACCACTTCCACTTGATTTAGACAGATCACATCAAGAGGCTGCTTAATATGTTGATAGCCTGACTTTGAGAATAACGTCACCAGTGTCCCTGCTGGAAATGTAGTGACTCTTAAAAAACAAAATCATTCATATTCAGAATTCCCACTCTAGAGGTGACAGTAAAAAATGTAATTACTTACATGGCCTGAAGAAGAGAATTTGCCTTTTCCCTTACCCCACAAGACATGATGGAGGGAGGGAAGGGTTTGCAGCTGGAACACAGAATGGGGCACACTCTTAGCTCTGCTCCCCACCCTCAGGACAGCAATGGCCAGTTTGGACCAGGGGCCCAGGATGAGGCTCTCTGCTGCCCTAAAGGAGTGGTAAAGGTGAATATTCCCTTTCCTGGCAAACAGCAAGGGTTTGTTTGGGTTTGGGGGTTTTTTGTTTTCTTTTATTTTCATAGAGTGTGGGGAGAGATAGCAAGGAACCCTTTCTGCTGAACACATCTACCCCTAAGAAGTGTCACATAATTTATTAATGCTGAGAGCCAGGCACTGCCAGCAGACCCTGAAAGGGCCCTTAAATGCCAAAAATAATGTGTGCACTTATAGAGCACTTAACACCTTCAAAATACTATACAAATGTTAACTAATTATTTAAGGAAATAATTATTTAAGGAACTAATTACTGACAGCAAGAGGTTCACTGCTTTTTCTGAGCATCAGGTGTACTCCAGGGATCCTTTGAAGGACCCTGATGAATTTGCTGGGACTGCAGCTTGCTCTGGGGGGGTTAATGGCTGATGCTTTGGGGAGGGGAGCCCAACTTTATCTTGTCTGGCCCATGGGAGGATGCTCAGCTTAGGAGCACCCAGTGGCAGTGGTCCCTGTCCTGACCCAGGCCCTTCACCCATAATTCACCAGGGACCATTTCCAGAAATGACCCCTCCAATGTCTCTGGCAACCAGGATGCACAATCTGCATGATTAATAAGTGTGCAGAAAAAGTTTTTTATCTGCCACAGTTACAGTCACTTCACGAGGGACTGCTCAAAGATGTGAGGTTAAAACCCTGTGCTGGAATAGGAAATGGTGGGAAGGGAATCAAACAAGAATACAGATTCATTTAAAGCTCATCAGGGAATGATAAGGATAGCAAAAAAAATCAGAGTGAATTAATGCTGTCAAAGGGTTTAAAGGGAATATGAAAGATTCTTATTATATGAGTATCGGGGGAAGAGAAGCACAAATCCTAGACAGATGATATGTCCATTAATTAGTAAACTGAAAATAATGATGACTGGAACCTATCTTTAATGAGACAGATAAAAGAAATGTGGACAATTCAGAAATGAGAAAAAGCCAATAAAACACCTTTTCTTAGTAGCAGATGAGAAAATACTTCAAGGAAAATGAGCTGGTACCTAAATCAGCTGAAACAGATCAGCCTATGGTATTGGGGGAAGTGGTGAAAATGCCATGCTGCATGTGATTATTCCTCCTAATTAGCCACCAGAAGACTAAGAATTAGACTAAAGGAAAGTCTATATAGACACTTAAAATGAGAAATAAATTATCCCAAACACTATTTTATGAATATCTACCTAATACCCTTTCTAAACCAATCATCATTGCTCTGGAAGGTGGTGAGGGTGAGGAATACAAAGGCAGGTGGCACAATTAGGGCCATCAAATGTTCCTTGCAGGGGCCCCTGGGTGGCTGCAGTCCCTCGAGGCAATGGCCACTGCTGCCAGCAGCTCAACAGGACAGGGAACAGGACAGGAACAGGACGGGGAACAGGACGGGGAACAGGACAGGGAACAGGACAGGAACAGGACGGGGAACAGGATAAGGAACAGGACAGGGAACAGGACAGGGAGCAGGATACTCTGCAACTGGTGCTGAGGCAGAAATGCCAGCACACAGCTCTCCCTGGGGTCTCTTGGGTGGCCTCACCACAACAAAAGGGTTTTTGCTTCCAGCAGCTGGAAGGACCACAACCCTGGAGGGAAGTTGCACCCCAGGTTGCTCTACAGGACCCCAACATTTTGGGACAGAAGTCACAAGTCAGTATTTTCACCTGGGCTTGCATTGGTACAATAATGACAGAACTGCCAGTTAGCTGAGCCCACAGTGTAGAATGGGCACAACAGTGCCCCCAAAACACGCTTTTTTTGGGGTGTTGACACATCCAGCTGCCTCAGCCACAACTCTGGTCACGGGTGTTTGGCACCTGAGAGCTGGGCCCAGCAGCACAGAGCCTCCAGCAGTGCCACTCTAGCAAGAACAAATCTCACCAGACAAACTTGATTGCTTTTCTGAGAGAAACAGAAAATCAACGGATGAAGGGAATGCTGGAGCTGTAATATATTTGCATCTGAGCAGTGCATTTGATACTGTGCCTCATGAAATCTTTCTAGAAAAATTAATTTAAATCAGCTTGAAGATCAACACTGTCTTAATTGAAAACAGGCTGGAAAGCCATAAAGAGAGGATGACAGGGAGTGGCAAAGCATGGAGTTGAAGATGTAGAAGAACCACAAAGCTTACTCTTAATTTATATTTAATATCTGCACTGTTCATCTAGAAATGGTAAAGGAAACAACATTTTAATAAGATATGCAGATGAGATGAAACTAGGAGGAATTAAATCCTCCACAAAAGATGCAAACAGATCCAGAGAGAGAAGCAGCTGGGTCAGGACAGTATAAAATGCATTCAGGATTAGCTACAGAGCAGGGGACTGTGACCAGTTTTCATGTTTACTGGAACAAACAGATCATTAGTTTTCATTGGTAGGAGGAAAGGAGGTTTGGGTTCATAATTTTGTGTGTCTGCTTCTGTGGATGTGAGTCTTGGGAGCCTAGAAGCTTATGAAAATCCACTTCTACCCCAGCATGTTGTACAATTTGGATATTTTCTAAGTTAGTGATATAAGGCAGGATTTGACTTCCTCATGGGTGACATTTTCAGGCTGCAGTCTTCAGGACAGTTGTGCATACTCAATAATACTTACCAAAAAAAAAAAATTAGAATTTGCCTGCTAAACATCTGAAACAGAGCAGTAGGTGAATTCCATCTACTCTCTTCAAACTTGTGGACACAAGTTAGAACCAAGCTAGAAATGAGCTATGGCAGCAAAAGGGCCGTGCAGTTTGGGGCAGGACAGGTTCAGATCACCTTTGTGCTCTTCTGCTCTTTCTACACCTGGAACATTCTGTTCAGTTCTGGGAAGCTCATTAGCAAGGAGATATTGAAAAATTGTGGTAAGTTCAGAGAAGAGTAACAAAAATTATCAAGGGGATAGAGAGATTCATTTATAAAGGAAGATTAAAGGAACTAAATCAGTACTGGAAGAACTGAATCTGTAATACACTCAGAGAAAAATGGCTACAGAGAGATGTTACAATCCAGTGCTGAAAGGTACAAATGCCAAAGACAGGGAAAATTAAGTGGTGGGGGGTAAAAGGAAGTATGATAATTAGAAATGAGAAAGGGAAACAGATTAAAAATCCAGAAAGAATTCCTGACAAGGAAACTCTCATGTGCTGCAGCACTAGAAGTTAAAGTGAAGAAAAAGCCAGAAGATGAAGATGTGCAGTGCAGGGTGATCACCCTGTCCCCCAGAGAGCAGGAGATCAGTGTGCTGCCCCCTGCTCTCCCTGGGATGGGCACAAATCCCCCTCTGGGGGTGACACGAGAGCAATGAATGTATGAATATGTATGAAACCACTGTGCACTGTGAGCTGAGGTGACAGTATCATTTCCTTCATGTATTTCAAACTTCCTCCAGTGAGCGTTTGTTCAGGATGGAGAATTTGGATTCTGGTCTCTGGGTAATTTTCCCCTTGATTATCTGAGAGATTTAATGCTTGGTGGTACCATGGGACCAGACACACCTAGAGGTTTTCTTCTCTGTGTAAAATTTCCAGTTAATCTCCCACACTTACAGCCACTTGTCATCACCCTACAGCAGTGCACCTTTATGCTCTGTGCCAGCAGCAGATATCCTTTGTGCCTTGTCCATGCCAACACAGAGCCTTCTGCAGGATTTCAGCCTCCCCAGGACTGAGTGGCTGATGCAGCACAGCAGCTTGGCTTTCTCATCTGTTTTGTTTTCCTACATACATGGTATTGCTTTCACCTCTCAAATATTGATTAAGTCAAGCCAAAGCCTTGTACTAATCAGTGCAGCACAGTTTGCATTGTTATACACGTGAGCCCTCTGTAACTGGCTTTGTAAAGCAGCACGTGAGCTATCTGTTTCCAGAGTGAGACAAGGGCTGCGTGTTTTAGCTGAGATCAGCTCTTATGTGCTCTGTATCACCTACACTCTCTTCAGGAGTAATTTTATGCACATTAGAAAGTGTAGTTTGGCTCTCCCCCACTCCTAATGATAGTTAATTAAACCAACTCATGTGAAGTAAGCCACCTTCCATGAATGATTGAGCAAAGAGAAAGGATGGATGGCTGCATATCAACCTTGGATATAAGCTGATAGATCAGAGGAAAAAAGTGGAAATTAATTAAATGAAGCCATCTTTGGGAGTATTGTTTGCCCCCACCAAAAAGTAGCAGTCTAAAAGGAGACACCCTTTTAAAACACAGAGCTGAATTCTTCTGTCTCTTGCACCAGGTGAAACTCCCAAAATGAGCAAAGCTTGTAGGGAGCTTATCTGGAGAGGGAGCACAGACGTGCTCTGGGAACAGTGGGAACCAGTGGGGTGAACTGTGCCTGCCTGGTTCCCAGCAGCTGTCAAGTGTGAATTCCTAATCTTCGCATAAAGCCGGAGATGGAGTCAAATGACTTTGTATTACTGTCATTTGTATTCTGCCTCCGGATGCTTTCATTCCTCTTGCTTTGAGTAATATTTTTTCAACCTTGTCTTCCCATTAAAATTTCCTCTTCATTAGAGAGCATTTCAATATAATTTCCTCCTGAACCAAGCTCAGGGTACAGCCCAACTAATAAGAATTGCATGATCTGCATTATTATGCACACATAATCCATTATAATTGAATCTTATTCCACTTTAATTGCACGTGTTTACAAACACTGCAACAGATTATGTATTTTAGTTGATTGTGCCATTAATGATTGAAAAGTCAATGCTATTTTGTGTTAAACCCATTTTTGGCTTGCATAACTAGTGAAACAATATAAAAGTTCTGGGGAGTCACAAGATACGTTTCTAACTTTCTCTGTTTTATTTTTAAGTGTTGGGAAGAGTTCTCCCCAAACTGAAGCCATGCATCTTTAAAATTACAACACTTTGTATCACCCAAACGATGTTCAGTCTTCCAGAGTTTGGCAGGATTTTAGTTGAACACTTGCTCTTGGTTGCATTTGGAAGCTAAAGGTACTTTAGTGACACAGACTTTGTTGTTTGCTGTGATTTACAACAGCCCCACCACCCACAAGCTGAGTTCTTCTGTTTTTCCAGAGAAATACAGAAGCTTTGCACCCAGAGCTCAACCATTTCTGAGCAGGCTGAAATTCCTGAGCAGGCCCCCACTGCCTGACTGGGACTTTTGCTTTTGGGCAGGGAGATAAGGTCAGCAGATGCAGAATTATTAAGGAAATGGACCTCCTGAGACTTCAGATACTGAAGAGAATTGGAAAATTTGGCAGCACACTGTGCTGTTTTGGTGCAAGGTCAGTTAGATAAGGTCAGTCAGGATGTTAAATCTAGCCACTGCCTAGTTTGTCATCACATTTTGCTACAGGAACAAGGAAGCCTGATAGACCAGAATCCCCAGAAGAAAAAATATGAAAACCAAGTCAATATTTTCACCAAGATTTATAGAAAATGAACTTCCTTTTATGTGCCTTTTCTCAAATACATTTACCCCATGTAGCTTTAACAGAGATAGGAGTGCTTTATCTGGGTTCTGTTCAGCTTTTCCCCACATATGTTCATTCTGCTGCTCTTTCAGCCTCTGTGCAGGGCATTTCCTCACCCTAAAATCTGTCCTTCAGACATGAGTAACACCTTGCTGAAGATGCTGACAGGACCACCAATTTTAAACATCTTGCAAAGAGTCCTCAAAACAAACAGTAAATTTTTGTCACCAGTGCATCACAAGTCCAGTGGCTTTCCCTTGAGCGTCCCCTGATCCGGAAAGTCAGTAATTGAGAACTGACTTCATGGCCCCAAACATGCATATTGACTTGTTTAAATTACATTATAACGTAACAAAATACTGCTATGCTAGTGTAGGAGAAAGGGTTTGTCTGAGTGGAAGACAGGTTTGGCAGAAATCAAAATGCAGGTGATGTGCTCAGCAACCTCAGGATGTGATTGTTTATGTCTTTGACAATAAATAATACATCACACGCACTGAAAAATGGAGCTTCACAAAAGTCTTGTGAAGTAAATCAGCAGCTGTTATCTAGGACAGAGAGGGAGATGGGGCATAAAAAGGTTAAGGAACTTGACCAAGAGGAAACAGCAACCTGTGGCCACGTCCAGCTCCTGGGGGTGCCCTGGACTGTGCTGGGAAGCACAAGCCCTTTCCCTCCCAATTCCCTTTTAGCTACCAACTGCAAAGAAATGGCCACTAATAATGCATTTGGATACTAAGTTGTCAGGAGGATGTGAAACCATGCGAAATTAATGGTTTTTATGCTCTGTGATGGATTTACAGAGACTCTCAGAGGCTTTAATTTGGACAGGCTGGGTTCTGCCATGCCTTATTGTTTCATCTATTGGATTTTTGATAAATATAAAGCTCTCCAGTGGGACTGGGGATTTGAAGGGTTTTGGGGTGGAATTAAGAAATATGGTATGATTCTGTGTTTATACCAGGAAGGCTTTTGTTTTGTGCTTTTATGGATTTGGGCAGGAACCATGACCTTGTCATTAATTGTTGTCCATTATGACTCAGAACAAACTTACTGCATTGTTTAAACTATTTTCTAGGCATCACAAAATGTTTAGACATTTTGTCTGTGTTGAAGTGTGAGATTCTGTCCACCTCTGTGCAAGATTCTAGATCAGGGGGGTATGCTGGTAATGCAGAGGTGATCTTGTAGACATTTATGTTTACTATTATTTATGGCAGTTTGTAGTGATTTGAAAATACTTTGGGCTGAATCTGGTTAATCCAGCAGTAGCCTGCATGCAGTAAAGGCAGGATTTCAATGCTCTGACTGCACTGCCCTTTCTTCCTTCCTCCCTTCCATGGATGACATCCTGCTGCCTCCAGATCTCTACTCTCAGTGCTAAGTGGCCACAAACACAGTGGGCATTTGTGTTGAGGTTTGCACTCAAGCCAAGAATTTTTTTGTGCTTTTAGGGTAGAGTATGCCAGCATGCCCCTCTGTAGTCAGGCCCCAGTGCTGAGGAAATGTTTTGTTCCCCTGTGATGAGAAGTGTGGCAGAGGTGAAAAGCATCACTATTTCTGCAGTCCTTTCAAAGGAGCCCCCGTGGGAGCTGACATTTGAAGGATTCCCTGCGTGTGGTGAGGTCTGCTGTCAGCCAGGGAAGCCAGGATCCCTGAGCTGGCTCACAGGTGCTTGGTGAGGAGCTAAAGCTTTTGTTAGTGGGGAGCAGAGCTCTGGAAGGAGCAGCTCTGTAGCTGCAGGAGAAGAGCTGGTACAAGGTCAGAGCCTTTAGAAAGGGCAAAGAGAAAACAAGCCATGCATGCACCGCCTGTGTGCATTTGCATGCATGTGCATATGCAATTAGGTCCGTGGGTGTAATTAACTCCTGGTTCCTGGGTGCATTTGGAAAACAAAGTGTCAAGTTGCAGAATACACCGTCCTCGTCCTCCTTGTGTAAGCATAACTACATCAACCTCAAAAGAAGAAAGAGGAGGGATTTAAAGCACTGCAAAAGGCTGTATTGAGGCTGAATCCCTTGCAAAATCCTCGTGCTAAATCAAACCTGCTTCAGTTAAATGAGCTCATCCACTCCTCCATCATACAAACTATTAGTTTTTCACTCTCAGTACTGAAAAAAATGTCAGCAGTATTATCACTGTTTTTAACCTGGCAAAGGTATTTGCTGCTGTCCTGAGGTGTGTCTGCCAAGCTTCAGGACCGATGCAATTTTTATGCCTGAAGCTTTGTACAAACATCACCTCTGGGGGTGGGGGGTGGAAATAAACGAGTTATCTGAAGAGTTGGCACAGTCTTAACTAGTGTTGAGCAGCTGGAGAATCTGGAAAGCATATCAGACTTGGAGTCTGTGGGGAAAAGAGGAAATTCTGCAGTTACCAGAGTCTTTCCATAAAAGGAACAAATTAAAGGGAGAGGTGAGCAGGCAGAGCACTTCAAAGATGGGAAGTCTGCAGACAAGAAAGCGTGTTGATAAGACCATTAAAAGCCAGCTAGCAGAGTGATTAATGGAACAGAATTGCCTTTTCGTTCTTGGGATGAGTAGACAATTGCATCCCAACGGGATCACCAGAGATCTGAGCACAGAAGTCAAGCCATCACTGAAAATCTGCATTTATTCTCACTGCCCTCCCAAATAGCTCTCCTTCCAGCAAACACTGATGAGCTGAACTTCCAGATCTACTGGGATTTTAGTGGGCAAGGCTCTTGGAAGAGGAAAAAAAACTGAGAAGTGGGGGAATATGATTGGTGGCATGCAGAGCTTGAAGAAAATATCTAAGGAGTTCCTTGAGCAGAAACCTGGATGTGAGGACAGCTCAGGTCCCAGCCCCTTCAAGAATTCTCTGAAGTCCTTGGGAATGCCTGCAATGCAAACCCCATGGCCAGGTGGGAGGTCACATCTCAGCACAAATGTTTTCTGTCCCTGCTGGGCAGAGTGCTGCGAGCTGTGGAGCAGCTTTAAGCTGTAGCCAGGAGCAAATGGAGGGGCTTTCAAGCACCAGAAATACCCAACGATTAACTCAGCAGTGACTGAAATAAAAGAAGCGTCACGCATGGAGGAATATTTGGCACGTTTCCAGGTCTTAGCAAATACAAAAGCCCATCAGCCTAAAGAAGCATTAGGAGTTTATGATGTGGAAATAACTGGCTGGTGTGTGACGCATTTCTAGCTTATGGTGAGCCGTCTATTAGAAGAAAATGTTTTAGACATTCTGGGGCTGGACTCAACCTCCCCGCCACAGGCCAAATGCCGTGGACATGAGGCAAGTGTTTCAGAAACAGAATATCCTGCCATGTGCAGAGAGGGAAGAGATCAGGGAACATTAGGCATAATTACTTCTCAGCTGTTTAGTGCTCAGATGAGGTGATGGGGAAAAGTCTTCTGTAACAGCTGAGTTCAGGCAGTTCTGTCTGCTGTGGTGATACCTTTGCTGGCTTTCTCTCACTCTGGGGCGCCCACTGGATGCACAGAAACCTTTTACAGTTTGACCATTTGACTTGAAGAAAGCGCTCAGAGTAAAAGGGGATCTGCAGAAATGGCAGGAGTGAGTGAACTGTTCTCATTGCATCTATTTTAGCAGTAAGGGAAAAAAAAAAAAGGGTGGCTTGGTGGCTTAGTCACGTGCAGCAATCAAGGTCAGCACGACCTTGGGTTTGAGTAGCAGCACTCCATCCTCTCCAGTGGAGTCAGGGAATGCAGAGCATTCCATGGACACCACCAGGTTTTACAAATCTTCACAATCAGGAAAAATACTTCCTTTACAAAGATGCAAACTGAAACACAAGGAAATGCCCAAGAATCCAACAGCACGTCCAGCAGTAACAGACCATGGTTGGTTGCCAGTCTGTCTCTGCAGCTGCATTCTCCTTGGGAGAAAAGCTGGGGGAAAGTACCAGAATGTCACTGAAAAAAGAGGGCAACGAATCCTTCATCAGAGTAACTCCAAATGGTATTCACAAGCCTTACAGCAATTTCCTTAATGGGCACTTTCTGAAGAGTGTTTCTCTAGAGAACTTCCTCATTGGAAGAAAATCTCAGGTAGTTTCAGGAGGGCAAGTCACTTCCTTCCATAACCAACCTTCCTTCCTTCCTTCCTGGGGGTGAGGAGCTGCCCCAAAGTGTCTGCATCCTTTATGGTGGTAGCAGACTCAGTAGTGAACCTCTGACTCTAAGAAATGCTGCCTTTCATACAGTGAATACGCGAAGATGGGAGCCAAAACCCAACTCAGTCAAGCTGAAAAATGGGCCTGTATCTATTTTTTTCCTTCTTTTAAACACTAATTTTCTGTCCTCTGGGTCTTTTTAATTCTTCTCTCTGCTATTTTTGTCAAAGACAAGATTTGTGCTTTTTATTTGACACAGTCTTTTCAGTTCCTCTGGGAAAAAAAATTTTAAAAAGTAGAAGCTGTGGATATATCAGTGCCAGCTACAAAGTACTACAGGGAAGATTTCTCTGCTGGAGAAACTCTGTTATGTGTCACATAGCACCAGAGGAAGGGAGGTTTGGTCCAAACTCTTTACCTTTGGGCAGCATTTTTAACGCTGTGACATTAAGAACCATCCCAGAAGAAAATGTTCACTCTTCTCTCCTGAAGAAGAGCCAGGACTTCTCAAATGCTTATAGGATCTGGACACTCACACTTGTTTCCATTTCAGACAATACTACCTGGTCACAATGCACTTACTCCTTATGGCTTTTATGAAAGAAAATGCCCAGACATTTGCAGGAACAGAGTCCCTTTTGCTTCCTGACTTGAATATCATAGTAAATTTATGGGCTTTGCAAGTACCTTCATGCTCAGAAGGCAGGGTCTGTTGCAGGAAGAGTTTTAAAACTAAATCACAGAATGTCTTAAGTTGGAGGGGACCCACAAGGATCATTGAGTCCAACTCCTGGCTCTGCACAGGACACCCCAAGAACCCTGTGCCTGAGAGCCTTGTCCAAATGCTCTTGGAGTTCTGGAAGCCTTGGGGCTGTGACCACTTTGCTGGGGAGCCTGTTCAGTGCCTGACCACCCTCTGGGTGAAGAATGTTTTCCTCATGCTCAACCTGAACCTCCCCTGACACAGCTCCAGCCATTCCCTTGGGCCCTACAGCTGCTCAGCACAGAGAAGGGATCAGTGCCTGCCCCTCCTCTTCCCTCAGAAAGGGGAAACTGAGGAAATGTTTGCTCAGACAAGAACAATTCCTTGACTGGCAACGTTGCTGCTTCCATCACTCCTCTGAAAATGTGCCAAGGGGTACTTTCATGGGCAACATGACATCTTAGCCATGCTTTACATGAGCTAAAGAGACATCTACCTTGTGCCAGTAGAAGGAAAACATTTCCCCATGAGAATGGTGTCATTCTGCTGACAAACATCACCATGGCACGGAGCTATGGCATTTTCCAACAGAAATGAGCAAGCCTAGCTAAAATACCAGGGCAACCTCACGACCTGTGATGCACCAGCACAGCCCTGACCTGGCCCTCACATCCCTCCCTGTGCCTGGGTGTGATCAGAGGAGGCCAGACCCGGGCTAGCACAGCCCTGCAGGGCTGGGGTAAAAGGAGCTGCAGGAGCCTGTGCCTGAGTCCTGTGAGCACTGGCTGTGAGCAGCACTGCAGCAGAGCAGCAGCCCTGCCTGCAGCAATCCTCGCTGCACCTGGGGATGCCACAGCCCTGCCCGGGACGTGGCTGGGTTCAGTGCTGCTCCTGAGCAAAGCAGCAAGAGCTGGGGTCACCTGCTGAGGGGATGAGCAGGGAACAGGGAGAAGGACTGCCCAAGCTGAGCTGATGCCTGCCTGCTCCTCCTCCTGCTGCTGTTTCCTGGGAGCTGAGGATCAGACCAGTTCTATTTTCAGGATTTAGATAAAAGTTTCAGTCACAGGTCATGACTCCCTCAGTTACAAGGGATTCTGACCATTTTTCCTGCGGGGTGGGAACAAGAGAGCAGCTGCTCTGCTGTGCCTGCCAAGCTCTGTCCTGCCTGGCTGGAGTGCCCAGCTCAGGGAAAGCTGCTTCCTTCATCCAGAGGCCATAAAGATGCTGACACCCACAAACGTGCACACCAGGGAAATTCATGCATGGTCTCCCAGAGCTGGCCTTCAGTACATACTGTCTGTGCTCCTGCTGGTGCAAAGTCTCTTCCCTGTGCCCTCCTCAGACACTGCCTTGCAAGGCACAGGATTTCACAGAATCACTGCAAAACCAGAGATCTCCTGACAGGAGCAGAAAAACAGAGGGCTGGGAGAAGGTTCTGCATCACTGAGCCCAATTGCCTGCAGTCACAGGCCATCATTCCATAAGATCCCCTTCATCCAGCAGTGAAGCTGCTATCATAAACCTGGTTTTGCCTGGTTTACAGTTTACTTTATTTACCTACACCTCTTTGTCAAGAGGACTAATTTAATGCCTCATTCTTCTGATCTTCCCAAAATTTCCAGCCTTTTACTTATTTGTTCTTGTGTCAATGCTGTTCTTGAGTAGAAATAGCTCTTCCCACCCTCCAGTGTTAGCCCTCCTCCCAGCTGCATTTGTAGACAGCAGAAATCTCTCAAAGCCATAGAAAGGAAAGGCTGCATTTGCTGCACTTCTCTGCAGCTGTTTCTTGTTTTAGTAGACCTTTTCTGAGTTTCCTTACCAGGACTGACTGCCTGGTGCTCCAGGTAAGGTCTCATCAAGCCCTGGAGCAGGGGTGTTCACACTGGATGTCTGATGCATCATCATAGACTCACAAAGTCTCTTGGGGCATGCCAGAACATCTGACTTCACTTTTTTCTTTATCATTTTGAAAGGCTAAGCCCCATTTCACAGGAATAGTGCATGTCAGGATTCTCTCAGTGCCCAGCCTTGCCCTTCACACGATCACAACCTTCTTCACTCTTCCATCTCTCCTGCTGCAGCCTTCAAGTCTATCCCATTTTTTGAATAGTTTTCTGAACTTCCACTATTGTGCTTATCCACCCGAATTTCACCTCAGCCTAAAATTTTGAAGCATCTCCTTTTGTGCCAGGAAAATTAGAATTATAAATGCAACCAATCTCCCCCACCAACCCTAAAGGGACACCAGGTTCACCACTACATCCCAAACTTTTCCAAAATATACTCTGTAGTTGTCCAAACATTTCCTGCACAATTCCACTAATCCCTGTTTTCTGCAGTTTGACTAATCTTGTCAGCATGTCAAATACACAGTAGAAGTCCAGAGAGATTAGATCTACTGCACTGCTTTGTTAGGAAAATCAATTATCCTATCAAAAAAATCATCAAGTGCATCTGACACAACATTGCTTTGGTAAAGCTTTGCTGCATTCTTTCCTTCAAAAATAAGTCCTTTTAACTCCTGAAGCTTTGTATAACTTTGAGGTCAGACAAACCAGCCTTTAGTCACAGAGATCATATTTTTCCTTTAAAAAATATACTAAGTGAGGACTACACAAAGGGGTGACAGGAACAGTGACAAAAGGGTGACAGGAACAGTGCCCCATCTGGAGCCAGATTCCATACAAATTGGCTCTAGCAAAGCCACAGCAGAACAGCACCTAACCTCTATAACTGTCCTTTCTACCTTCTTTCTAAAAATGTTTGGGATTTTTTACATTATTTAATTCAAAAGAGGTTAGAAATCATGCTTTTACAGTGTCAAAGTACAGACTCATGGGTTTAGAAGTCAAGCAGACCGAGCACCAGAAAAATAACGTAAGACCTGGATTTTCACAAGAAACAAAATGCTGAATCTTTTCCTATGGCAGTGAGAAAAATCTCTTCTTTAAAAGAGGCCAGAGAATTTGAAAGTGCACAGAAGCTGGTGATTAAAAATGAAAATAAAATTGTGACTATTACATGTGTTTTGTTTGGGTTTGATCCAAAGGCTTCTGGATGGTGCATGTAATGGGCTATTAGATGTTCACAGCCTCCTGCCCGGAGATCTAATTTTTAAGCTTTTCTATATCCTTTGATCACCCATGAAAAAGGACCTGGGTTTGGGGACCTGGTGGGCTCCTATGTGTAAATTTATATTACCAACTTATATTAGCAAAATTTTAACACACTAACATATTTTGTCTCCCTGTTTCCCCTCCTCTCTTCATCCTACCCGCGGAGGACCTCCGTGTTCTTGCCTCAGCCAGGGCAGCTTTTTTATTTTTCTCCCTGAAACCTGATTTTCATGATGTCCCTCCCCCTCAGGATGACCAGATGTCATTGCAGTGCCAGCTTTTCGTAGCTCTGCTCTGTGAGGAAGCCCTAAAGAGACCACCAACCCACACCACAGACCTGCAGTTTATGTGAAGACAGAGGCAGAGGAGGGTCAAAGGCAATGAGCTGGAGGGGTTTCAGAGCCAGAAATGCCGTGGATTTTGCAGGTCATATTACATCTTTATGATCCTTTTTCATGTCCTCGTGCCTGAGAAGAGTCTATCATTCTTTGCTTGCTCCTCTACTGCTCCTTTCCTCAGCACAGCCCTCGGCCAGGGCTCTGCATTCCCTCCTCCTCGGTTTCAGTATCCACTGGGACTGCTCCAGCAGCCGCTGAGAGCTCTCCAAGCCAGACTGTGCAGGTCTGCAGTGAGGTATTTTGGCTAACTGTTTGGACAACACACACACAATAAAGATGGCGAGTTAATGAAAATTAAGAAGAATGAGGACATTTCACTTGAGCTGTTCTAGGACCGTCTTAAACAGCCTTGCATGGGTAATTTACCTCATACTGCCATTAGAAAAAAAGTAAAATAGCCACTGACTGGAATTAGAAAGGAAAGTAATGAAATTCAAACACGATTATTATCAAAGACAGGCTCTAATAGGATATCAGAGCCCAGTTGAAAGTTCAGACAAATTTGAACTTAATGGAAAAAAAATCCCCCATTTAATTTTCTGTTTCACAAAACAGTTTTATTAACCTAATAAGGAAATTTTAGCAAATCTGATTGTGCAAGGAAAAACTTTTGTTATAAATAATCAAACTCAGAAATTGGATGCCAGCAAAGGAGGAAATTTCCTTCTCATTTATATTCTTGTCAAAGCACTGAAATCAGAAGAGCTTCAGGAAAATTTAAAACTTCCTTTGTAAAGATATATTGCTTGACAGTAACAGGGCTCATACATTTAGATGGTTTTCCCATCATACTCAAATATTATTGACTGTTATTATTTAATGGATAAAAGATCTCTGGGAAAAAATCCAATATCAGGATTGAAGTTTTTCAAAACAAAATGCATTTGTATATCTGGGAATAGGAGTTAGAACAGACAGTACTACTTATACAGTAGAGAATATAACATATGTATCATACCAAGTACATTAACGTAGAATCTTGATCCTCTATGTCATTAGAAATAGCTATACTAAAAATTAATGGCAGACAATTTTTTCATGTCAGATCTTCCAAGGAATATTCTAATAACTAAAGTATTGAAAGTTACTGAAATGAAGCACATAAATAACATCAGGCACACAATGTCTTTTTGTTCAGTGGCTGCACTGCTCTTGACACAATAGAGCAGTCCCTGGAAAAGAACCCTGAAATGATTGAGCTGGCCAAAGCAATTAACACACACAGTTGTTTTCCCTGCAAGAGAGGACAGAAAAAGCACATCTGCTTTTGCACCCAGACGTGTATTCCTCACTGGGGTGTGTGGGACAGACATCACTTGCAATCAATCCAGTACCAATGGGCTCCTGCTTGGCTGCACGTCAATGCTCCTTCATGCTATCCTGCATTCAGCCGTGCCAAATTCTGCCTGACACTGGCACGGGTGGGAGCCTCTCCATCCACTGCCCTGGAGCTGCTCTGTGTTTACACAGGTGGAGCTGAGAGATTAATCATGTCACCACTTCTTTACCCCTTTGATAGGTGTAATTTGGATTCCTTCTCTCTTGAAATCCTATCTTGACAAACACTGAAGTGTCTCCGACCTCAAATATGAAGGCAGCCCCTGTTTTGGTTCTGCCCTGAGTTTTCTAACAGAGACAAGAGGGCAGCAGTGATGATAGCACAAGTGTGGCACAAATGTTGTCCACACGCCCACACTACTGCCCGCAAGGATCCTGCTCGGCCAGGCCAGTGGCTCCTGTTTGGAACAGTCTCACACAGATATTTCAAATCCTGCAGGCTCTGTGAAGGCAGGAGCCTGTCACTGGTGTAGGGCACTGAGCCTCTCATACCCCACAGTCCCCACAGGGGAAGTTCCAGTGCTCTCTTTGCTGGGAAAGGCTGTGCCAGGTTCAGGAGGGAAGCCTGGGAAAACAAATCCCCATCACAGGGTGCTCCACACTCCAGGGCCTTCCCTGCCTGCAAGGACAGAGGGAGCCAGGTCTCCAGACCAGGGAGCATCTCTCACACTTGACAGGAGCCTGCCACAGTCTCCGCAGCTCCAGAGACCTCCCTGCTCACATGGGCCTCCCAACCCTTCACATCCCACTAAACCTGATCAGAGCAGAGGTTCTATCTCAGCACAGGCAGGACAGAGGCTCTTTGCTGGTTTGGGGGGTTCACCCAAGTTAGATTTGGGGAGACATCTGAGGATCTGTTATTCACCTCTGCTCTGCAAATAGCACAGTCTGTCTGGAGTGCCAGGCAGGCTCTCCAAGGAGTGGCCTTGGCTTTCCTGAGGGATTACACTGGAGCTGGCTGCTGGGGGTGAGCCATGCTCAAGCCCACTAGCCTGGCAGGGGTTAAAGATCCAGCTGGGACTACCAGAAGAGCAAGCAAGAGCCAGTGAGCATCGAGGCAAGACGGGGGGGAGCTGTTTTAGTCATCTGTGCAAAAATAATAGCAACTCTGAGGGGAAAAAATCCAGGTAAATAGACATGGTGTATGAGATAAACGAGACCCTGGGGATGTTTGTTCCTGCACGACCAGATCCATCATGCCTCCCCCAAAGGATATTGCTTTTCCAGAGACTGGGGTTTTTTACTCCTTTACTGCACCAAGAGGCATTTGAAATCTGGGCAGGGAAATCAAGTGAAGAAAAGCATCCTTCCTGCAGTGGCTGTGGGTGGGAGGAGAGGGGATTAGAGGAGTGAGCCAAGGGTTAGAGACGCTGGGTGTGCCTGTGTGTGTGTGTGTGAGGCACATCAGAGTGCCTTTATCCTCTGGGATGCAGCAAATGCATCCCAGAGCCTGATCCTGCAACGTCCTGGTCATAGTGCAGCTGGGACATTAATTAGAAGTGCAGACTTCCTGGGACTGCTTTTCCAGGTCTCTTCTGTTCCCACCATTAAAACATCACTGGTTTCTGAGGCATGAGGCTCCAGCTGGGAGCTGCTGCAAGAGGGGTTTGGGTATTGTTGGAGAAATTCTCATGCAGTGAGGATATGGCCCCTCATCCCAGTAGGGATGAACTCCACAGCTTGCAATGCATCTTCTGTGCCTCTCTCAGAGGCCAGATTTCGAGTCAAGGTTACTTCTAAGACTCTGAAAATAGAGCAAGTACAGACACAAAAACTTGAATAATCTTCTTAACACTTCTCAGAGGAGAGAAAAGGTCAGATTACAGGTGTATCTGTGGACAATTTGTTCCTTTTGTTGTTGTTGTTGTTGTTGTTGTTGTTGCTTTAAAAACTCAAGGAAGTTGAGAAATAATGAAAGATTACTTCAATATCCATAATGAGTATAAAATCATTTCAAGCAGATGTAAACAAATACCATTAGGTAATTAAAACCAGAGATAACTGACTGGCTAAATTCCTCTGGAGTCCACTTCAGCTTTTGATGATGCATTGATATTTTTGCATATGCAGAACTGAAAAGTTCATTAGAGAGGATGGAAAAAAGAAATTAGTTTTATCAATGAAAAAATGTGTGTTTATGCCAGAGGAGTATCCCTGTAGCTTGTCTTGAAAGCAAAGATTTATCATTTTGCCTATTTCCTCTTGGAAAGCCTCTGCTTGGTTTCCAAATATCATTTTTCCCCAACTAATTTATTCGTAAGCACATCCTGTGTCCTCAGCTGCTGTGGTGATGGGGAAGAGGTGGCACCTTTGTACAGGCACCGTAAGATTTTCTTTATGGGGAAGAAATAACTTTGTACAAAACCTATATATATGTGGAGACGTATGTTTAGGACCAAATGTTGTCCTCAGAGGTATAAATCCCAAACAACTCTGCTTCAGTAAGTATAATCAAACCCCTCTGGTCACTCTGCAGGAAAACTGAGAAGAGATTTTAAGCTTTGGTGAATATTTGGTGTTCACGACCATAAATCCTGTGCTGGTGGATTTATGTGCCACTCTAGGCACCTGCTGCAGAATATAGATCAGGAAAATTAAAAAGTGGCATCTTGTGGGAGGTTTCTGCTGTCCCTACCAGCAGGCATTTTCTCCAAACAGGCTGGGCTTTGAAACCAGCCCAGGCAATGTCCCTCCTGCCCCCTGGCTGCTGTGAAGCTGCCACCAAACCCCTCCTTCACCCTGCAAACAAGCCTGCACTCCCACAGCATCTCCCAAGAGAGTCGGTGGTGTTGTCAGACAGAGGAGCCAGAGGACATCAGGCATTGTGCCTTCATGAGTGCTGTGTGTGATCACAGCACCAAACACCCTGTACAACGTGGAGGCTTCTCAGGCAGTTTTAGGCCCTTTCTCTTCTGAATTTGAAGTTCATCAGCAAGACAGCAGCAATATAAACTTAGCAACACTGAATTTCAGTCATCCTGTCCCAGTTCACAGGCTCACAAAGGAATTTATAAAGGCAGAGGATTATTCTTAGTTTACAGGTGGGTAAACTGAGGCACAGTGCTACAAAACAGCCTCTCCACAGTGCTGCTCCTGGCCTGGCCTTTTACCTGTCTGCTTCTGTTATTGCTTCACTGAAAACTCCCTCACTGGGGCATGGCAAAATCCCCTTCCCTCCCCCTCTGCACGCTCCCTCCACTACTGGATCTTTCCCACTTGATCTTCCACTCCTGGAGTGCAGAGCTCAGTATACAGCACCAAATCATCAAAGAAACCCAAAGAGGCATCTCACTGATGCAAAGGACCTTTCGAAAGGGAGAGCACAGAAATAGAAGCATGAGCTTCATCAGACAAGTGACTATTCCACCAAAGCAAGACAGAGGCAGCTGAGTGAAGAATAAAAGGAAGAACAGATTAAAGGAGAAACTTGAATCCTGAAGAAAGGAGAGTTCTGCATAGCAGATGATTTGCAGGGGGTGGCAAGAAAGGCAAAGGAATTATCTAGCAATATTTTGCTAAAATTGCTGGAGAAGTAATATTAACACAGGAATAGGAAAGTGGACAGAAAAAGCAATCAAGAGTTGGAGAAACAGCCAGGCACTGTGTGTTAAATCAGAGAGCATCTAAGTGGCCAATTTGGTGTTTCTGTGAAAGGTGAATGGCACAATGCTTTATCTGCCACAAAGCAGGGAAATCACAGCAGTGTCGATTGGAGCAGTGCTTCAGGAAATTATTGAACAAGAGAGAAACAAGCTCTGATCATGGCATTCCAGGAGAGGAGTAAATCCCCAGAATTGCACACAGGGCTTAGGCCAACGTGGCCTGCAAATGTCTGAGCACTAATCCATTGCTTAACAAATGGGAAAGCAGCAGGCAGCAATTGCTGCTCAGCAGAACTGCTCAGAGCAGGAACCATCTCTGCCCAAGAGTCTCACACAATATCGGGCTGAGAAAGCACTGCTACTGAGAACCAGGCTGAGCAGAGTAAAATTGCTGAAGTGTGAAATCCTGTTGGAATTACTCAACAGTCACTCTGGAGACTGGCCCCAGCAGCTGGGTGTGCATCCTCAGATACATATTTTACCAGCCTTTAAGCAGGAAACATTCCCTGGGCCCAGCAAGCAGCATTGTGTAAGCAGCCTGTTTTGCTGGATTCTGGGTTGTTGCTGTTACAGTCAATCCTCAGTGATTTGCTGAAGAGGATTGGGCACACTAGAAATCATTTAATTGCATCATCTCTACCAAAAGAATTCGATAGGTTACACCACCCATTGTTGTGAAAGATGATCAGTGAGCCTGGATTTCCCCTGCAGGCAATCACAAAGGATGCCTGACCTGTACCCCTGTGGAAAGCATAACAAAGTCAGTGGTGTGGCCCCTGTTTGCACCAGCAGAAGCAGTCTAAAGAGGAAAAAAGGTTTATTCTGGTGTCTTTGCTGATAACTCTCTCAGACATGTTCCAACTCTGCTGCTCCTCAATACTTCAGGACTAGATGCTGTTGCAGCATGTGAAAGCTTTGATGTTTCTGAAAATTAGCTCTGCTTTAGGACATATTTGCTCTAGGTAACATCCCAACTGGCAAGTATCAAATAATTGGCACATCTAGAAGTGCAGGAAAACTGTAAGCTCTCAAAGTGGAGGGGAAAGTTAGGGCAGGAAGGGTTAACCAGCCTTTATTCTTGCCAGCAACTATATGTGCTCTGCTCCCCATGTGCCCCTGTGAAGTTTGAAATGCAGCAGATGTTTGATCCTGATCTATCAGCCTCCATACAAATGAAGGTTGAATTAGTGAAGAAGGAGGCAGAGTAATGTTTGCCAGAGAAGAGCAAAATTTCTGACACCTGGGCAACTTAATGGTGGCAGATGGCAAAAGCTGAAGGCAAAGAGAGGGAGAGATGTGCACCAGCAGCTGGTGCACAAATGGGGAGTAGAGAGGCCTGAACTGAAACTGCACGGGAAGAATTTAATACCAGCAGTTCTGTAAGAATGATAGTGTGAATATACAAAGAGGAGCCTGTGTTTTAATTCAGACAACTATCGTTGAAAGTACCCGATGGATTGTCAGCCAAGGAGATTTTCACAGCAAGAAGCCATCTATTTGCATCAAACACTGTCAGTCTGCAAAACAGCAGCTTCTGGGTCATTTAACCACACTCCAGATGTAGTTATTTTCTCTTAGGCAAGTGGTTCAAAAAGAGCTGTGCAAGAAAAAGGCAGAGCTGGATATAAAGGGGGACAATCAAGCAGCATGTGGAAGTGATTAGCCAGTGACTGTGATGTAACTCAGTTAAATGAACACTTGGGTGTCCTGTGGTTCTCAGCATGAGACTGCAAGACTCTGGTCAAACACGGGGCTGCATTCACACAGGTGCTGCCTGTTCTGCCACAGGGAAAAGAAGGGAAGACAGGTAGAGCTGTAAATCTGGGGAGTGACATCAACAAGGTTTCTTGATATTTTTTTCATTTAAATGACAGAGGTGAGATTAATGATTGTTCCCAAGATAATTGTTAGGAATTTATCTTCCTCCACACTGGACTCATCCTTTTTTGGGAATAGCTGCCCTCTGCAAAAAACTCAGGTCTGAGTTCAGGCTCACAACACCCAAGAGTATCTAGATATACATGACAGAATTCAGCCCTTTCTGGAGGATCTTTTTTCCTGCTAGACTAATTTCAGTGACACTGTGATTATACATCCTGAACACAGCCTGTTACCTGTCGTGCACACCACACCTGCAGCCCTGCCAGGCTAATGCTGCACTGAACACTGACACTCTACAGAGGCACCCAGCGTGGAAGAGCCATCAGCAGATCATTCCTGCAATTCCTTTAATACACAACTCACACCAAGTATCTATGGATTAGTGAGGCTGCCTGCTGCTGTTTCAAAAAGACTCAGCAAGTGGGTAGAAGGAATGCTGTCTGTTAGGTATGCAACTTCAAAATATACTTATACTGTTCCTAGAGAATTTGTGACCACAGGAGGAGAAAAGGTTGTTGTTTGTGCAACCTGAAGCTTTAATTGTATCATGTCCATTCTTTTGCAAGTAGAAATGTGTATTTGTAACTGATAGTTACACTTTCTAGTTACATATCTATAAAATTCCTGTTATAATGAGGGTGACTCATAATGAAATGATGCATTAGTTGCTCTTTTCATTATATTATTTGGCAAAATTTCAGCATGCAAACTGCAAACTTCCTAAATTCCTCCTGTCCTTCATCCTCCTTGGCCATTTCCTAAGTACTGGTCAGAAACTGACAAAGGCATTCTAAACTGTTGCACTCCTTTGCACTGCCGTACAGCTGAGCAGCAATTTCCTCTCCTACAGAATAGGATTTTCCTGATGGAAGGCAGATTGAAAGCACATGTGAGCCCTCTGCTTCCCTGGACAGTCCCACTTTACAGCATTCATACAGGGCAGGAAGACAGGGAATTGGCATTCCTGATCAGATCCCCACTCCACTGCTCTCTGTATCTTCTCTCCAGCAAGGAGCAGATTGGAGTGCCAGAAAAACACAACAGCAGAAGAGCCATGGTAAGGATAGGGAGTACAGCAGTCCCACCACTGGTGGCAGCTGCTGTTGCTGCTCAGTGATTAGAAAAAGCCAGAGGAAGGAGCATCATGGAATCTCTCCCTAAAACTGTCCATGTTAACAGATCAGCCCCAGAAGATCTTTCTGGTCATTCCCTGCCTATGCTGCACATCTTGAACAGTTTATTCCCCCCTTCAATTACCACCCAAGGTAAGAACCTCTCCTCTCCATCCAGTCACACAACTCTCACAGGCAGCTGTCACCCCCTGACCCCCAAGTCTGAGTGACTTTAACTTAGTGGGAAGGACTGAGGCCTCTGGGATTACCCTGGCAGAGAGGTCCATGAAGGAGGGGGAACTGGGAGAGCTTTTAATGCATCTTCTCATACTCAGCATACACAGCTGGGGAACTGTGAACATGGGTGGCAACCACCACCTGCTTTAACCTGGCACTGAACATTCTTGTGTCCAGTTCAGCACTGAAATCCTTCACAAGATCATCAGCAAAGTCAGGACTCCTACACCTGGGTATGTCCAACCACAATCTTATGTCTCTTGAACTGCTGTGTCATCCCACTTATAAATCAATGGCACAGTGAGACCCTTACTGAAACAGAAATATATTCTTGCAACAATGAGAACTTTTCTTTTTTTTCTGCCTTAAGGTGAATGAAGGGCACATGAAAGATGCAAGATAGGTGACACAAAAAAAAAATTCTTTAAATTATTCAGAAAGCAAGTATTGTTCAGTCAGCCCTGCTATCCATCAGCATGTAGTTGCCCACCTTGAGATTCCTGCCTACAAAATTCAAAGTCCCCTTTGCTGCCACCAGTTCTGGGAGAAGCTTGATGTGCTAATAATACCCTGCTGTAAACTGAGAAACAAAACTGGAGCCTGGAGCCCTCCCCTCCAACCCACTGACTGTGTAAGGAGCAGTGGGTAAAGAGGGAAAGGGAGGATGTCCAAGAGCAGCAGCAAGTGCAGGCATGGGGCAGCACAGTGAGCAAAGGCAGCTTTGGTGGGAGCAGCACTGATTCAGAGGCAAACATCATGCTTGTGGTCCCTCCAGATGTCCCCACCTATGGCTGGTTTGCACCAGCAGCAAGCTTGATGTCACTCATCATTTCAGTGAAGGCCAGTGCAGGAGGAGGAGAGACCAGTGGCCCATGCTGTGCACAAACACTGATTTGCTGTTTGGTAAAGCAAATCTTCCATTAGTGCTATCCTAACCCTTTTCTTCCCAGGGTCTGAGGCAGCCATAGCTGGGGTTTCACTGTGATCTGCTTTCCTCCTTAATCTCTTCCAACACCATTCATTTCTGAGATGGCTCATTCCCATTTTTCATTTAGAGCAAAGGGCTGTGAACCAGGTGATAGTAAAAAACCAGGCAGGAGTGGAACAAGCAGCAAAAGAACCAACTCCTCACTTGCTCTGTCCCAGCCTGCCTTGGCTCCAGGGTGCCTCTCCAGTCCAGCCCATGTGTGCCATTGCTGCTGGCAGAGACACCTCTGTGCTGGTGGCTCTTACTTTTGTCCACTGGGGACCATAGTGGGATCAGCAACACCTGTGGCTGATGTTAACAAGCCTTTCTGCATCTTGACCTGGGCTGGTTATTAACTGACTACCAAAAAGAAAGAGGCTCCAAGATCTCCTCAGGGCACAAATATCTTAGAGCTGGGGTTTGGTGATTAGCTCAGCTTTACTGAAAACAGCAGTGTCCTGTAGCATCTCTCACCAGCTCTCTTCAAATGCTGTGCTTTGGTCTCATTTCTTCTGCCCACCATCATCCCAGGTGCTGCTTACTTAGAAGTTTAGATTGTGAGTCCCCGCCATCTACAAACAGTATTTTGCCTTTTGAGAAGCGCAGTTTACATCTGTGTCTCTGTGCACACAAAGCACAGCACGGTCCCTTCATCCCCCTCTTTCTCTTAATGCCACAGCTGCCTCGCAGAGTTTTAAGAACTTTCAGCTTCCAATCACTACTTCCACTAAGTCCTGCGCCAGCCTCAGCTTGCGGCGGGGGCGGATGCTGCCGGCTCCGCTCGCTGCTCGCATCAGCCGGGAGAGCCACGGCACCTTCCATTCCCGGGAGGGATTTTCTCTTTACTTTCAAAACAATGTGTGAAAGCCTGCTCTGCAGAAACAGTAGCCTCAGTAAGTTTAAGGATGACTGAAGCTGTTTCCTCTCCTAGGGAGGTTTAAGAACTACGGAGGGAAGAATGGAGTTAGACCTATCGCTGCGTTCCTAGCAGCCATCCTATTACAGCCCTGAATAAAGGCAGGAATGGCATGTCTAGCCTAGGTTAATAAACCCTACGGAGTGCCTGCCTAAAAGCACTACGAAACAGCCTTAAGTCAGCTGGAGAAAACTAATTTCAAGCATGGCTGTCTAGTGTGCCTGTCATTCCTATTATCCTTCCAAACTATTTCAGACATTTTGAGCAGCGAGTACTAAGCGATGAGTTAGCAGGGGTTGTGACATTAATGGTCCAAAAAGGTTTCAGCACCGGGAGGGAACGATGACAGCGCTTCACAACCGGTGGCAGTTCGGAGGATTCCGCTGGATCTCTGTCTGTCAATAATTAGGCTTCGCCTCGGAGGAAGATGTGACAGCTCTCGGAGGTAGGATTTGCGCGGCAGACAAAGGGAGCTGCTGCTGCTCGGTGCCCGGCTCGGCCAGGTGCGGCGGCGGCAGCGCTGGGGAGGGGTCGCCGCCGTGGGGGGAGAGCCGGGCGTGGAAATGCCGTGGATAGTCCTGCGTTTTATGGCCGAAATGCCTCCAGGACAAAGTGGCTCAAGCCTCGCTGCCTGCTGAGTGTGCGTTCCACGTTGTTCTTCCCGCGGAGTAAAATACACAGAGGTCATGCCAGAAAACACTTTATTCCTTTTCTACCCAGCCAGCTCGGCTGTTTCTGGGGTGGGAGAAGGGAGAGGGGGAAGCTGCCCTAAAATGAAAGGGGAAGAGGAAAGCTATGGAGCCTGTAAGATGAGAGAAACATGCTACTAATGTGTAAAATGTGTGTGGAGTGCCACCGATGTCATTTGAAAGGGGGAAAACATTCGCGGGGGAAGGTGGTGGGAGGAATTTTCCGGGTGAGGGACTCCTTAGGTTATAACCTATTGCAAAAGAAGGCGTGATGTGTCCATCCATTTTGCATAATCAAAGCTTTCTCTGCACTGTTGGCATTGTTTTGCTGGACGAGAAATGTAGTTTCAGAGAGAAAAAGGCACGATTTCCTCCCGTGACACTGCCAGCCCCCTGACACCCTCCTCCCCCTGAGAAACCAGTGGGGAAGGATGTACCCAGCGTTTAGCTGGATGCTGAAAGGGCTGCGAGCGAGGGCTGAGGGGGAGAATGAACACTCAGTAGGATAACAGGAAAGCTTCTCCTGGAAAAAAGCTTATTTCTTCCCAGCCAGAAGTCCAAGAGGTGATAGACAAAGTTAAAAGCTTCATGTACTTTTTTATGATGTGCCAGTTTGTCATCACTAGACAAGGAAATGTCCAAACATCAGAGTCGGGTCTGCGTGGTCAGACAGGGCAGTGGGGTCTGCACAGGGTCCTGGGCAGGGCTGGCTGTGAGTTCATGGTTTTGTGTGTGTGACCCTCACCAGGGTGAACAGCAGGGACATAATGAATGAAAATCGTATTTCCATGCATATGCAGAGCCCTTATCATTCGGTGTGTTTGATCTGAGTGTGATGTTCCCTGGGTTGATGAATTGTTTCAACTTGTTCATTAAAGTTTCATTTCCAAACAACAGAGGGACTTCAGAGTGAGTGGTATTTAGTAACAATAAAATGTTCTGCTTCTGGAAATGCTTCTCACAGGACCCATTAAAAATGCACGTAAAGAAGCTGAGAGTCATATCTTGCAGCAAGAGGTATGGAGTCACTTGCTGTGCTAAATTTTCAAATTAAGGTTATGATACCATTTTAAATCTACTTTAATGTGGATGTCACTCAGGATACTTTACAATACTGTTGCCAAAAACTCACAGCTTCAAGAATTCTGTTAGACTGATTGTTTTCATTAAATCTTCATCAGAAAAAGAATTCCTGTATAGCAGGGACTTACCAAGTAATTTGAATTTACTCATCCTAACTAATGTTCCCTTTAAGGAGAAGATCAGTGTGTTATATTACATTGTAAATAGGTCGGGATATAATTCTTTTTAAAACAAAACCAATGACAATTTAACAACAAAAGTGCTTTCAGTCTAAGTGAATACTGATTGTGCCAAAAAGAAGCAATACTGGATCAGAAATTGGTAAGAATTCCTTTTAAGAAACATAAATATTCCCCATTTGATCCGAGCAAGAACTTTTCAGTTAACTGCATTACTTTGCATTGCAAATTTGGGGGGAAATAATTTCGACCCATGTTATGTACTCTACTGAGTACATAAAGATAACAGTGAAAACTTTCTTCCAAAGAAATTTTTGTAGCAGTTTGCAGTATGGATCAAAGAGTTATTACACAGAGATTGAAATCTGTGCCAGAAATGAGCAATGAGTGTGGAAATCAAGTATATGGTTTTTCTTCTCCATCTCACTTTTGTTCAGAAGCTTAGACAATTTTACTTTGTTTTTTTACTGCAGTGCCTCTCTGAGAGAAGGGTCTGAAGGGGTAAATCCATGAGGAGGTGGGAGACTGTGTTCAACCTGTGCCCAGACTTCTCTGGGAGACTTGGGCAAATCTCTCAGCATCTCTGGGAAACAAGTGCAACAAGGCTAAGGTGGTAGTGATGCAGTGGAAATACAGACAGCGGTGCTCAGGGAATGAGGCTGAACACAGGGCTCCAGACAGGGCAAAATGCAAAGCCACCTTGTGTAGCAGAAGGAGGTCAATGTTTCAGGCATTTTCAAATGTAAAATATGACACAAGGCAAATCCCGTGATCCAAAACCAAATCTGCTCTCAAAAGTAGCCCAGACCAATTGGCCACTTAGAAAAACTTCTGCCAGGACCAAATAGCCATTCATCTGAGAGCCTGCCAGAAGTGACTCCAAATCTGCCATCATTCCATCAGCAGGCAGCAGATAGTGAAGCAAACCACATCAGATTGATTCACCGTGCTGAGGAAGGATTTCCCTGCTTTCTTCAGAAGCTCAATGGGTACTTTTTGCCATGAATCTCACTTGCCCTTTCTGTTACGAATTGCCTGTGGAGGTGCAATTTTCTAATTTATTTATTTGATACTGTTTAGGGCTTTCTTCAGCAAACAACTTCTTGGCTTACAGATCTTTTGGGAATGGCAAATGTTTGCAAATTCATACTGTGTTGCTTGGTTCAGTCCTGTGGTGTTCCTTGATTAGCTGACTTGTGCAGCTAACTGGCAGAAAACGAATTGCAAATTTCACAACCAAGTGTTCTGTTTCATACTGGATTTCCATCACACTCAGTCAGGTTTAAAATTCATGTCTTGCAAGTATTCATACCAGCAACACATAAGCACTGAAGTGCTCCCACCAGACAGATGTGAGAGCCAGGTTAAACAGCTTTCAATTTCATATGAATATTCATGAAAAGTGTTTGGATTCCTGCAGCTCTGTTAAAATGAATAGTTGGCATCATCCATCGTGCACTGCAAGGGCCATTCTCTCACAGCACTTGCCATGTCCCCATGGTCTCCCCAACTTTCCAGAGCAAGGCCACAGTGCCAGTGGAAAATGTTTGTGCAGCCAATTTAGAAGGAAAAAACACCATCATGGAAATTTCTAAATTTTCCACATTATAACCTCTCCTGTTGTGCCTGTCTTGCACATTCTGTGACACGAAGGCAGCCAACAGGGAGGACAGCAAGAGAGCATCAACAGTGAGGCAGTGAGTGCCGGAGAAAACACTGAAAGACGGGAAAATAAGGGAGACTGGCAGAAGGAGGGATCGGTGGTGGCACATGGAGCAGGTGCAGAGGAGGTAGGAATGGGAACAGCAGGAACACCTAATCTACAACTACAATTTTTAACAGTGAATCTAGTGAATTTGGGTCATTAACCTCAAGGTCTATGGTCTTACCAGACTCAGCCCATGGCAAGCCCTGGAGATGTTGCTCCCAATCCTTCCCTGTGCTCACCAAAATTGCTGCCAAGCAAGGGGGTGACAGAGTTTACTTTTTGTCATGTAGGGGACTGTTAACATGCCATGGAGATATGGAAGAGTTGTGAAAATGGCAGATGAGAAGAAAACTAACACCTGATATATGGTTTAAAAACAGTCAAAACCTGTTGGGTGAAGAATTTCTGTCAAACGTATTTCCTCACAGACACAAAAAAAATTTCAGCTGTCAAAACACCAAGCTCTTTTACTCAGAAACAAATCAAGGGGAGAAGGTTATAAAACATGAATATATTTGCCTTTTGAGATATTTTTGCACTGTACTTATGTCATATAGGAGGAAACCTCATGTCTCCCACTGAGTGAGCTCTATTGTCCACATACTTTATATAGAAAGTCTGGTGTAAGCTAAATCAACAGGGTTGCTAAGACTTCATAGAGGCAACCAGCAGTTACACCCCCATCAGATGGCCCCTTTTTATCTTTTCAATGATTTTAAAGTCCAATGATCCTAGATATCCTTTTTTATTCTAAAAATAGAAGTGGGCCTAAATTGCAAGTGCTGTGAGTCACACAGTAGAGTCACTACAGGCAATACATGTGTATTCATATTCTGTCAGGGCACACGTAACACCAGACTGATACTGCCTGGGGAGAGTAAGGGAATGAGAAGAATTAGAGGAACTAAAATCTGAGCAAATACAGAGAACCTTTGCTGGGACAAAAACTGACTCAATGTAGTCTGGAATTAAATCCCAACTTGAAATTCCCGCTAGATTCTGTTAAAACTCCTATTACATCTTCAGATACTTTTTGTATCTTAATACAAAGCAATCCTGCTACCCATAAATAATTTTCATCTCTGCTTGTGCCAAATGGGATGCCCCAGCCATTCACAGGTTCTTTTGCCTGAATTCAGTGTTCTTCCCACTCTGAGCCATTGCATTGTCCTGAATCAACCACTGCCAGAAGGGTTTTGGAGGCCAGAGGAGCCAAAAGAACATTTGTCCTCTGCCCCACTTCCCTTCCAGAGGCTCAGAGTGAAGTTTCTGCTTCAGCCCAAAGTGATTCATGTCTCCAAGGCTGCCATGCTGGTGG
This sequence comes from Pyrgilauda ruficollis, assembly GCF_017590135.1. Classification (NCBI taxonomy): domain Eukaryota; kingdom Metazoa; phylum Chordata; class Aves; order Passeriformes; family Passeridae; genus Pyrgilauda; species Pyrgilauda ruficollis. The sequence continues at coordinate 6,368,906 of NW_024520318.1, forward strand.
GACCCCTCCATCTGGCATTGTCCCTTTGTGCCTGTTTAGGTGTGATACCAAAGGAGGGACAAGATAATTGCCTGCCTTAAAGCAGTTTTGCAGAAAACATCCCATATACTTGGCTAGGTTTTATTAGTGGGCAAGCTATTTTCCACCTCAGCAGAGTGGTACTCCTCGCTGACAGCCATTAGTTATTTGCAAATTTAGTTAGGCATTATAAATGTCAGGCTCCTGGGTGCATAAATAATGTTTCAGAGTAGTAACCTGAAATAAGTCAAACTAGGAAGGGTGAGAAGATCTGGAGTATGGTCCCTTTGGGACCTACTACCACTTCTAATTAATATCTGGTACTTAAAGCATCACAGCCCATGGTTAAATCAAAGTCAGAGGGAATAAAGGAATATTAAATCCTCCTGGAGACCCGTGTCCAGGTGCTCCTCAGTGCAGCTGCCATACACTGACTCCCTGACCTCAGTCAGGAGTGTATTGGCTTTTTTGGGGGGACAGCTCAGGGCACCCATCAGCCCAGGGCTGGCATTGCCCGTTGTTCTGTTGTTGCCTTCCCATTCCCATCCAACCACCCACTCCTGCACCTTCCAGCCTCTCCTGGCCCTCCAAGCTCATGGAACCTCCTGAAAAATGTGCTTTGGTCTTGACTCGTGAGTGAGTCCACTTGGGAGCCAACAAACTCCAGAGCTGGTGCAGGAAAAGCAGGAGAAGAGCAGAGCCGGGTGCAGGCACAGGGAGCAAGGAGCAGCCACAGTCCTGGCACAGCTGAGCACCCCTAAACTGCTCTGCCTCAATGAGCTGCAGAAACAGGCTTCAGACAGCCACAGGCTGACCACAGCCATGTGCCACAGAGCCCAGGACTGGCTGGCTGAAGGGCAAAGAAGGACAGCAGAGTGTCTGCACTCACTGCTTTTTGATCCTCAGGGCCCATCTGATTATTGATGAGCCTTTTTAAAGATTATACATGGAAATCCAGAGCTGTTGTTGTGGTGATAGGGAAAGAATTGATTCGGCTGTGAAAACCAGTCTGTGGAGGTGGTGTTTGGAGGGCTCTTGTGGTTTGGCAAAGTTTACTGGTCTGGAAAATTAGAGTTTTGGAAAGAAAGTCTGAGTGGAAAGCGTCACATTTACTAGGACATCTTTTTATTTCTTCAACAAAGACTATATACTTCAAGGCTTAAGGAGCAATAACCCATGGAAGGAAAAAAGGAAGTTAATTTGTAACCATAGCCCTTTATTAACTGGAGAATATGCAAATGAAAGGTTTCCCGACTCTTGAAAACCACTCTCAGTGATGCCTCAGGGTATATAAAAATTTTCAGATAAATTCCCCCTTTTTGTTTGCTTCCATATAGCAAGTTGATCTGGTGCCACTCTGCTCTTTAAAAGCTTTGCTGCTCTCCTAATTATTAATTGCATGAAACACATATTCCCCCATCTTGCTAAAAGCACCACGGGATAAACTCTGGATATGAAATATCCCAAGAAGTCCAAAGCAAGATCTCTTTTGGTTAAGATGATCCACTATTTTGTGTGCAGCTGATTTGGAAGGATTTTGTCACAGGTAAACAAGCTTTGGGGAAGAAATTGCTTTTATCTCGCCTTGCTTTCTGTTTTAGTCATATTTCAAGTGGATTAGTATAATCTTTCCTCGGCCAAACTCCACAGCCAGTCTATTCCATCATTGTTCTAATTTTATGAAAGGAAATGACTGAAAGCAATTAATTAAAAAACTCTTCAGAGATGCATATATGTATGTGCTTTTTCACTAAAAACTAAAAAAAAAAACAAAAAAAAAAAACCTCTGCATTTTAAAACAATTTAACTGGTGCATTAAGCATGATCAGGATGTCTTTGTTAGGTGCACCTACCTTTTGATATTTCCCCACATAAATATGCTCTTTGTGTAGAGATATGTGCAGTAACAGCCCAGTCAGAGAGGAGACCCTATTAAAGCAGGTTTGAGTTTCAGGTGGGTTTTAATTTTCTTTTTTCCTGCATGATAAAGTTGATTGATTTCAAGTGAGGAGTCTTTCCCTGCTGGGACCTGAGCTGTCAAAAGTCATCACTGAACCTGCAAAATTCTGTCATAACACCAGAAGCCCAAACTCTGCTCCAGAACCATCAGAGTTCAGGGAAAATCCCCAGTAATTGACAAGTGAGGTTTTCTCAGCAAACATATTCTGCCAGACTGAGCCATTATTTTGTGCACACACAGGCACCCACCTGGGGCACAGTGCTAACACAAAGAGTAAACTCCACTGACATGAGTGAATTCATCATCACTAAGGTGGCACAAGTGGCTTCACACTAAAACCTTGGACTAGGCTATTCACAAACCCCTCAGAGCCATCAAAATGGCAAAATCCCACATTGCAAAGTGTGTTTGATTTCTGTGGAATCAAATAAAACCTCTAAATTTCCTTGAATTCAGGGGGAGGGATAAGTCAGAGCTCTTGACCCCAAATCTGTGCCTGCCCTTAGTGAAACACCTGAGCTGTGAATGCAGAGGAGTGCTGGCACCCAGAGCCAGGTGCAGAGCTCTCCTGGCAGGGCAGGAAGAAGTTTCCTCTGCAGAGGTGCTCCTGCTCTCTGGGGAGTGTTCATCCACAGAGCCAATGCAGCAGCCCTGCTCATCTGCAGGAGCTCTTCCCAAGCAGTTTAAATATTCCTAGGGAGGTTCCTGAAAGATTTAACATACCCTGCTTCTTTCTTTGTGAAAATTTGAAGAAAATGCATTTTCCTGCCCTTCTTTGCTTTTCTCTTCATTTATACCCTTTTCAGCCTCCATTAAAACATGCTGTTTGTCTACACTTTCCACTCTCCATTCTCTTGCCTCTATTTAAAACCCTCACATACCACAGCCTGCTGGTCACTAGCCAGGTATCCAGATGGTATTTCTGCACCACATGGATAGGTGCCTTAGAAATAGCAGGGAGAGGGGGGGAGGAAAATATCACTGAAGACTTCAGATGCTCTTTTTGATAAATGGCAATTGTAGATCTAATTAGCCAGTTCCATCTTTTTGAGAAGCTGGGGAAGCAAGAACAGTTGCAGTCCCACAGAGCAAACACACCAGGACACGTCTCTCACTGTCAGGTTTCAGCTTTCCCCTCAGAGCAGTGTCAGACAATGTCCATCTGTCCATCCTTCTTCTGTGAGAGACGCCAGGTTCTGTCAGGGCTCGAAGGTTTGTCTCAGAGCCCATCACCCTCCTGCCTCAGCACCGCTGCACTGTGTCAACTACTTTTATACAGACAACTGGTTTCCAGAATAAAGAGCAAACACTGCTCACCTTAATTGCATGAGCATCCCTCTGGCAGTAATCAGGCTAATTGCTTCAGTCAGGCCAGCAGGACTTGGCTCTAAATCAACCACCAAAATGATTATAGCATAAGTGCAGGAGTTCCTTTACAACTCCAAGGCCCAGTTGTTAAACGTTATTTACACCTCAGAAACACTGTTTCTCTCTTCCATCTTATCAGGAGAAAGGTAGAAAGGTGCCAGAAGCACCTGTGGGAGTGGGGGGCTGAGCCCACCCCAAATGCGAATGCAGGGGAGACAGGTCTCCTTCCCCTTTGCTGAAATGCCATGAGAAGTGTGCCCTGGGGAGCTCCCAGTTGCATCACGTCTGGGAATCCCAACATTCCTCCCAGGAATGGCACAAAACTGCAGAGAAACCTGCCAAGAAGGGAACCATTGCCTGAATCTGCTGTAGCTGCACGTTTGACTTACAGCTTAAAGCACGAGGTAGAATATCCTTGAAAATATTTAGCTTGCCCAATAAAATGGATAGATGCTCTCTTTACCTGCAGAAATTTCTAGGGGTTGTCTAAAATCCTATTAAGCAACTGGTGTGCATCCTGTGGCAAATATTTTAGCATAATACAGAAGTTCCAGCAGATTCATTTTAGTAGTTTGTGCTGGAGGGGACAGGGAGTTAAAATCCCCAGATCCAGCTGGTACACTGTGCTGGACATTCCCAAACCAAGGGAAATGGGAGAGGACCTGACTGGAAAGGCTTAAAATCCCATTTCCAGCAAGAGGTACGTGGGATGGAACCAGATTTTGAGGGTGAGATCTTCAGTCTGTGTTTTAGAGAACTGTGCCTTTTAAAAAGGACATTTTGGCTGTTTCCATACCCCAGTCTCAGGAAGAGCCCAGGCTGGGCTGTAGTTTTTGGTCTGTTCCCAGTGTAGAGTGTGACCCACAGCTGGGGCAGGAGCTGCCACTCAGCTCCACACCCCTGAGCTCTGGGGTCTGAATTAAAATCCCCGTGGTTTACAGAGGGTAGGGGTGGAGGTGAGCAAGGGGACAGGGGAACCACGCTCAGCACCTACAACCTGCCTTGGTCCTGCTGAGCTGCTCAAATCTCAGTGTAGCTAAAGCTTTTTCCTAAGAAGTTCCAGGCTGCTGCCTCCCCTCTTACAAAAATCTTTACACGTCTCTAATCATTTTTACTGTCAATCTCTGCACTCTTTTTATAACCATTTAAGACTTTATGAGATAGGATGACCAGAAATGAAAAAAGATTCTGAGGATAGAGCATGGAATTGATTTATGTTAATGGCACTGTAATAATATTTTCATTGTTTGATTTCTTTTTCATTCTGTACACAGCTAAAATGATGATTACTTTTCTATACATATTTCATTTATTGAACCACCACTTACGTTGGGCTCCACAAATTTGTTCTCAGGTCTGTTTCCAAAGCAGTTAAAATATAATTAATTTAAAATCTGCCAACACATAAGAAGTTGAGGTGATTCTCTCCAATCAATCTTACTAGAATTCATCAATGAATTTCACCAGCTGTCAGGCTTCTGGTGCATTTGTCTTTGTAAAGCTCCTCTGACTTCACCAGCTTTGACACATTTAACAACTGTTAATGCTAAAAAAAACTCCCACTCTGTAATTTCTATTGAACCACATCATCAGCCTTAGAAGTCCCCCAGATGAGCATGAATAAATATCATAGTCACCTGTGACAGCATCTTTAATGATTTTAACATTTTTTACAGCGATAAATTTCATCTCTTACGCATAAGTCAGAAATACAAAAGAGAAGTGTGCCAAGATATGTTGGAGTTTATAAAGGGAATCAGAGAATAAATGTTGTTGCTTAATTTTGCTTTCATAATAGATTCTGTCTTGAAATATTAAGTGTCAAATCACCTTACCCTAAAAGGATTAGAATATGAAAAGCACCTCTCAGTGATGGGGGAATAAACCCTGACTATTTTTGTGATGGAGTTTGATAACCCAGCAGAAGGGATTACACAGGACAGTGTCAACAATAGCCAGAGACTGAGCACAAATAGGATTTTAATCTTGTTTGTCAGCTAAAGATGAACAAAAACCAGCCCAATTCCCACCTCAAAGTTGATACAAAATCCAAAACAAGTGTTTCATCAGAGGCCTGACAAAGCCACTTGCCTTTCTTCTATTTATTACAAGGTGGTTGTGGCCCTGCCTTATTCTGACTGGTGGGAGGCAGAAATACAATATCACAAATTTGGTATCTGTTGGAAGCTGGAAACACCAACAATAAAAACATTTTATCTTCAAAGAGTTGCCAAAATTAAGGGCTACATTTTTCAAAGCAGCTCACCATCAAGAGTGTCTTCAGAGCTCCCTGGGAAGCAACTGAGAGCAGGGGCACTGGTCTTTCATTCCCAGCCTACCAAGCAACTAACAGCCTTCACACCTTGCCTGCAGGCTGAGATGTGGGATTTATGTTAAGGGATTTCACAGTTGCAAATGGTGTCACACAAACCTGTTCTGTAGGTGTCACCTAATATCCAAATATCTGTTTTTTGGGATGAAACCGTGGCATCATGAGCTGCTGCAGGCACAGGAGCCCATCCCCAGCCTGACTGTGCTGAGCTCTGAGGCTGTGCAGCAGCCCTGGTATGCCTTCATGCATGATACATAACACAGAGGAGTTCCCCAAATAGCAAGTACAATTTTAGCTAATTGCCATATTTATTATTAATGTGTGTGACACGGCAGCCAATTAAAGCCTCGTGTTGAGCCAGGTGGAAGACAAACATGGAGCCATAAAGACCAATTAAATGCATTTAGAAGGTTGCACATGAGTGCAACATGCAGCCCAAGAAGGTGCTGGGCCATGAGCCAGTGTGGAGTGTGGACGGGGGCGCTGCACAGACCCCAGCACCTCAACATCACACACACACATCCTCTCTGCCTGCCCCAGCCTCCTGGAGAAAGACTGCTGAACTCTTTGGTGTGAGCAGCAGAGAGGAATGAAAGATGGGGACATGAGCAGAGCCAATGAATTGCTGTATCACAGGTACTGAAGGATGATTTTGCAGCTCTCAGAGGCTGGATGGGTGATAAGTCATGCCCTGGGGTGGAGAGAGGGAGAGCAAAGTGGGCCAGGAAAGTGAAAGGCAGGAGGAAAATTAATTAGAGACTACACCATTTTCTAGCTCTTTCTGTCTGGCAATTTTTTTTCTGGGTTGTGTGTTTACAGCATCACAGTAACAGGACCATCAGCTTTTCTTTCAAAGTGCTGGTTACCTGCCAGTAAATTGCACTGTATAATAGCACAAATGCAGCAGAATGACATTTTCATTCATGAGATTTCATAGTAACTGCAGAAACAAACCTTTCCTCTCTGAAGCAGTGACTGCCTGTCAGATTCTCAAGCTCTCATTTCCCAGGATAGCACTTTTTCCCTATTTCTGTGTTTTTTTCATATGTTATATTTCTGGCTTTCATGTGCACATGATGAGGAAACGTTGCTTATCCAAATGGAGTTCCTTTTCCTCTCTAACTTTTCAATCTTTTTCCTCTCATCTTTTAAATCTATAAGTTATTTTATTGCCAGACATGAAAACACAGCTACAAGTTATATGACAGCATGTCCCCAGCTCCTGAGATTTCAGATGTGTCTTGTGCTGTGGTATCTCTTTCACTAAATCTGTGTGAATAAGACAGAATATGTGCTGTAAAAGAAGTGTTTTATCATAAATTAGCCCTCATTTCTTCATTCAGATTCTAGAGATATTGTTAAATTACTTCACCTTCTGCTAACTCCTAGTTGTCTTTTCTATCTATCCTCACTACTGAAAAATCAAACTAACAGGCTGTTATATGTGAGAAGTAGTTTTTACTGTAAGAAAATGAGACATAAAAATGAATGCTGAAACCAATAAACTTCAGAAAAAGCAAAGCTACAGCTGTCATCCTTATCATCAAGAATGGCAGCAGCATCACAGCTAAAAATGAAAATCCTCAAATTCAGTGTTCCATGATGCCAGGTGCTGACTGCACCAGCCCACAGCAAGTACTGACCCCTCCTCAGTGAAGGGTGTGTGTTTCAGCTGAAAAGGTGTCAGAAGAGGGATTGTATTTTCTTATTTGAAAGCAGATTAACAAAGACACAGAAAATTTGCCTGTATTGTACCAAAACACATAGGAAGCCTAAACAAAGTTAGCAGTCTCCCAAACCCCAGCACAATGAATAAACCCCAGCTGATGTCTCTTATATTCATGGAATCGTGTCCATTTTTGCTTTATTCTCCTGGGTCATTGCACCTGGTGTAAGAGCTGCCACCCAAGTAAAACAAATGCTCTGCTGGATGCAATCCTGCCTCCAAAGCCAGCCAGCAACAGCCTTCTGAGGAAGCTACAAGAAATTCCTTAATTGGTAAACACAGGATAATCTGTGCCAACAGTGGTCTTACCCCGACAGAGATTAATTTTAAGCCTTGAAGCATGAATTTTTGTGGAGTTCCAAAATTTAATTTGTTAGTGTTAAATATTATTACCCAAAGCGCTCTCACAGCTCGCAGATGAGTCCATTCCATCTCAGGAACTGCACTCCCACGCTGAACCATTCTGTCACCTATTTAATTAGCACAATTACCTGTGATGGACATTAGAGGATCACGTGAAACCCAGAGGTTTGTTGGTTAATTAGTACCACAGGTTAATGAAGGAGGAGAATGGAGAGGAGCACACAGATTTTTGGCCGGTCCCAGTATTCACAAGTGAGATTATAGAGGAAGGTAAATAACACTGAAATGCTGCCAGCCTCATTTCCCTGGATTTCTGAATTGCTTCCCCTTTGCTGTTTCCATGCCAAGCTTTGAATTACTTTGTGCTCAACTTCATACAAACAAATTTGCAGAAAATTCCTTTCAAAGTCTGACTTAACACTAATATGAGCAGCAACCAAACATGAAAATAGTGTGTTTGAGCAGTTGGGCTATGGCTGCTCTTCCTGTGATCACTTAAATGTGGATGAGAAACAATAAAGCCAGATTTGCTTTTATCTCATCACAACTAAGCCCTGGATTTTGCGTAAACAGATACCAAATGCACCTAAACCTCTTAATCAGCTTGCTGGGTTTTTTTCAAGCACACAAAACAAAGCCTACCTTTGGGGTAGGAAGAAAAGGGAAACTTCATTGTGTCCTTATAGGAATATTTGAACTCTTTTCAAGGGTCACTTCTCCCTATTACAGCTCCCAGAAAATACATAATGCTGCAGTGGAGATGAACTGCATCAGGCAGCTAAAGGAGATCTGTGACCACAAACCCATGTGGAAAACTCGCTATTTTTACATGCACATTTATAAAGGTTTTATCAAACTGGTGGGAAGCAAAACACTTGTTTTCCCCCAAGTAACTGAATTTAGAAGGATGCCCAAAGCATTTCAGTGCTGAGCAGGGGAGAAGAGGTGTGCAGGTGGCCACAGGCAGCAGTTCCTGGGCATCACACCACAGCTGCTCCCACCGGGGCCATCCCTTCCTGGGGAGAGGCCAGGCTGGCCAGAAAGCTGCAGGCAATTAGAGGTAATTAACCCTGCTGGAAGTCCATCCTAGGCTGCTATTAGTGAGACAGGAAGGGGAAGGAAGAGGACCATGAGTCCGGACTCTGTTTCCCTGTCTTGAGTGACTTGACAGAAATATCAGTGGGAACATCATTTCCCTTTCCTGTGCTAAGGAAAAACCCCAGGATGGGAGTCACCCACCCTATTGCCCTCACCTGTCATTTACCACTCCCTCTGCAGCTACCTCCAAATACCCCAGGTGATCCTTTGCCCCCTCTGCTGCCTCCCACGGTGTCACCAGGAGGATTGCTGCCCCCAGGCCCTGGCTGTGAGGGGCATTCACTGGACAAGAAAAAGCACGTTCATGGCCTTGGCCATACCCTTTCTCTTAGGTGCCTCACTAGAGACATAGAGATGTAAAATGAAAGCAAAAATGAGGCAAGGATTGAGGCAGAACTGTGGTGGTTCAGGGACACCCTGTCCAAGGGGAGGCAGGGACAGCTCCCAGCCATGTGCCACAGATCTCAGAGAGTGCAGCACTTCCCAAACCATTTCCCTTTCACTTCCCAGCCTGAGACAAAGCTGTGTGTCATTTACTCCAATGGCAGCTGCAGCTTATTTGGGGACAGCTCAGTTTTTCAGGTTTGCAGTTTCACTCATGGACATTTACCTGTAAACAGGTAACAAGTTCAGGTCAGGCCAGGGCAGCTGCCTTCTCTCAGTTAAACTCCCTTTGCAATGAACTCACTCTTGGCCTGAAAGCAGCCTTGGCAGAGGGGCTCCAGATAACTCCGTTATCTCTGCCTTACAAGATACACAGGACTCCCCAAAAGTTGTGCTTTTTTGTTCAAGAGAACAAAGATGGCACAACTCCCTCACAGGCAGTAATTTGACCCTGCTATACAGCCTTTTAAAAACAACAAACCACCCAAGCAAATCCCCAGAAAAGCCTTTTTCAGCTTCTCCTTCACTGTTAGACGTGTGAGCAGCACAACTCTGGTGCCACGGGCTGGCTGAGCTCTGCCTTGCCCCAGCACTGCTCTGACTCTGGCTGGGATGGAGCCCAGCTGGGGAGCCAGGGGTGCCCTGTGCTGGCCACATGTCACAGCCCCAGCCCAGCTCCGTGTGGTTTTGCCACAGCAATTGCTCTGCACTGCAGCAGACAGTGACTTTGGGTAGCGCAGTCCATGCCCCTCCTGCCAGGCCAGCCCTGCTCCCTGCCTCACTGCCAGCTCCTGCCCAGCTGTCACTGTCCCTGGCGCACACTTTCGGAGACAAGGGTAAAAGCAGATCCCTTGGGTAGGATTACCCCTCTCTCCTTCCATCCCCTTTTCCCTCGTTGTGTCCTTCCCCTGACCACAGTGAGTGACCTTTAGCAGCACGTGCCCCAGGAAGGTGGCTGGACATTTATAGTGCCACTCAAGGTAAGTCAAGGCCTTTCATCTTTCAGAACAATTTGCCTCACCAGCTGTTCACTACCAGAGTTTGCTCCAGCTAAGATTCTCCAGCATCTAAATGTCTAAAAAATGCAGTGCACTTAAGACCTGGTTTTTTGCTCTTGTCAATCCCAGCTAGCAGTGGAATATACAAATATTTGCAGTCCCTCCAAGGTTTCAGAGAAGGTGATAAAGCACAGAGCACACAGGGCAAGAAAGTCTAAGGACCAAAAAACCCAAACCCCACTTTTAGGCAGCGTCAATACAGAGAGCACAGATGCAGAGGGTGGGTCTGGGCAATTAAATATTTCCTCTTTTTTGGGCAGCAGCCTTTCCTGCTCAGCCAGCACCATGAAGCTGACCAGCAAGGAGTACAAAACAAGTCCCTAGTGCTGAGGCTGTCCATACAAGAATAATTGCAAATACAGAACAGTCAGAAAATGGAGTTGGCAGCATGAAAATGTCAGTTCAGAACTCAGTGGGGAAAAAGAAAAGTGTAAATCGCTCATTTTTAAGGACATGACTAGTCTCACTAAGAAGTACATTTAAAGTTAAATTATCTCAACTACAGCAGAGAAAAGGTCAGTTAATCCTTTTACTTGGAGCACATAGCTATTCCCTAGGATGTATTTTTTTCTTGTTCCATGCAAGTTTTTGCATCAGAGGGGTCCCAGTCTTCAACACAATTAAAAGTTATTGAATTTTCATTTGCACTGCTGCTTTGTTCTCATCTTGCTGGAGTAAATGCAATTTTCAGCCCCTCTCCCCCACAGCATTAATTTTTCCATTGGCTTTATGGAAGCCATCAATTTACTGCCTGGCTTTTCTCATGATTTAAAAGCATCATCTCAGTAACATTGTTATCTACCAGCCATATTTCACAGATATTGGGAAAGTGGTTGATACTGATATCTTACTTAGCATCTGGCTGACAGGACAATTGCAGGGAAATATTGCCAGTGATATAAGGCCATTTTGTGATAAATAATGAGCTTTAAAGCTTAACAGGTTGTTTTCTTCAGAAGAAATCACGGCAGTTCTCCTAGGCACAAAATAGCCACTTACCATACAAAGGCTGAGATGGAAAGTGCTCCTTAATGCATTGAATAAATCCTAGAGGGTGACCAAGGAACAGCTTTGTTCTGACCTGAAGGTTTTCATGGCTTCTTGAATTATCTAATTTGCCTGAAGTGAGTGACTGCTTCTGGGAGTATATGTTAGCTAATAATGCATTCCAGAGTTATTAAGGTTTATCATGTAAATCTTTATTTGAATGCTTTTAAAATGCATATTACTTTCTTGATAAACTATGATGGCTCCTTAGGAGCCATTAATACAAATTAGGGTGCATACCAGATGTAGTAGAAGGCCTTATGAAAAGTACTGATTCCACATGCAGAGTAATCAGCTTTTAAATTATATTAAATACTGCAGCTGTAATGTTTTTTCCCCAGTCTCAGGGAGCAGATCACTTCTTAAAAAAATATTTTTTACTAAATTCATTTCCTCAGATAAAAGCCCAGTTTTCAGTTGTGCAGCCAGGAGGTGAGAAGTTGGAGACTGACAAATTGCAGGGAGAGGAGGACAAGCTCTTTTCATTTGTACCAGTTAGAATTCCCCAGATACTGTTCATAAATAATTTCCATAATCTAGAATATGTGTTGCTTTTGATCAGAAACCTCCAATGTACATGCAGAACAGACTTTCTTGGTTATTATTCTTATCTCCAGCTCCTTGTATTTGGTGCCTTTTTACAACACAGCTACCTCAGCCTTGCATAGCGAGTTCACTGTGATAAATTCATTTTCCATAGTCCTGGTGGGCTTAGGTTTATTCACCACACCACAGCACTGTTGCAAGCATCATCCCCACATGGAAAACCCTATCCTGATGCATGTTAAATGAACAGGATGATAGGAAGAAAAGTTGCATTGGCTTCAGCTAGAGCCAGGTCAAATCACAGCATCTCACCTTGGCCTCCTTCGAGCTCCTCCAAGGCAAAATGAGGTTTTGAGCCAGGAACACTCTGCAAGGCAAAACCAGGGGCTGTGGAAACAAGAGAGTTCCTGGGGGAATGGTGTAAACACTAGCTCAGCTATTTTACAGATGGCTTGTCTAGGGCAGATATTTGCCATGAAATAAAAAGAGAAAAATCTGAGTAAATGCCCCAGGATCTGCCCCGTGCTGGATGAAGTGGCCTTGTAACCTCTGTGAGTGGCACAGGACCTTCAGAGACTGGTTGGCACAGGTGGTGCCAAGGGAGGATGGGTTTATTTTTGTATTGTGACAGATAGAAAAACTGGATAAAAAAAATGCCTTCATACAGGAAAAAGACTGAAAGATGGGTCCTATTTTGCTTTTTTAATGAAAAGCTCCCCGGACCTCTCCATGGAGCATCCTCACAGCTCCATTCCTGCACCCTGTGCTCCCATGGCAAGCATCTCTCCTGCCTGGGTATGGGGCAATGTCACTTCGCAGACTTCCTCAAGGGCTTTCAAAATATTGCTGGGATCAAGCTAGCCATGAGAAATGGTCAAGAGAGTAACACAGAGAGCTTCTGTAGGCACTTGGGGAGCCATGGGGTGCTGCAGCTGACCCGACATGGTCAGCTAAATTAACAGGGGCTACAAAGCCAGGGAGAAGTCTCATTCTGTTTGGCAAACACTGCTTTCTGATCACCACTTACAATTTTTGCAAGCTTCTGTAGTGTCACAACTTGGTACCAATTATGCATTTGAAGACAACCCACTGGAAAAAAGCTGTTGGCATTCCCTGACATATTTCTGCTCATTAGGTTGCAACAGGTCGCAGGGGACTATGGGAAGAGTGTTTGTTTATGTGTTAAATCTGCAGGTATCCATCTACAAAGTCCTCTATTCATCAGTGACATATCATGCTGCTGTTGAGCACATCCTGCACACACAGATAGATCTTCTTGACAGACTAAGACAGGCAGGATTTGGAGAGAAATTCTGCTTTTTAAAAACAACCTCAAGCAAACTGCCCATATCGGATTCAGTTTCCCTTTTTTATGTTTTTGAGCCCCATCTCCATCATTATCACATTCCTGCTGAAACCTTGTGGTTTCAGACTTTGGCAAGTTCTGTTGAAAGATAATTGAAACACATTAAAACCTTCTTCAATGGCTCCTTATTTCATCACGGATCAAGTGAGACTATCTGAAGGATTATTTTCCTTCCCTGCAGCTCTTACCTCTATTATTTTCTTTCCTGTAATGAACCTACTTGGTCTAAGTTTAAACTTTTACCTTTCCACACCCTTTGCACAAAACAAGTTTGGTTTTACTGTGGCAACTGTGCTTCAAAGGTAGGATCTTTATTTCTAGAGAGAGAAGTATCCAAACTTCTGCTTCTCTATCCTTTAAGCAAAGATTGACATACATGTGGCAGCAAGGCTTGTAAGATCCAGTTCCCACAGATGTTGGTGTGAATTGTTTCTGTGTTTATGAGCAGCACTGGACAGAGGAGGCAGATGCAGAGTCAGATCAGCTCTGCTCATCTCCCAGGTGTGGGGTGGATGGCTCTGGATGTGCTCCAGGCACAGGGGCACTCAGCAAATGCTGTCACAACAACACTGCACTTTTATTCTGTGAACAGCAGTGTGAGGCACCAGCTCCCCTGTTGCTCCTTGCACAGAAAGGAGCAGCACTATGAAAGATTATAGCACAACTGGGGAGTATAGAGAAGGTGATAATTTATAATGTAATGTCCAGAAATAATGTGTGTTCATCTGTTCCCATAAATGCTGAGACACCCTCAGAGTTTGTCACTTTCTGCACAGCTTTCAGCTGCCAGCACATGTTGACATTTCTGGTTTGGTTTTTTTGGTTGTTTTTTTTTTTTTTTTTTTTTTTTTTTGTTTTTTTTTTTTTTTTTTTTTGGTTAAACTGAGCAAGCATTTGATCAGTATTCCATTAAGCCAGGCCTTGGAAGTGGCTTTGGCATAGGATGCTCCTGTTGCTGCCGTGTCCAGTGGCTGCAGTCACTGGCGTGGTGCCTGTGCTCAGAGGGGCTCTGTGAGGCAGGCAGCTGTAGGCAAACACTGCAGGGCTGTAAAATTAACACCTGAGTGGTGGGGAGAGTGTGAGAGCTAAAAATACTCACTGCCAAACTTGGAGCTTGCATTAGGCAGATTTGGTGTCATTTCTTACCCCAGCTCCAGGCTATCTCCTCCCAGCATCCGAGCCAGCCGCGCTCAGCCACTGCCCTGCCAGCTTTGGAATGGTCACTGATGTTCCTTTTTGTGGTTCTCAGAGGGAGCTGGCACACCAGCAGCACAGCTCCAATCCTCTTGGGAAGTGCAAACAAGAGGGCTGATTTTCCACCTTGCTTTCCAGATCTCTCCAGGTAGATCAGCAGCAGACTGGAAGCACTTAAATCCCACTTCCACACAACTCCAAGAGGGTGGGAGCACTGGAGAGAGCAGCAGAGGGAGAATTACCCTGCTACACATCTAAGATAATTACCATTTAATAGATGCTATTCTGCTAGAGACACTCAGAACTGTGTGCAATGGGCTTTGCTCTCCCAAGAACACTTTCTTTAAAATGAATTTTGTGACTATGGGAGAGCAGACAGGTACTCTCTGTGTATCACACTGGGACTGCTCTCAACCACAGCAGAGAGCTAAGAGGGGTACAAATTCAAGTATAAGCAGCAGGCAAAAAACTAAGTTTCATACAGAGAAGAAGTGTATTCAGAGCAATGTGTTAGGGAAGCATTTTGTTTCCTTTCTCTGCAGTGCTGCTGTGCCTGTCATTTAAAATTTTTGAGAGGTGGAGTTAAATTTACAAGCAGCAAGGACATAGGAAAAGTTGATAATAGCCATGGGCTCAGTCTATAGGGATTGATCCCGCCTGTGATTGAGCTGCTTTCCATTAAAAGGCTGACAGCAATGCTGGGTGTTTGATTTACCCTTCCAATATCAGGATTTTTTACCCAAACCTCCGCTCTGTTCTCTCCAGGCATGTTAGATTATCTTTCCATATCACTTTTTTTCCCCTTGATTACTGTAGAAATCCACAACAACATTAGTGTGTAGTAACGCACTAATCAAGCAGAAGCAAAATTTTCTTGAGCAGACAGTCACAGTGACCACAGTGTCCCAGGGGGATTTCTGATAAGCCAAAGAGGTTTTTTACACAGTTTTAGAGCTCCCAGGAATGAACTTAAGATATTAAAAAAATTCTACAGAGTTGCTAGTCACAGCAGTGCCTGGCAGCCTGCATTGATTTTCCTGAGTGGGTGAACTTTATTTCCAGAAGTGCTCACACAAAGTAAAGTTGCTGCAATAGTCCCTGAGGAGATGGTCTCTCAGGAGGGCAAACACTGTCACTGTAGACTACACACAGCTCTCCTCCGCCTCAGACCTCTCCAGGCTGCATTCCCATCCCCAGAAAGTCTGGTCTTATCAATCCATCTGAGGTATTTCTACTTCTCTGACCTGATACCAGTCAATTCACTCATCAAGAGGTTTACAGTTCACAAAATCAAAAGAGTATCCTGAGTTGGAAGGGAACCCCAAGGATCACCCAGCTCTTAGATGACTGGCTTCCCCTCAAGCTAAAAATCAAAAGTTCATCAACTATTGGTTGTTTTAAACAAAGCACCAAAATCCTGTTGAAGTTTTCTTGGGGTTGCAAAGGACCTTCTTTAAAGCTGTCACTCATCACAGTTCATTTAGGCATCTCCAAAGCAGCATGTCCAGGTGTCTCCCCAGCTGACACAGAGGCACATGGGCAGTGCTTGGGCTGGGAGAGGATCCCAGCCCCCAGCAGGGACAGATCTCACACCAAGATCTGAGCTCAAACCACACAGGCACCCCATGGTGCCAGGGCTGCGATGAACTGCGGCACTGAAGGGAGGAAGGCAGGCTGGAGCCACTGACTTCTGTCCAAGAACACCTCCTGCACCTGCAGGGTTGCTGCAGTCCCCTCTTGGGCTGCAATCAGTGCAGGGAAGTCATGGAAAACAGATCACTGGGGGACAAGGAATGAGTGGAGCCCGTGAAAAACTGGGACCAGGTATGTCTCTGAGAGAACCAGCGCAGAGATCAGCGCTGGGCAGCCCCAGCCTCAGCAATCTCAGATGATCTATGGCTGAAGCCTGGCGTGCGAGCCAGCCAGCCAGCAAGGGGAAATTGTTTCAGCTCAGGGTTATTTCTATTTTTAACATTTCTGTGCTTATTTCTGCCTTTCAAACAAAATGCACTGCAGACAGCTACCTGTGCACTGAATTGCAGAGGTAACTGGGGTGGTTTCAGATGCAGGTGAAGCTGCAGAAGGAGACATTTCTTAAGTGGGAAAAACCAGTGATAACCAAGGAAATCAAATCACTTTTACCCACCTGGTAAATCCCCCTCCAGCTCTGGGACAAATTAGCAATAGATTATAAACCCCAGAAGTGTATTAAGAAGCCTAGATTGTATCTGATGATTTTCAGGCTAACTCTTAGAGATTGACGTAAGGAAATGTTTTATTGGCCAAGTGTAAATATTTCTTCCTCCAATTTTTTAACAATGTTACTCTAATAGTTGGCAAATAAAGCAGCTATAAACCCTCTTATCCAGGGGAGAGGGTTCACCCAGGCTGTTACTGCAGACAGCTCCATTGTAGGGAGTAGTTAGCAGTAATGAATAATTAATGAATAAATAATGTATTTGTGTCTCAATACCCCAAGGTCTTTGGGCACCTTCACAGAAAATAATTAAAACAATAGATTACAAATAAGATGACAAGTCCCCAGGCAAGTGGATGTACACAAACCCAGAGTAATGGAAAAACAGAGAGGACGTGAAGGCAGGAGCTTGCAAGTTCTTGTGCTTTGCCCTACAGAGCTCACAGCTCCTGATGGTGCACTGTGCCCTGCCCTGGCATGAGGGGAAACCAAAAATACCAGCCCTAGCAAGAAATATTCACAAGCCTTACTGCCAAACCCATCTAAACATTAAAGAATGATGGCCAGGAAGGAAAGCACAGGTTTGCAGGTTTCAGAGGGGCCTGAATCCATCAGCGCAATCAGTGTGAGATGCAGGTAGTCCTGGCCATGTCTCCTGTGAGGGCCTTTTCCAGCCAATCCTACAAGAATTCAAACTGTTTGGTGGGGACAAAGAGCAATTCCTGAGTATTTCCAGCTTTATGCCTCCTGCATAGACCAGTGCATGAATTATAACTGCTGACAGCTGGGCCAGACACCATCATTAGCAGAGAGCAGCCCAGCAGCAGGTCATACACACAGGCACCTCTGGTCTTTGGGGTAGTCAGAGGCACCCCAAACACAGCCTGAATTGGGAATTCAAGTGAGCAGCCACTGCTCCCTGCTGTACACAAACACACAGGCTGCTTTTGAAACCCCCTTCACACCCACTTGAACAGCAGGATCTCCTTAGAACACACAGCAGTCTAAAAGCACCTTTTTCCAAATGACCCAAAGAAAGGTTTGCAGCTACCATTTGAGGAGCCACAGGCATAATATTTAAATAATTCACTGATCTGAATGGTTATGAGGAAAATGTGGAATGAGCCTGGCATTGCTAAGTCTTGAGGAGCAGAAGGGGAAAGTGGCTCTTTGCAATCTGGAACACCTCTGTCCTGCCTGTGCAGATGCTCAAAGAAATCTCTCCCCAGATTTTTATTTTTCTCTTGATGATGCAGTAGAAAGGTCACTGGAATCTAAAACCTGATATTATATACTTTCAGTTATTTGTGAGCATTGTGAAACCAGTATTTCCCCACTGCAGAGAAAGAGCATATTTGTCACTTGTGCCCATATATCCAACCTGCAGCATTACCCCTTTCCACATTACACTCCCAACTGTACAGCAGCTTGGCAATGCTGCCACTGCACTTCATCTCAGGTGTGAGCAGAAATCCCCCACTGACTTACACCTGAAAAACAACCCCACAGGTCTAAAGAGAGCTCAGCCTACCCTGTGTGATGGGATGGGTGAAGAAGGTGGCAAAGCCTGCAGAGCTAGGAGATAAGACAGCTTCCTTCAGCAGTGCCCACAGTTAGTTCAGCTTCAGTTAGTCGGGAAATTTCACCTTGGTTTTCATTGTTTACCTCATTCCATTCCCTATTACATTTGTAATTCTCTCAGTGAAGCTCATCATTGCGTTTCTCCATTGTTTCTGAACTCCTCCCCAGGGCTCAATGCAGCGATGGGGAAAGTGTGAACAGCCTCACGAATTAACACAGCTCCTGCCAGCACCAGTGCTCCCCCACCTCCCGAGGCAATAACTTTTATAGAGGGGACAGAGCTGTAAGCCGGGGTGAGCACCCGAAAACTTCTGCAGAAAACCAGGACCCAGATTCCACCCGATCCCACAAAACCTGCCACGTTCACTCAGAGACACAGGGTTGGTGGGAATTGTATGTCCCAGCCTCTGCCTGGGTTTGGGGTTAGAGCTCCCCTGCCCCTGAGCTGAAGGAAGCTCAGTGTGCCTGTGTCACCCCTTCTTCCCAGGGTCACCAGGCACAGCTGGTGGGACAGGTTACAGACCCACCCTTCAGCAAAGGAAAGCAACTGCTGGAGGTGACACTGCTCCCTTCCTCCAGAAAAGCTCAGAGTAACGGGGGCAGTTATGTCCCTAGGCACTGCTAACTCCCAAAATTAATTTATAAGAGACTTACTGAACGTTTAGAGATGACCTATGAAACCATCTCCAGCACCAGTAAAGTCGTGGCATGGTGGGGAACACTTTGCCATCAGGTGGAGTTTCCAGCCAGCCTCATCTCACCCACCTGGATGGAGGATGCTGAGTCCCAGCCACACCTCACTGCCACCAAAGTGAGGATCTAGGTGCAAAGCACAGTTCCAGAAAGGCTGCCATGTCCTTACACTTGCCAGAACATAAGCTTGGGGTGCAATAAAGCACATGCTGCTGGGTTTAGAGGTGCTCCTTGTTCATATTTGAATGTTATAACTATATTAAAATAACTGTTTTATGTCCATGGCCTGGAGAATTGGGGTCAGTACATGCTATAGCTCTGAAAGGCACAAATAATTACTGCTTCAGAGTTGTTTAATCCAGCTGCCTCCAATAAGGTTTTTGGTGAGTTTTTGTTGTCGTTTAATTGTTGTTGTGCTGTGCTTTGGTTGGGTTTTTTCAGTAGATTAAAGGGTTATTTCTGTTGGAAGCAGACATCTTGGTAATACTGAAAATGAAATGTCCTAAATGAGAGCTTAGGAATGCATTATTTCACACACTAGCTACTGAATGATGAATTAATAACAGTATCTCAAATACATCTTCCATCAATATGCTTATTCAGATTCCATCAGCATTTAATTAACATAAATTATATGACATTAGGAGGATTCAGGCAGTCATCAAAAAGAACAGTTCTCTTGTAAGCTACTGAAATTCTTGTGGTTTCTGCAAGGCAGCAGTTTTTATTTTTATTTTCCTCTAGAAATTCATCACAAATCAAATGTTTTCACAGCAAATTTAGAGCTGACATTTTCCTGATTTTCTGAGGATGGGATATTAGATCTCTGGCTTTGTTTCAGGTGTTCTAAGTTTTATGCCAAGGACTAGCACTTGTACAAAGGAAGCATTGGCAGCATCCAACTGCAGAGGGACCTTCAGCAGTCCCTATAACTCTACAGTGAGGTGCAGCATCAGGAAACCACACAAGTCACTTTTCATTTTAGCACCTAAAGTCAAGAGAAAATAGTTATGAGTGTCCTAAAAAGACTGGGTTGGTTTTTAAACTCTCATAACCATATGAAGGTGTTGCTGTTCTGCCTTCAGAAGCATGCAAGGAAAAGCACAGCGAACCCAGGAATGGGAAAGTTCAGGTGCTGGAAGTGTCAGCCAAGTGACCAGAATGAAGAGGAGAGAAAGAACAGCTGTAGTGCCCCATTGGGCTGAACAGCATCCAAATGCTCATTTGCAAAAAGAAGGGAACCAAGCACAAAGGCAAGAGTGAAAATACAAGGACATGCAGGCGCCTGATGACAGAAATGGGGATATCAATGTTTCTGTGTGCCTTTCTGGGGCTAAGAGAGGGAGATGCCTGCTTTAACTTACCACAAAGAACTAAAAGTTGGCAGAGTCAAACTAATAAAAAGCTATCTGAGTAAAGTATCAACTATAAAAGCTCATTTTGCTGTTGTTTTTATTGTGGCTTGTGCTTCTGTTTAATTGTATTCTTTTGCCCTTAAGATTTATTCAGCGAAAAAAAATTAGTCTGAAGAGATGTGACAAAGCAAAATATTTTATCCTGACAGATGTGGTTGTTCTTTAAACTAGGACAGGGGATTGCCAAGAAGTGTCCAGCTCCCCAGGCTGTTACTCCAGGGAGGCAGGCAGTGCAGGGCACCAGCAGGGATGCTGCTGTGCAGGCTAGGATGGAAGAGCTGCACGTGCTGCTGGAAGCAGTGCTTTCCAAAACTATGTAAATTCATCCTAGGAATAGTAAAGAGCAGAAATCTTTGGGGGGTTTGTAACAGGGGGCTGCCTCTCCTCTGCATCACATGAAGGAGAAAGAGTGGCAGTATAAATAAATGGATTCAATGCATGCTGCAAGTGGTGGGGAAAGGATGAGCCCTGCATTCCATTACACTGTTCTAGTCCATATAATCCACTCCAAATGACTCAATATAAAGCTCAGTATCCAACAGCCCTCCCTGCTATTGTTATGAGTTGCTGTAGAGTGACAGCACCAAGCACCCTCAGTTGCAGCAAGCAGCTGCTCCCTCTCCAAAGCATCCACAAGAGACCAAACAGGCAAAGGGAAATAATAACAGCACAAAGTGTTCAGGATTAGGCAGCAAGTCAGTAACTGAAGCAGGAATAAAGCCCATCCCAGGTCCTTGCTGCCCTTGCTGTGTTCAGTGGGCTCCACACCTGCCCTGTGGTTGCATGGTTCCACTTGATGCAAGATGCTGTGTTAGGACTCCAGCAGTTTCCACAGGCATCATGCAGGGCTGTACAGGTTGGGAAATAAATCACCAAACATGGAATAGGGTCTTTAACAGGACACTTCTTCCCTGAGATGGCAGAGGATGTGTGTGCCCAAGGAAAGACCAGAGAGGCAGCCCTGTCATGGGGACCTGTTTCCAAAGGGTGCCACTTTCACAGCCACATTCAAAGCAGCTGTGGGTATTTGTGGAGCCTCAACACTCTGCCCACAGAATAAGTCACATTTGGGTTTTCTCCATTGAGGAAAATCACTTGACATGTTTGAGCCTCAGAGCATGGAAAGGTGAATGCAGGATTATAGTTTTTATGTTGCCATTCACTTCCATCCCATCCTTTTTCATATCCACAATTTAAGGGCTCAAGAGGAGTTCTTAAAAAACAGTAATAGTGGCCCTTAATGGCCATCCTCCCACCTTAAGATACTATTAAAAACAGGAAAGATGAAACTATCATGCTTCCTTCATCCCCAGGGCAACACGTACCAGCTGTATGCCTGCATGACCCACACTCTTTGGGTTCACCTTCAGACCACAAACACTCCCAGGAGCAGAGGGAACAGCACAGGCAGGGGATTGGGCACCACCAAGGCTCTGGCATTTTTACAATAATGACTGAGATTTTCAAAGGGGAAACGAATTGTCCAAATCTGATTCTAGCTCAGTGTGAACTGGACTCCCAACCTCTGGGTCACTTTTTTTAAAACATCCAGATCAGAATTAGCAACAAAAGCATTTGCCTTTTATCTCCCCTTTACTTTTGCATTTTCCATTACACAGTAGGAAGCAATACTGTACTATAACAAGCAGCCAGAGCTAAGCTGAAACACCTCTCCTGCTATAATCCCTCTTTCAGTTGTTCATTTCCTTTTCTCATGACATTCTCAAGAGGATTATTAGTAATAACTGGGGACAGAGATCTTTTCCGTCTCTAGCTTTGTAATGGGTAAGTTTTCCCTGGAACATATTACTGAAAATTTTTTTTCCAGACATCCCCCTGCCATGCCCCACTCCTCAGGAGCAGTGGTATTTCCAGAAATTAAGTTAGCTCCACTAACTGCATTATACCTTCCACCCTTGACAAACCACCCTCCATTGCCTTAATGTTCCCATTATGTTTGATACATTGCATCACTGTTCATTTACTATGGCATTTTAACTTAGGTTTAGATTATATATCACTGGTGGAGCACTCTGGGATAAAGGGCAATGAACGTTTTAATTGCCTGATAAATTATTAAGGACACTCCTTTAATTGGGTAACGTGGTGTTGACATCTTTGAAGCAAACACTTATGGAATCTGTATGGGTGCAGATTTGTCTAAACACAGCCAGCAGCCTCTAGCTCCCCTTGAGAATAATAGTTTTATCAGGCTATTAAAATAAACACCACACAGGATAGATTGTACCAGATGCCAGGGGAGATCAGCAGCTGGAACAAAGAGATGAGGTTCCAAAAAAGTCAAAGGAGGTGCATTGACTTACATCAGCCAAGGGACTGCTCTTCCGCAGCCAATGGATCTCGCTCAAAGCAAGGCAAAATAGCAAAAACCTACATTTTCCACTGCTTTAGCTAACCTAGTTCATTTGAACTGAAATGGGTCACAGTGTACCCACACAAGGAGTTCAGCAGCAAACCTGACTTCAGAGGGAGCCCAGGGAAAATGCAGCTGGGGAGAGAAAGTGCATATTGTGCTAAACAGAGCCTGCTGTGGCAGAAACCTGAGCTTCTGGCTGCTTCTGCATGCAGGTCAAAAGTAAAACATCCTCTGGAAGGACACAGCCTAAGCAGCCCCTTCCAGCCCATAGAGAAAAGATGGGACAATACAGCTGGGAGGAAGCACAATGCTGCTTGGAACTTCTCTGTCCCCTGCTTTTTCTTCTGTCTGTTCATCTCTGTACATTGAAACTGGGATTTCTTCAAGTTTTGCCGCATCTCTTCTTTCCTGAGCTGTGTGAATGTAAAAGTATTTGTTGCATTCTTTCCAGACAGATGCTATGCTTCTTGCTTATTAAAATAGAGAGAAGGGAGCAGATTGTCTAGGATGAAGCTTTATGCTTCTTAGAAGTGTTGCAGAAATAGGCTTTTTAGGAGAAGTTAACATTTCAAAGGTGTTGCATATCTATTTGTTATCTGCTTTTGGCAACACAGAGGGCCTGAGCTCAGTCCCTGCATACAAAATAACACTGTAATGAATTGTACTTTATCTCCCTCTCACTTGACCCCTGCAAGTCAAGTTCTGCACAGGTTCAAGGTAAAGAGGTTCCAAGCCTGCAGGGGACAAAGCCACTTTTATTTCTGTGACTTTGCAGTGGCTCCACTTACAGCTGGCTTTGGAGCAGTGTCCCTGTGATTCAGGGCAGTCCATGCTGGGCTAAGTGGCAAACAGTGCACAGATCATGTGGGGAGGGTGAAGACAGAGGAAACAAACCCATAGCATTGCCTGTTTTAGCAATTTGGGTACAATATCCACTGCTTTCATTAAAGGGGCTTGGCCCTGGCAGACAGTCACAGCAAGGGCAGGTGTGCCTGCACCCATGTGAGATGAGCTGGAGACAGGCAGCACCACCACCCTGCAGATGTAATGGGGAGCCTCTGCTGGAGCCCTGTGTACACTCTGGGACCTCGTTCTCTCCCTGAAAATGTTTTCACCAGAATTGCAGAGCACTGGGGCACCTGGCTTTCACTTTAGCTAAGGCTTCACTTTCATTCCTCTACGGCCAGAGGACAACAAAGCACTTTGATAAGAAAGTACATGAACACACATATACCTTTACAT
This sequence comes from Pyrgilauda ruficollis, assembly GCF_017590135.1. Taxonomy (NCBI): domain Eukaryota; kingdom Metazoa; phylum Chordata; class Aves; order Passeriformes; family Passeridae; genus Pyrgilauda; species Pyrgilauda ruficollis. Next base: position 6,392,871 of record NW_024520318.1, read on the forward strand.
GCACAACTTATGTACCTAGACACACCACTTTTCCTAAGAAAAGATGACACTTCACTCTCCTTTACCTGTCAAGAGGTCACTGTGTTTTGTTGGGGTAGGGACCCACCTTATGTCATGCCACACGACCCTGTCTCACAGCTGGATTTGACCCCTACTTCCCACAGCACTTGAGTAAAAACACAGTTCAGCCTTACAGATAAAACAGCCCTCTGTCCTTTCAAGGGCTGCTGCAGAAAATGCAGTCACAAACCCACTGCTCACTGATGGTGAATCTCAAAAACAAAGCCAAATAAAGTGAAATCCCAGTTGTTGCCTCCTTACAAAAGCTGAGGTTGAAGCAGTGCATCCAGAAAAACATCTGATTCAATGCTCAGATCTTAAGAAAATCAATCCCTGTGAACATGCACCCAAACAAAAACAAGTGTAGATGCAGAAATTCCTCAGGTTAATGTTTCCAAACAGATCAATGCACAAATGCCTGTGGATTGATTTCCTGGAGCCTCAACCCCACATTAGCTCTTCAGGACAATCCTAATCAGCCATGGATTATGAAAACAGCATTGAGGGTATTACAGTTTCCTCTCCCACCTTCTCCAATTCTTCTTCTTTTTTCTTTCTGCCAGACTCTGGCTGCTTGGGCACCAGCTCCAGAAGAAGCCAGAGCAGCCCTCCCTGCTCCCTCTCATCCTGTCCTCCCCTGGAGGACACCAGGACAGTGGCAGGGACCAGCCCTGCAATGTGCACCCAAAAATCTCTCCCACAGCTAAATGGCTCCAGACCCTTCAGCGGAGTCCTTTGAAGGATCATATTTCAGCAGTAAAATTGAGAACAAGGTGGGACAAAACCTCAGGCAGCCATGGTGAGATGGCAAGCACCAGAGCACCGTGGCTCTGCTTCCTTGGCAGCAGAGCAGCTTTGGCAGGAAGGGCAGCGCTGCTGTGCCCTGGAACATCCCAGCTCTGCTGCAGCTCCCAGCAGGGATTCCCCAGGGCAAACCCCTCCTGTGGGCAGCCCAGCTGGGCTCTCTGCCAGCTCTGGGTCCAGGGTGTGCACTGGCAGAAGCAGCACCCATTTCTGGAGATCAGCATTTCCACTGGCTGAGCATCCAATATCCCTTGTGGAAATGGACAGATAATGGAGTTTCCAGTCTGATGAACAACATAGGTCAGAGAGGAAAAATTCAGATGCAGTAGATCCAAAAAGGATGTTTTCCATGTAATTAATAAAATCCACATTTCATTTCAAGTCTGCTTTAAATATTTTAAAATACAGGGTGTTGTTTGGTTTTTTTTTGGTTTTTTGTCTTTTTTTGGGTTTTTTTTGTTGTTGTTGTTTTTGTTTGTTTGTTTGTTTTTAACTAAGGGACAATTTAAAACTAGAAAGCTATTTCAAAACAGAGTCCAAGAGTTTAATTGAAATTATTGAAACAGTATCTTGTGAGCTTTAAATCAGAGAAAGAAACAGTTTTGGAAGTTCTGAACCAAAAAATTCTGCAACCGAAAACATCATTCTGACTTAGGACATTGTTGTGAAAAGTCCGAGCAACACTGAAAAATTCCACTGAAAAAATTCCACTTGAAGAGAGTTAGTGACAGCTTCTGCAGCCTGTTGCCCATTCTTTCCCTCTCTGCACGTCTTTACAATGAAAACATGTCTAGAAGGGTCAGGAGCAGAAGTGTGTCATCTACACTATCTGCAGGGATTAGAAAACTGGTATGAATTATCCCTTTCATTAATTACTTGATCCTACCTAATCCCCAGTAGATGACGTTGACCTCAATAGACCAAATCTAGGTTTCTTGGCCTACACAACCCCTTTGCAGTGCTTCCTAGCTCCCATTGCAGAGATACTTTCCAGCTGTGCTACCTCCTGCCTTGCTTTCTCTTGCTCACAAGTTCCATGGCACATCCACTGTGAGTCCTGCCAGCTGCTCTGGGCAAACCCCAGCCCTTCTGCACCCCTCAGTGGACTGTGTCTGTGTGCCACCCTGCCCCAAGACGTTATAAATCACCCAGAAAGGACAAGGAAATGTCTGAGGTGTGTGTCACTCTGAAAATTCAGGGAGATTTACATCTGCTGCATGCAAAACCCCAGAGAGCTGTGGGCTGCTGGACATCCCAGGCCAAACCAACACCCAAAGAAGAGCCCAAAACTTCAGCATGAAGGAGGCAGCACTGGCACCAAGCCAGTTCTAAGGGATACCAGTTCTGTGACATACGCAAATTGATTTTTAAGCTTAGTGGCTACTTATCTCCAACAGCAAAATTACATTCAATTAGGCTTGCTAAATAATTCATGGCAATGCATTTGATGTGGCAGGAAGTTCCAGCAGTGAATCACCAGTGTTTCACATCACCGTGCTGACAGTAACTTGGGCTGTTTCTTACACAGAGGCATCTTTCATTGTTTCTTTCATTGTTTCCACCATCCACACCCAGATTCTTTGGGGCTGGAAGCCTCACTGTCTCCTCACACCTGAGGTTGCATTTGAAGGGATAAAAGGCATCTGCAGCCCTGAGGAGAAGGGCTTGGGAGTGTTGCTTGACAAGGAGTTCCACAGGACCTGGCAATGATTCTCCCCCTCTATTCTGCTCCCCTGAGACCCCACCTGCAGTGCTGCACCCAGCCCTGGGGTCCTCAACATGACAAGGACCTGTTGGAGTGAGCCCAGGGAGATGCTCAGAGGCTGGAGCACCTCTGCTATGAAGACAGCTGAGAGAGTTAGGGCTGTTCAGCCTGGAGAAGAGAAGGCTCTGGGGACACCTCAGAGCTCCTTCCAGCGCCTAAAGGGGGACTACAAGGGAGCACGAGGACTTCTGGCAAGGGAATGGAGACATGGAACAGGGAGGAATGGTGTTAAAATGAAAGAGAACAGGTTTAGAATGGATATTGGGAAGAAATTCTTGACCCTGAGGGAGGTGAGGCCTGGCACAGGTTGCCCAGAGAAGCTGTGGATGCCTCATCCCTGGAAGTGTACAAGGCCAGGTTGGATGTAGCTCTGAGCAACCTGGGCTAGTGGGAGGTGTCCCTACCCATGGCAGGGGTTGGATCTTTAAAGTTCCTACCAACCCAAAATATTCTACGATTCTATGAAAAATAATTGTTTCTATTGTGGTTTTTAGCTTAAAGCAATTTAACCATACATGGAACCAGGATTTACTGCTGGATTTTTCTCCAACAATGAAGCTCTGCAAATTTTTTGTAATGAAGTTATGCAGAACCACTGTTTAGTCATGCAAATGTAAAGAGAATTAACTGTAAAGCATTCTGAGGACCATGAACTTTTTGCCAGAATTCATAGCAAAAGATTTTTATTGTCAATCAAAAGGCACAAACACTTCAAAACTGTCCTTTGTGTGTGTGCATTGTTGGGAGAAGGGCAAACAAGACAGAGTAAACATTTTCTGCAATCTGCAGGATACACAGGGCATCAAATAGTGCTGGAAGGATGAAAAGAGTTTTCTGAGAAACCTATGAACAGATATGTAGAATTACTATTGCAAGCTGAGAGGGAAGGAAATTTTCCATTCATCACTGAGGCACCCCAACCTTTACCAAATCCATTCTTTTGCTATCTCCTTCACAACACCAGAGCAGACTTTCAAAGAAGAAGATTTCAGCAAGCAAGCTACAAAAATTCACTCTGTTCTGCTTTGCAGTCTGAATTATGTTTTCTCTTGATGGTCAGAAAAACTGTTTTTCTCCCAGGGCAAATCCATTATCACTCCACTGAAGCCTGGGTAAGCAATCCCAGGCTTGGCCCAAGACAGCCAAAACTTAGCTGGCTCCTGGTCTCAGTAACTGTCTGCTTTGGCATTTGAAATCCTTCTCACTACCTGCTTTTTTAAAGACTTGTATTAATACACAGAGAACTAGAAACATAGGCTGGAGCATGTTGGATTAGAAACTAAGAACTGCAGCTCTGCCTCCTGTTAGCTGGATGGTTTTGTTTATTTGTGCCATCGTGTTTTACACCCTCCCCTGCAGAGGAGTGTAATTAAAGTCACCTGGAAACACGAGCAGCAGCAAAGCCACTGGCTCCAGTCCTGCATGGCAGTATATTCCTCTAACTTGGTTTTACACCATCTCTCAAATGCAGCCTGGCTCCATGTCTGTTCCCAAAGAATTCCATAAATATGTGGTACCCCCTCCTCAGCTACCCTTTTTATCTGGAAATACCGGGAGCTGGGGCCAGCAGTGCCAGCCTCCAGCTCAGGGCACCCACAGCACTGCCACGTCAGACTTCCAGGGCACCACACACACACAGAGGTTTAAACACCCAGCAGAGGCAGGGAGGGGGAGATCCACTCCACACTGCACGTGCAGCACTTCCCTCTTTGAACTGAAGCATTTTGTAAACAGTTTAGCAGGCTGTATATAAAATTTGAACTCTCTATTACCCTAATCTTAGAGGTTGCTGCAGACTCTCACACTGCTGAGGATCAAAGATGAATAGCCATTTTAACCTGTGCTTCCACCGTAGTTTTTACAACGTGAGATGTAATGACCAGGTACTCAGCTGGTATAAACTGCTGCAACTTTATTTTCTCTGCTAGCAGTAACAGCCAGTTCACATCATCCAAGGACTTCTTGCAAGGTTAGTATTAGACAAAGCTGGTGCAGGCCTCACTAAATTCTCTAGCATTTATCTTTCTTTTTGTTGTTGTTTTTGTTGAGATCTCCACTGATGCAAAACAATTCAGTAAGATATTGTCTCTGCTGCAAACACTTGAGCTTGTTGACATGTAAGATCAGCAACAGATACTTTAAAAGACGAAATATAAAAAACCCTTCCACCATTTCCAGAGTGAAGCTGGCACACTGGGACTAAGACCCAGTGGTCCTGCACAGCACGTGGCAAGGAAGGAGCATGAGCACTGGTCCCAGGTACAGGCTGTTTCCAAATTCCTGCCTGTCCCCACAGCCACAGCTTCAACCCAGCATGGGAAACAAGGTCATTGTCATCATGATAGTGAGCAAACATTGAAGCTGTGGACTCACAGCCTCAGGCTGTGGGTGTCTCCATGAGACAAACAGTGATGCTCAAGAAATGCCCAACTGGTTGGGGGCAGCTCCACAAGCAGCAGCATCCTCTATAATGAATGAGCCAGTTGTACTCTGCACAAAAGCCCCGCAGAATCTGGTTTGTCTCCTGGTCTCCAGTTCAGCCTAGAGCTATAACTGTCTGTGAAAGCCAGGGAGGAATCCAGCTCAAAAAGTTTTGAAAGGGAAAGCTGTAAAACAAACCACACAGGTGCTCTGAGAACCAAGTGTTACCTGGATCTCTGGTGATGGAGCCAGGTGTCTGCAGTGGGGCTCACGCCCTGCACTGAGAGCAGGCAGCACACATCATGAAAGACTGAACATCCGAGGTTAAAAGATGCATTGCAGGAGGAACACATGCATTATAAAAGAGTTGGTGAATTAGTCAGAGACTGGCAAAAGACCGGAAAGGCTGGAGAACACTTGAGCATGATGCCAAAAATCCACCAGCCACTGAATGGCTCTGCTGTTTTGTGAGCTAAATGGCTATTCACTCCATCAGGACCAAGAGTGACAGCACTAACAAGATTCATCACACAGCATCTACTCTGGACTCAGTGAAGAACTGCCCCAATAAAAACCTGCCAGCTCTGCTGATGTATATTATTTTTATTAGAACAGCCTCTCTGATAACCACATTCATTAGGAATTTTAGCAATTCATTTCTTTGTGAAAACTTCTGTGTATGAATTCAGCACAGACAGATGTGAATGGGAGCTTTGGAAAGACAGCATTATACTGATTCAGAGCTATATTTGTCAGTGGGTGTAGCAAAGAGAAAGGTTTAAAGTAGTTATTTTTCTGCAAAACACATTTGTGAGTGAAATGGTAAATTACTGAAAAGCCTGGGCTACCACCTGAATTTGTATTTAGCCTCCCACTTAATTCTAAAGTCAGATGCAACATGGGGACATTGAGGGTGTCACCTCAGGGTGCAGTAATTAGTATTCTTCACTTTTCATTTTTCTTGACCAAGATCTGCACATATTCCAAATTAAACACAAAACCAAAAGCAAGGAACTTTCCTGATGGCAACTCAGTGAAGTAGGATGGAGCAGGATCCAACATCCCTCCCTCTGAGCTTTCCCACCAAAGCTGTAGGGTCAGGAGATGGCAGGCCTGGCTGTGACAGTGAGTGCCATTTCCCTGCCAAGACTTGGTGAGCAAGGGTGGGGAGCTGCAATAATTGTCACCTCCCATTTTCTTTCCAATGTGACAGTGCAGAGGCACAAAAGGAGCAGTTTTCCCCAACTGTCCTAGTGGGGCAAAGCAGCCAAACACAGTCCCTGGTACATCCCCTGTGCATAGAGACCTCAGAGTGCCTCCTCATTCCCATTCCACAGCCTGTCCAGGACCTGGCTTTGTGATTCCTGCTTTGCACAAGCACTGGGTGAGCTCCAGCCTGCAGCAAAGCAGGGCTGGAAAAGAAGCAGCAAAGGAGTGACTCTTGCTGGGTGCAGGACTTCCCAGCTGCATCTGTCCCAGTCAGCAAAGCTGCTTCTCCAGCTCAGACACGCGTGGTGCACAAAGCAAGGTGTCAGAGATGACCACGGGGACAAGGTGACACACCTCTAATGCACCCCTCCACACCACAGGCTGCTCCATGCCCAGGCTGCCCTTAGACAAGGGTCTTTTGGGAGCTTTTGGGAATGCCATTCCAAGCATGCAGAGTGAAGCAGAAGTTTCCACATCTGCTCATTCAGCAGCCTAAACCCAGCAAAAATTTAGAGTCCATGCACAGTTTCACTGTTATCCCCTTGTGCCACAAGATGAAGCTTTTAGCAGCAAGGTCACACAAACTCCCAAGTTTGCCATGAAACCTCATCCCACTCCCACAACAGCCTGACAGGGCTCTCAGGAAATGAAGCAGCGTCTCTTGTTTAAGTCTCTGTGTGTTTATGAATTTCTCAGCTCTCTGTATACACAGAAGATCACATTATACTTTAAAGGGTCAGGAATAGGAAATGCAACAGCCTTTGACTTCTTTTCATCCTCACAGCAGAGACATTCACTGTGGTGGTGAGGGCCTTAAATCTACCTAGTCTGCTGCTATACTAGGGATATCATTAAATGTAGATAAATTACACTATGTTTGCAAGCCATGAGCCATCAGTCTGACCGTTCCCCAGTCTCTACCAAAAGCCACAGGTCAACACCCAGCCCCTCCTTTTCCCTGGACAGGGCTGAGGAGATGAACATGAATGAAACAACAGCAAGGTATGCTGGAAAATCAACATTTCAGGCCAGTAAATCCATCCTCTTTAACCTGTGAAGAAGTGGGTTTAACCTTGTAATGGTATTAACACAAATCTCACAGTATAGGCAAACAGCAAGTTAATTTTAGTGAAATATTTTTTAGTGAAACTAGATGGCCAGTCTTGCTAAGTGATATGTCTTATCCTCCAGAGGGACAAAGACCAGCAAAACCTGCAATATGTTGTTATTGCAACAGACAGAGGAAAATCACCACAGAGACCCAAGAGCCCATCCCATGCAAGGGGACACAAATGATGTCAGAGGTAGCAAGTGCCACAGTTCATTTAACCAAAACTCTGCTGGAACAGCAGGAATAAGGGCTGACAGACATGCTCTCCTAACAAAAAGTTCACCATGGGCCCTGTGGAAATGAGGTGCCCTTCCCTGCTGGCAAATGTGAAGAGACAAGGGGAGCAGGCAGAGCAGAATTCTGATTACACGGTGCTGGGCTGGACAGGGGTGCTACATCCAACTTCACTCTAACACTTCAAAGTCCTTCAGAGGCATTTTTAAACAAAAGGCTGAAATGCAAATCTCAGCTCTTGCCAGCTAGAGAAGATTTTTCCACAGCAGCCTCTGAGACATTAGGCATGTTATTATTAACGTTGTGAGAGAAGTGGACATTAATTAATGCTGAATTGCAAAGAAATTCCAGTAGTATCACATATTTCACTCCTGCTGCTGCAGCAATGAACTCATTATGAATAAAGAAATTAAAAACATATATCAGAAGGCACAATTAATGGTCTTCCCCTTATTATTAACTGTGAGCAACTTATACCACCAGACTAGAATAAACGAGGAACGTATCTCAGCTTTTGTTACAGGATAAGATCACAGCCCAAGGCACATCCTTTGCTGAGAGCAAAGTGTTTATCAAGTGACTCCAAAGATACTCACTGTGACCTTGAGCCAAACACTTTGTATCTGCCAACCAGCAGGTTTTCTATCTACAAAACAGTAACAGCAGCTCTTACCTCCTGCAAATTCAAAGTTTAGGGTGCGAGGTCCTTTTTTCTTCTCTGTCCTTGCACAGTGGATTCTGTAATAGTTGTAAAGACCCTTTAGACTCCTTCAGCCACAGCAAGGGGACAGTGAAATTACAGCTCAAGGTCACCTGGGAGGTATTTAGGAGCAGCCCTGCTGGAAGAGGAGCTGGGGTAACCAGAAATGCCTGGATAGGGTGGCTGGCAGCACTGAGAAGCTCAGCAATGGGTGGTTACAGTCAAACAGGGGAAAATTGGGCTCCAAGAGTCAGAGGTGAGCCAAGACCAGCTGAAGTGGGTGAAGCAGATCCAGCAGGATAGGGTCAGCAGATCAAAACTCTGCTGCCAGGAGGAGAGGTGACACTTTTCTTGTGAAGGTGTAGGATTGCACATCATCCCTAGAGAAGAGCACCAAAGCCACAGCTGCAGAGTGTCACTGGTGCTCCAAGGACACCCGGGAGCAGCCCAGCTCCACAGCAGCCCTGCCCAGGGACACCAGCTCTGCTCCTCAGCCTTTGCCTGTTCCCAAGACATCTGTCACCTTGCACATTAACCCAGGCTGACATTCAGCCAGGCACAGCTGCAGCGAACCTTCCCTGCAAGTTCCCATGCCAGACACTTATTTCAGTACTTCTTGCTTTCATATCTCTACTATTTTTACTATTTCCATCAGTCTTTTTGGCTTGAACTGGACAGTTTGCCTTCACATCATTCCCATCATTGCTCTGCCCATATCCAATACGTGTGTCAGTGACAGCAAAATTCCATGAAGCTTAACTAAATCCATGTGTTCTGGTAAATAATAGCAGCGTGTCCCCCTGTTCAAAGAAAATTATGAGAGATTTATTAATGTAGCATCAAATGAATTTCTGTTTTATGTAATTATGCATTGAATTTAAAAAGAGATGTCATGCAGGCAATATTTAGAGTCATAATAGACAATCTGTAAGAAAGAACAAAGGAAAATAATGTTAATAAAACATTATGCCCTAAGCAAGAAATAGGCTTCATATATCAAACATGAGTAAAGATAGTTATTTGGTGTAAAATGGAGGTGTGACCTTGCTGCAGAAGTGTTCATTACCTAACACTGCAACAAGCAAATTAATGGATTTTGGAATGGTACAAATAGCAGTAATAATAATAGTCATTTTGGTTTCTGGCATTTGCTTGCTGACAGCCAGATTTAGCAGCAAGTGGTTTGTGTAATTTTTATTTTTTTATGAAAAGGATTGCAAATAGAAATCCACATAGCCTTAAAGACATTACAGAAGCATGTGTCTAGTGCAAGGGTACTGATGAGTAATCAAGGCTTTACAAATCCTTATATGCCAAGCAGTGGAAGCCCAAAAACAAAAGGCTGGCTGCCAGAAGAGGATGTGCTTTACACAAGGACACAGGTACATGTGGTACTCTCAAGTACCCTGACATTCCAATCCCTGCATGGGAAGGTGATGTTTGTGGTTACTATGGAAATTACAATTTCACATGCATTTTGCACCTGATAAATGGTGATAAACAATTAGTCTGTTGATGCTGTTTGAGGGAACTGCAGCACTGCTGGGAGGTGTAGAATTGTCAGGTTGAAACATCCTCCTCCCTGCAGAGAGTCCCTTGCTAAGTGATAAAGATTGTCTGAATTGCCTCCTCCAGTAGGTCCCAGTTCAGTTCTGGCCCTCCTGGGCTGGACTGTCGCTGTCCAGAGCCCTGCTGGCCAACATGGCACCACCCCAAATTATCAGCCAGAAACTCCATCTTCAGCAGCTGCTGGAGAAGGTTTGCCCTTCCCACCCCCTCAGCCTGTCTGCAGAGCACCAGGAGCAGGCCACAAGAATAATGTGCTATTCCAGGTGAAAATTTACTGCAAGAGTGACTGCTGCTCCTGGAGGAGCTGGACAGATAGGGAAAAGCTGATGGCACTGCAGTGATAGAGAGAGCACTGAGGCATGCTGCCCCAGCTGAAGGATGTGCTGCCAAAATTTGCCAGAGGGAGAAGGAAACACTGTACAGGGGGTTTTACCTCATTAAACCTCACAAAACCTAAACTGGGCTTTAGGAGCCCCTTGTGATGGAGCAAGTATTCTGTGTGGACCTGGCAGGATTGCCTTTGTTTTTCAACAAAGATCACAAATAGATTTCTAAAACACTTTGATGTGTTTAAAACGGTGAAGTTATTAGGCAAGTAGGTACAATAAAAGAAACATCTCTGCAAATGGAAAACCCCCGAGCATATATGCCTTTCTAAATGCTATTGGAATTTAAAACTCTGATAATTGCTTTGTAATGTAAGCAATTGCATTATGAGCATGAACACCACAGCCCATGCATCACCACTTTCAGCTCTGCCTTCCGTCATTTCCCTCAAAATACACTCTGATTGCAATAGGCTTAAATTTAACTCATGTAAGCATTAAAGTGAGTTCATTCAGTGGACAAACCTTATTTCTCTCTGGTTATGTTCAAGACTGGCAGAGGGAGGAAGCCCTGCACTGTGGGGCAAGGCTGGGCACTAGCTCCAATGCTGCCAGCTGGGAGCCTGTCCTGGCATGGCAAAAGAGCTCCAGCAGCATTTCCAGAGGGCACCAAACACTTTCAGGTGTCTACACTGTGATTTATTAGAGACCACTAGAACAAGGCAACTTTTCTAACATAGAAAATGTCCCTCCTCAAAGTGAAACAAATTAAAACGGAGAAGGCTGAAAACAAACCTGGCTGCACCTTTGCAAGCTGTTGTTTCTTTCAGACTTGCTCTGAATTTAGCAGCTTCACGAGCTGCATCTAAAATATATTTAGTCAGCCCTGGGTTCTATGCATTTCTCCTCACCCATCACCACCCAGGCTGATGTCCAGCTGCCCCACAAAGCCTCCTTTCTCCAGGGGTAGCTGCTAGGGCAGACACAAGGATTTGCCTTCCTCCCCTCCACCTCTTCTATGGACTAGCATGCACAGTAAATCACAAAAAAAAGCCCAGCTGCATCAAGGAGGGAATGAAATGAGGAGAGAAGTTGCCTGAAGGTGCAGGAAAGGCTGGATGTGGTACATGGAATCAGCAGCTCCCCAAAGCTGGAGTAGGATCTCCATGGTCTGGGCTATAGGTGACCAGCCTGTTGCTGCTGGGTCCTCCCATGAGTTTGCTGCTTATGCTTTTCATAGAATTTGGGCTGAAGTTGCGTGCTGGGTGCCTGCTGCTGGGTTTCTGGAGTGAAAGTTTCACAAAATAGCATCACAGTTTGTGAGCAGTGGCCTGGAGAGGAAATGCTGTGTTTTTTCTGTGTTAAGGGCTCTGAAGCATTTAATTGAAAATCTTTAGCAACCTTGTACTTAGGAAGAGGATCTGGGAATTTGACAGTGAATTTTTGGTGTCAAATGTGTGCCTTTTGCTATTTCTGGGGAGAAGAAAAAAAAGAAAAAAAACCAAGCCAAACTGGCCAAATTGTGACTTATCCAGCTTTGCAAATACTTGTAAAGACCTGCTCAAACTTAGGTGCCAAATTCTGCAGTCAGGCTTGCTCCCCAATATCCTTACCCACCAGATCCCAAGAAGCAAACTTCCTCTCCCAAGTCCTGGGGTTTGGGGGCAAAAGCAAAAACTCCTTTTCCCTTTGTCCTTCCAGAAGAGCCATCCCAAGTGCATCCCACAGCTCTGAGCTTCCTGCTGGGTGCTCAGGGCTGGGAACATCCCACCAGAACTGGGGAGGTTACAACGTCTGCACTGTCCTGCCACAGATCCCAGCACAGCCAGGGATCATGGATCACCCACCCTTGGGACAGGAGTCTGTTTTAAGCACTCCTGTCCCCGTGTCCCAGACCTTTTGGCCATGCTGCAGTTGCAGTCGTTACCACTTCTGAGGGTGCTGCAATTTTCTGTACTTTCAGTTCCTCAATTACATTGATTATCACATTAAACATTCCTAGTACTACAGGAACAAGCTAAAAATAATAAGCTTGTATCTTCCTAAAACAAATGAAACCCATTTGTACTACTAGAAGTGTAGCAGGTTCATTGTTTCACAGTAATGAAGCTTTCATCTCAAGAGATTCAATTCATAAAAAATACTTGCCAAGGCTTTGCACGTTTCCTTTTTTTTTTTTTAAACTGCCATTAACAGTCCTTTAAGTTCATATCTTATTCAGCATTAGACCAACAACTGAAATAAAATAGAAGAGACACAGAAAAGCAGAAAAAACCACCATCACCTTTGATGGCAGTGACCCCACATCACCCTCAGGCAGGGTCAGTGCCCACCCAGGCTGAAGGCATTGTGCACCTTCCCCTGCTATAAATAGCTGCAGACACCTTTGTTCCACTTCCCAAAATAGAGACACATTGTAGAGGAGATAGGAAGAGCAGAAGACTGTACATAAGCTCTGTTTTTATATCTATAAATGTCAATTTGTAACCAAACCCACACAGGGTGGGCAATAGCCCAGCTGGGGAGATGCTGTCTGCAGGGAAGCCAAGGGAAGGATGCAGGCACCAGGTGGGGGGTGAGGAACAAGCAGGATTTGATGCTTTTCCACTTCACCCATGACATGGTCCAAGACACAGCACTGCCATTAAAACACACCACATAAAAATTGAGATCTGGCCACTCCAGAGGTTCAGCAAAGGTAAAGAGTCAGATCTGCTTCAGGTCTGCTTGTCGTCTCTATAGGTCAGGACAGGCTTTGAGGGAGCATCTCTTGCTCCAGAAGAGTTTGGGGAAGGGCTGGGCATGGCACCCAGGCTCTGCTCTGAGGCTCCCCCAGGGGAGATGAGCTCCTGCTACCCCTGGGTAAAACAAAAGTGATCCTGCTTCTCCCAGTCTGGTGGCTTCTGAGGACAGAAGGGCACTGAGTGGCAGTGCTGCTGGACCTGACCTCTCTCCATCCTTCTCTCCTTGAGGGGATCCTGGAGATGAAGCCAGCCAGGACATGCCTGCAGACATCCCTCCCATCAGGGGCTCCATCTGCTTCCCTCCCACCCAGAGGCACAGGCTCACAGACCTGCTAGCAGCAAAGGCTTCCAAGCTTCAGGAAGGAAATTCAAAGGCAGGAGAGAGCTGGAGGAGAGGCTTCCCCTTGTAATTTCCCTTCAAGCCTGAAACAGCAGAACCTGACCCCACACAGCAAGGTCCCACCTGCCCATGCCAAGCCTCAGCACCCACAGTGGCAGCAGGAGAGCAGGAAGGGGAAGGATGAGCATCAATCTCCCCTTTTCTTCCTGAATGATGTGGAAGTCAGGCCTTGCTTATCAGAACTTTGACTATCTAAAAACTCATCCCTTAACCAGAATGAGGTCGTGTTCCTGACATGTTCAATTGCATCAAAAATCAGCTTGAATATATCAGCCCTCATTTATCAGAACCAGTTTATTGTCACTCATATTCCTTAATAAGTGTAGGTGCACTGAGCACTTTTGGTTTTACTGGTATGGGCAGCACATTTACAGTCAAGCTTTTTCCTGCTAAAATTAAAGACCCTGAAACCACAGGTCTGAATCTGCTCAGGCAGGGCTGGATCAGGTCCCCCCAGCAGAGCACTCCAGCTGCTGGAGCTCTCCTGCTCAGATACTAGAGGGGCCACACCACCTAATGGGAACACAGATTTGCTCCCAAATTGCTGGCATCCATGGAGTATGGTCTCCTTACTGCCAGAGCTGCCGGGAAGAGCCACACTCCACTTACTGGTGCTTCCCAGGGCTGGGCAAGCTTTCACAATGAGCTCAAAACCTTCTCGCAGGAATGGAAAAACAATCTCAGATTTGGTGCTTTGTTGCTGTTTGTAGTGATGATTCAGAGGAATTAGTGCCATGGAACATAAGGCAAGGGAGGAAATTCAGAGAGGGATGTGGGTTGCCCGTGTCTGCCTTGTGAACCTGCCTTGCCCTTCATCCTCTGCTCATTTCTGTCAAGGGCTGCTGGGAGGGCATTGCTAGAGAAATCTAGGACTGATATTAATTCCTGATCTATCTGGGAAAAAGGACTGGAAGCAGCTTGGTTCCACTCATTTAGAATTTGGTGTCCCCTTCACTATGCTGGTGGGCTCAGTGCCACAGAAAGCCCTCCCAGAGCAGGACAGTCCTGCTGGCAAGACAGCATGCACAGGGAGCTGGAGCTTTCTGCCTGTAGGTGCACCAGACATGCACAACACGAACAGTGACCTCCAGTCCTAAACCATTCCCTCATCCCTGAGGAACCCCAGGCAAATCTCACCACAGAGCTTACTGGCATCCTTCACTTACACTGGCTTTCTGAGCACACTCACTATTTCAAACACAGAGTGTTCTTAGTCTGCTTAGCCTTGGACCGACTTTTCCAGCAATACTGGTTCCTAGGGAAAAAAAAAATCTTCAGCAAGCACCCTCCCTGCATCTTGAGCAAGCTCCAGAGCCCAGGCAGCACTTGCTATGTGTGAGGAGGGGGTCAGGCAGCAGGGGCTCGTTACCAGAGCCAGAGGGCAACCAGGCAGCATCAAAGGCACCAGGCACACCTCCTGCAGAAAGTCACCCCGTCTCTGAATCTTTGTACTTGGCAATCAGTCTCACACAAGGCAGAAATCTGGCTTATTAAAGCATGAACTGCTGAGCCCCTCGTTAAATGCCAACCTCATCTTCTCCTGGGGGATTATTTACCCTGCAGATAGGGTTACTGACCCTGGAGCAGCAAAAAGGATTTCTGGCAGAGATGAGGCAATTGGGGCACATTTGCTATCCGTAGGGTAATACCATGCTGTCTCATAGAGAGGCTGCTTCCCACACACATCAGAAAATATCCAGTATAGCTGCATGCACACAAGGCATATGTTTCTGTATAAGGTATCTATATAGTGTAGCTCCTCTTTCTGCTTTCACTGTGTTTTATCTTTAAATTGGGAGAGCTTTTTAGTAGCAAATCATCAGAGAGGAACTGCTAGTTACCAAGGAGATTCTCTGATGAATCAGAGACTGACTGGTATAAGACCTAGACAGGCGGTAGCTTCTTAATTTGCGAGACCTTACATTTTAAACAGGGGGAAAAAAGATCCTCTCACAACTAACTGTGGACCTCACCAGCAAAAGCTGCTTTTCTTTTTGCCACAGAAGCAAACAACAGGAGCGCAGCATGGGAAATCAGTGAGCAGCCGGAGACGAGCGGGAGCGCCTCTCCAGCACGCTCTTGACTCAGAAAAGCAAACACCACCCAAGGACACAGTGGTCCGATGGAGGTGACTGAGGGAAAGGCTGGGAAGCCCCTGATTTCACACCAGCACAGGCAAGGGCACGCAGGGATGAGCGAGCACTGGAGAAGGAGCCGCACGCCTGCTCCTGCACAGCCCTGACACTTCGGGAAGCAGAGGGTGCACGGCCAGCGAGCTCTGCCTGGCCACGGGCTCAGCACAGTTTGGGACTGCCCCAACCCTGATCTCGTTTTGCTGCCTGACTCCTGCAGCTTTCTTCCAAGGAGCAGGTGAGAGGGATGAGCTTTGCCAAATGACAGAGAAGGCGCCGACTCCACACGGAGCGTCCTGCCCTCATGGAAATGGCCATCATGCCCCAGCGGAGTCACGGCAGCCAAGGATGCGCAGGCAGAGCGGATTTCAAGAAGAGTTTTTATAAATGTGGGGAGAACAAGGAGCTTCGTGAAATAAAGTTTGGAGAGAGAAAGCTCAGCTTTTTTTGGGTTGACTTTATTCAGAGGGTCTTCACACCCACTTCCTTCTGACAGCTTGTTTCTGTGTCGTTGCTGAATTCTGGTGCTTTGCCTCTATTTAAAAACCAAAAGTAATTAAAACTTCCTGGGAACTGTGAAAGCAGCAAGAAATACTTGGACACATTGAGAGACGAGATATTTGGAAGCCTTCTGCTGGTAGATAGGCTGTTTTCTCAAAGGTGGCAGCTACAGAAGTTCGTAGATGAGAGGGAAAATCTCTCTGTCGCATCCCATTGAAATCTCCATTTTAGGCACTGCTGCTCCACTGCTGCTCAGGTAAACCTGATCCTTATGGGGGGAAGCTGCTGGATGGGCCAAGGCATTTGGGATGGGGTCAGTGGAGGAACTTAGGGCACTGCTGGGGAGTGGAGAGTAAAGCATGTATCAAAGCACATTCAGGTTTGACTACGAGGTGCACACGGGAAAAGGATTTCCTGGAGTGATTGCATCTGACAAGGGGCTGCCACCAGCCAGGCTTTAACCGAGGAGTCGAGTGAAGGGCATTTTATTAGTCAAACAGTTTCAAGTGCTGCTCTGAGTTATAAATTACACTTGCTCATCTGAGGAATGAATTCGCTGTTGGTAGCATTTGTGGGCTGGAGCTAGAGGCTTACAGTAATGTCTAACTGATGCATATTGTGGTGTTTCAACTTATTAGTGTACCCTGTGGACCTCATTTGGAAAGCAAAATGCTCCAGAATGCTGCAATAGAGACTGAAAACAGCATATGGGTTAGGGAAGGGACACAAGAAACACTCCCTAACAGCAAGCTGCACTCAGAACCACAAAGAAGAACTGTCAGGAAATTCCAGGCTGTGGCTCACAGCCAGGGGGGAACTCACTGTCCATTCCCCTCCAACTTCACACACAGGAGTTCATACAGCATTCACTGGCAGCGCTCCCCAGCTGTGTCAGGCAAGTTAAAGGTGCAGGAGTAACAAATTAAAACAGACTGCCAGCTTTAAAGCACTTATTGGGAGTTTGGGTCTTATTTGACTTCGTATTTATGATCTTTATTTGAAGTCATGTATATGTTTGCATTTAAAACAGAAAAATACTGAGGAAGCTGTAACTGCACATAAACTTCCCACTGGCAGAGCACAAACTTCCACACTCTCCCCAGCTTCCAAGCTACATCACAGCAGTGCCAGTACTCCAGCCCTGGGCTGATTGAGAATATCCATATTCCTCAGAATGCATTCAGGTTGTTTGTCCAAATGTGTACAAGCAGCAGAAGCTGCTGGAACAGTACATGTATTATACATGGTGATTTTAATCCAAGAATAGCCAACAGGCAGGTTAGGGATTTACAAACAGAAAAACTAAGGCAGTGAGCATTTAAATAATTTGGATAAAAACTTGAAGCTGGATAGAACAAGTGTCGAGATGGGAACTTAAATCTTCACTTGCACTTTGTAATAACAAAATCTGGAAAACCTTGGATGTTGCTTGCTCGTGATTTTTGCTGCACAGTGCATTTGGTCTGGGCACAGGGACCAGCAGCAGCAAAGCCCCTTGTGGTGTGATCCCTGGGCTGGAGCACTACCTGCATTCTGCCTTTGCTTGTGAATTCTGACTGTAGGAAATGAGTAGGAGATTGGTCTGAGTGGTCTGAACAGTGGCTTTGGAGTTAGGTTTGTCACCACAAACATTTGCCTGTTTTGTGTGAATAAGGTCAAGGAAAGAGGTGAGGATTCATAAGGAATGTAAACTGCCAGGGGAAGGGTGATTTCCACCAAGCAGTGGGGCTTGACAGCACATTTGGTCCCTCCTACTAACCTGGTGTGGGAATGAAGAGAGATTTTGTTAGATAACACTAAAATACAAAGAGACTGAGAGGCAGAGCTTGCTCCAGACCTCCGCACGTTCTTACATGGTGTTTCTGGGCAATCAGTTATTCTCAGCACACAGAGTGTCTGTTGCTGAGCACAGAGTCCAGGCACTGGGGAAACTTATGAAACAGCCACACAGATTAGCTCTCTGCCATAACCTGCTCAGTCCCACTGGAGGAAATCCTGTCTTTCCCTAGGAGGCCTTCATTGCCCCAGTAGAAATCTTATTCTCCAGCAGCCCCTTGGCAGGGCAGGTGGGTTTTGCCTCACAGGGATGCCCTGCACCAGCCTCAGTCACTGAGTCCTCAGCACCCAAAAAAAAGTGGGTAGATAGATGCCACAAGGTATTCTCCCTGTGTCCCCAGCATGGTGTCCCAGCATTGCCCGACCTCAGCCCCAAGGAGCCCCAAAGCTGCATTGGGTTGACTCAGCCAGGTCTAGGAGCAGGACTCAGGACCAGCCCAGCACCTCCCAAGCCCTGGAAGGTAAAGCTCTGTGCTGGCACAGCAGGGAGGTGCAGGATCATTCCTGACAACCTTCTCTGAATGACCCAGATTGCATCACCGTGCTCTGGAGGGAGCCTGCAGCCAGTGCTCTTCAGATGGGAGCATGGGATTTACAGCATGGGGCCCAAGAGAGACAAGGAGCACAGCCATGGCAAAGGAAAGCAAAAGGCTCAGCATCCTTCCCACCTTCAAAGCTGGTAATGGTTTCTTATTTCCCTTTCTACTCTTGCTTTTAAAGGAGCTGGAGAAGTCACCTCTTCTCTGTGCAGCTTTGCATGCCAGGTGCAGACTGCTGGGAGAGCCCAACACCAAGCGCTGAACCTTCCAGGTCCAGTGCCTTGCAGGCTACTATCCAGAATGCCAGAGGCAACCCAACAGGCTGGAACATTGCATGTATCCAGAATGGACCAACATCTCTCCCCTTTACACTTCAGGATCACTTGGTAGGTCAGTGTGCCCTGAGCCAGATGCAGGATGGTGTGCCAACAGAGGGCAGGGATAGCAAAGAAGTCTCCTGGTTTCTTGCATGCTTTTTCAGAGGCTGCAAACAGAAGTTCTGATGCTTGCAGCGCCCTGCAGGAGAAGAGCAGGCAGAGGCAGCAAAACCCAGTCCACGGGGTCTGCATGAGCTCCCTGAAATAATGCCTGGGGGGACATGCCAGGAGTTCCCACTCCCATAAGAGTGTCCCTTTGGAGCACTGCAGCTCTGCAGTGCCTCTTGGGCTGAACAATCCTTTTGGCTCATGCCATCTAGTTTAAATGCAACAAGCATCCTCCTCACGCAGGTGCAAGCCACAAGCACCATTATTCTGGACACACGAGCCACTTAGAGCAACACTGCCTCTCTCTTAATGGAAAAGAGGCATCACAACAGTAGCTACACCATGGACCATTAACTTACTGCCTGGCAGATTGATCCTGGACTTTAACGTGCATTTAACTGGAGGTTTAGAGCAGAGGTATTGCAGTGCAGCTTTAGAAATGCACTTTTACAGGACCAGCCTTAGAGCCAGTTGAACTCGGTGGCAAAGCTGCCTCTGGCTCCTGTGTGACCAGGGACTCACTTCTGTGCATGCAGGCAAACACTGTCAGGTGGAATATTTGGTTGTTAACAAAAAATATGAGGCAGTATAGCTTCATTAAGTGTTTCACCAGAAATTAGGCAGAAAATTACTTAAATGTCATTTATGTAAAACTTGCCCAGTGCAGAACTGAAGATGTGCACTTCTGAGGCAGCCCCACATATGCTGGTAACCCTTGTGCTTCAGGCACTCTGATATTCCTTGCTGGGCTCCACCCAAACCAAGTTGGCTTCACTTAGCACAGCACAGGCACATACCTGTCCCTTACTGCCCAACCATCAGCTCCCAGCTGCACTGTCGGGGTGTGCAGGAGGGATAAGAGGCCAAATTTCTATATAATACCTGTCAGTTTAATTACAACTTGCTCAGCAGAGCCTTGCCCATTTCTAAAAAAGTTCAGTTGTACCCCTCAGCTGGTAAGCTGGTCTTGCTAATTGGCATGTGTCCAGCAACAGTTTTTTTCTTCCTAATATCAGTGGAGATTTTAAATTGTCTTTAATTGGAGCTTTCAAAAATTTCCCTGTTTCTCAGCAATTAGCTTCTGTACTGGGTTTGAGCTGAGGAGCAGCCCTCCACACTAGAAATACAACAAACCTGAAAATCTATCCATTTTTTATTCTGCTTTAATTCTTAACTCTGTTGTTGATGTGCAAAGGCTGGTGGGGGGGACAAAATGCATCCCATATGAGGGAAGCACAAGTGAAAAACCTCAGAAATGCTTTAAGGCCATACCTGTCCCACCCACATGCTTACAGTTTGGTTTATCCTGCTTAAAACTGAAGTCTGGTCCCTGCTAACGACACAATTATCTCTGAGTGAAGGAGCTGCAAGGTTTTGAGGAGCATTGGACGTTTCAGAGGCAGGGGAGCCTGTTGGGAAGCACTCCAGCACTGCCAGATCACCTGGTGGGTCTCAGCACTGCAGCCTCCCCTCCAGGGATCAGCAGGTCAGCTTCAGGAGGCAAAGGTCACTCCTGGGATTTCCTGTCAGCACAAGGTCTTGGTGAGGAAGGAAAAGAGCTTTCCCCCCTCACCTCATCTCCAGCCCTAGCACTTCCCACTCAGCACATGCCCATCCTTCTGTGTCCCCCAGCTCTGCCACCCTTATTACATTTCCCAGCCAGGCCTTATTCTGCCTCCCCAGCTGTCCTCAAGCTGAGGCACTACATCTGACACTACAAACTGCTTTATTCTCACTCTCTTCCCACCCCTCCTGCCCTCTGCATTGCCCCCACACCAGCTCCAGAGCCGTCATGACATTCTTATCTGTGCTTCTGATGGGGTGCTTCCAGCACCTCAAAGAATCCCTCCAGCCAAATTATTAAAACCATTTAATACCACATCTGACTGGTACAGGCATTGAACTACTTAAAATAATTGCGTTTCTCACCAGTTACAGATAAAACAGACCCTTTTTAATCATTTTTTAATCATTAAGATACGGCCTGATGTGCATTATGAGATTATTAACAGCCCCATAAGTGAAATAACAGATACAAGACCAAAAGCTAAGTCATAAGTGTTCTCAGATGCCTGTAGATTAATCATTTTACATCTCCATAGGAGTATTCATCAAGAATTTCCGTTCTTACAAGGTCTTAAAGCCACAAGCCAGTTCTGTTCCTAGTTGCAGCTTTCCTACAGAAGGCAGAAGTAGGGAAGGAAGGCACTTGTTCATCTCCAAATAGAAGATAGTGAAAAATATGGAAGGGGATATAGAAGTTTTGATTCCTCATTATTCTGTTTCACTCAGTGAAAAAACAGTGCCTTGCTGTGTCTATCCTCCACAGCAATTATAGAATTAATATTGCTTTTAAAGTGTTTTTTCCTCAGTGCTTTCTTGAAAGTACACATCCACTCCTGATCTCATGGGCTCAGGCTCTACTCTTGGTATTTTTGAAATCGATTGCAAACTCCTGATCCATAAAAATAAGCAACACCACGAGCAAAACAAGCACAGGTGCTGCTGGAAAGTGCAGTCACTGCTCAGAATCTGAGCTTGTGGTTGCACAGCCAGAGACAGAAACCCACAGGCACCTTCCTGCAGCACAGGGGCCAATTTCCCTCCATTTGGGGTTTAAAGAGGCGCCCACACAGCAGTGTCTGAGCTCTGTGTACCCTATGGAGTGCTGTGAGTGCTCAAGAAGTAGCACAGCTTGGTTTTAATTGCACAAGCACACAGCTTGTTCAAGCTCCACTCAGGCTCACACTCGAGGATCTGAAGAGGTCTTTAGAGCAGTCACAGCGCCGGATGCATCCGTCTCCTTTGCACGCACACGAGGTGCTTGAAGGCTCCCATCCTTGCTCCTGGGGCCAAATCACAGCGTTTCCTTTTATGCTGGTGACTCAAAAAGACCAGCAAATTGCTGGTGTCAGAGTGGTAAGGGAAAGCAAGGCAAGAGTTGGAGCAGGAAGGCTCTCCCAGGATTTGCTGTAAAGCATTGGATGAGTTTAATCATCTCCTCTTTATCTTTACAACCACGCTCAATAGAAAAGCAGTACATTTCACCAGGGCACCAGCAAGCCACAGCACTGCTGCCAGCCCAGTATCTGCAGGAGGGACCATTGTGTCACACACACTAACACCCATTCCAGACTGGGCATTTTTGGTTATTTTTGTTTGCACCTGACACGAGCACCCAGCCATGCTCATAAGTCAATCAAAGCACCAGCAGCTTCCACAGGCAAACCCATCATGTGAGACAAATGGTTCACTTGTTCTCACCATGGTTAATGGCCATGAGGCTGAAATTTCAGTTCATGCCAAGGAATACAATAATCATCAATAAATTCTGTCCACAAATTACCAGAGAAGTCTTGAGCTGTGCTACAGACCAAGGATAGGAAGAAGACTCATTTATGCCTCAGTTGTTTGTGATCACTCCAACTGGCTCCCTCTGAATTATACTTAATGAGTTATTGCTGTAGCCTAACCCAGAAGAGCTCAGTGGCATGTCATCAGATGTGCTGTCTGACACTACAGACAGCTGCTCCCACCCAAAATCACCCATTAGAGCACGTGCACTTGTTCAGCTCCAGGCAGCACCTTCAGAGCTTGAGCACCAGGCCAAGAACAACCAGGTACTCAGTTCAGGCAATTAGAACCATTAAATACCCTCTAGTCAGGTCTGTGCTGTGAGGAAAGGCTGTTTGTGCAGGGGAAGAAGTCAGCTAGGAGAAGGGAAAGCCAGTCCCTTGTCCCTGATCAGAATCATTACAGACTGGATCTCCCTTTTGTGGGACCATGGCCAAGCTATTGCTTCTTCAAGGACCTGGCCAAAATCCAGCTCTTAAAGAGCATTATCAATGGCATGTTGTTAGGTGTCCTGGGGAAGAACATATTACAGAAATATGGGCTATCATTCATTACTGCTGCCAATTTTATAGGACAGATGTCAGCATAACACAGCCAAGGCCTCGTGTTTCTGATGCCAGCAGGAGCTCACAGCCCTGGAAAAGCAGGTCAGGCCCCCTCATGCTTGGCACCAGCTGGGGACAGGGCCACCATTGAGGGCGACCACAGACAAGAGCTCAAATGCCCTGCCAGAGCTCAAATCTGGGGGATTTTATATCTTTCCCAAAAGTGCTTTTTCTTCCTCCACCTTTAATGAAACCCCTGACTGTGCTGTCCCCAGTGGGGTGACTCGGTGCCCACGTGTATCCTCTGGATGCACCCTCATGTTTTCCCCCAAGCTGCTTCCCCATCAGGAGCGTCCACAGGAGCACTCAGGCTCAGTCTCATGCTGCAAACCATCTGGTACAGGCAGCATCAATCAGCTTCCCTCAGGCAAGGTCTGATTATTAACAGTGGAATTTTCCAAATATTGACTCATTTTAGCCTAAATAATCTCATTCTGTTGTTATTGCCTACAAAGCTGGCTCCGCTTCACCTTCTACAATACTTCAAAAGTGACTTAGCTGCATCAAAGATATCTCACATGTGACAGCACCAGAAGCAGGGCAGGTTTAGTACAGTCCATCAGCCAAACTGAAAGTCCCAGGCCCCCATCTGCTCCTGTCAGGCAGCGATAGGCATAAATCAATAGACTCATTTCTGCACTCTTTTTCCATGACTGCATGCCTACAACGGGGAGGGAAGCACAAACATTGAGCCTTATTGAACTTTAACATAGATTACAGCGAACACAAAAAGTGGCATCTTGTTGCAATATAATATACACATTTCACCCCAGAGGTGTGCAATACAGGGTGTAAAGATATTTTAAGAAACTATGTACATATAAATAGGAAATACATCAGACTACTGTACACAGTACCTTGGAACACAAAGAGCAATTTTCCATTTGCTTGCAGCTCCCCGTTCTTTGGTCCAACACCTCTTAAAAAAACCCCAAAAAACTCAAAATTTCTTCAAAACATCTCACAAAGGAACACCACAGAAAAAAAAACCCCAAGACTCCCTCTCCCCTGGGTGAACTATTCCTCTGCTCCTCATCAGCCTTGATCATGGGCACCTGGAACCCACAAGCACCGAGCTCATGCTGGGCTGATTGCTCTGAATTGCCACGGTTTCATTAACTTCAACAGATCCCTGATGATAATCAGTGTCAGCTGAGGATGCAGGAGCTGTTTCTGCTATTTGTTTATGAGCCCAGGCAGTGTTTGGAGAGAGCAGATAAAATAAAATGTTATTTTTCTTATTAAACCTGAATTCAAGAGGGTGGTAGCTACAGTTAACTTGCTTGCAAGCAAAAGGATTTGTTTTGTGACACATTGATTCTACCTCTGAAATTCAGCTATGAGGTTTAGCATCCATTTACTTAGAACGACTTCAAGGAACAGCAAGCAGGAGGTGGAAGAGGTCTTGGATGTTTTCCTGTTGCTAAGGAAACTTCCTCTGTGCTCACCCCAGCAGGGTCACTTGGGCTTTGCTTCTCTGAGTAAGGGGTGAGTCATGGCTGGAGAGTAAATGCACAAACTTCCTAAGGGATGCCTTTATCGTGGGCTTCCACTCACAAGTGAAAATGAAGATTATTAGCAGTGGTTCATAATAAAAAGCTCTAGCAAATATATATTAATACTTTCATTAGTAGTCACATGCTCTATGTTACCAATTGTACCTAACCCTTCAAACACACAGGAATTTTTTTTTTCCACATGCTTTTACGGGTTCTGTCAGCATTAGTGTACATCATGCCAAAAATATCTTGATGTCACAACACTTTGAACAACACTGCTTTCTAGTTCCCCTCACATGATACAGCCAAAATCTGAATTACTCAACACCACAATTTCTGAAACTACAATAGATCTGCGTGTGAGGCACTAGTGGCCAACCTTAGTTTTCAATTTGCTGCCATATTGATTCCAAAAGAAGAAAGGAGTGGTTATTAACCTTTGCCAAACCAGCTGGGTGTGCTGACATACAGGAAGGTGCTGGTGAAAGAATGAGTCACACACATGACCATTTCATACTCTCTCACCTGTAAATTTTGTGGTCCCTTTACACCCTTGTGTACCCTGTGTCTGAAAAGCTACCAAAGAAATAACTCCTGGTTTTGTATGTTTGTTTCAGGTTTTTCACATCTTGATTTTGTTTCTGCAAATGGTGATGAGTTTGACATATGACCAGGTGTTTTTAGGCTGTCATAAAGTGTGGATATTACAGAGGTCCATTATAAGGTTTTTGTTAATGATAAAAGATATTGTATCTTTGTACTTAAGGCTCCATCTGGATAATCACCCAAATGCTTGGTTGAGCTTTCAGGGCCTCGTAGGTCTTCAGCATGACCTGAAGCTGTTCTGATGTGCTCACCAGAAGTTTGAATCAGGCCCTACTCTGCTCCTTCTTTATGTTCTTTGAGCCAGACATCAACAGTTGGAATTTCTCATCTCAGTGTTTTTCTTCAGCACCCTCATGGGTCCCCTAGTTTGTGCAATATCTGTTCAGTATTGCCGTGGAACAGATCAGGAATTAATCCCAAGGACCTGGCAGAGGTTCTAATGAATCAAATAGTTCATCAAGCTGTACTGAACTGAAGAAATGAGCATTCAGTGACTTGTTTAACTGCACATGCCTTCCTGTAATGCAGATTTCATCTTGTTGGGGCGTTTGGAGGACCCTCACAGGAAGCCAGGCAGGTTTATTTTGTGAATATAAATCACTGGGAAAAAATGGTGAGTGCTGAGCTCCTGCTGTGGAGCCTGAAGGCAGTCAGAGTTTAAGGGTTTAGGTGCCTGGTCCTGTCCTGCTTGACTCCTGGCCTTTCTGCTTTGGTAAATAATGCAGGCTGATGCCTTTCCTCAGGCATATGGCTGCTTTCTCCTAAAGCCTTCTTACAGACGTTTACAGGTGCCAAGATAAGCATTTAATCCTGCAGGGCTTGTGTTCAGCATGGTCAGACATCTGCAGGAGCACTGCTGCTCGTGCCAGGGCACCCACCCCAGCAGGACAGCTGGGACAGCTCACTTTGAGTGACTTTAGACAGCAGGTTTGGGGACTAAAATTTAATTCAAGATGCTCAAGTGAGCGTTTGGCTGATTTGGGACCTGCTGAAGCCCTTTGATACACATCTGACTGCCTCCCCCAGGCAGGCTGCCTTGCAGCATGTCCTCATCATTAATTTTAAAGGAGACATGTAAGGACCTGCATTACATTTGGGATTTTAGAACCCTCTGAGTCCCCAGGCTGGACAGTCTTGCAGTGTTCCTCTCCTAGCTCTGCTTTGCAGCAGTCACCAGACCAGGGAGGATGCTGGATTGTTATTGACTTGAGGATCTCAACAAATGCAGTGTTGGTTCTTAAGGGCAAGGGTCCTTCACACTCCTACAACATCCCCTCAGCCAGATGTGTGTTGAATTTATTAACAAAATCTTTTAATATTTCACAGAATCATTTAGGTTGAAAAAGATTTCTAAGATCATCAAGTTCAACCATAAATCCAGTATTGCAAAGTCCACCTCTAAATGTCCCTAAAATATTTACCACGTTCCCTACTGTCTTTGTGAAAATGTACCTTGGCAAACACCTACCATACTTCATTTACCCTTGATTTTACAGGCCTTGCCAGGGACATTTCCTATGTGCTATATTAGGTGCCTCCATTTGCTCATATAGGCTGCCGTTTCCCCAAACATCTAAACATTGCTAGACCTCTATGTAAAAGCCTCTCAAAAGTAAAAGAATGAGTTTTAATACTGCTTCTCATTAGTTTAATGGGAGGTTTGTTTGGTTTTACAGCAAAAGAATTGCTGAGGCAATTTATCAGCTCCACAAAGATAGCATTGTTACGGCTTGGATAGAAAAGCTCACTGTAAACCTTGCCTAGTACCCCTCTTAAACTTGGGGGGTTTGGCTTAGGGTTCCAAATTATGTTCCAAATTTTCAGACATTACAAAGCTTGGAAGGTGAGATGAGTTAGTACCCAAACCTACCTCTACTCTCGAGGCAGCACCTCCAAGTGAGGCCTGGTTCCATCTGTTGAACCTTGGCTTGGACAAATGATAAATTTATCTGTTGCTGCCACCTGTGAAACAGCAGGGAGATGGAGATGAGCATCCACAGCGTTCAGCCCCACAGGCCAGGGTGTTGTTCTTTGTTTCTGAAGCTAGATAAAAATCCATCAGCCTTCTGGGGAGGAAGAGGGTGCAAGGGTTAATAGCTCAGCAGTGCCACAAGCTGATCTGCCTGCCATGATGGGACTCTTGTGGGAGCACTGCTTCTGTTTTTGTTATTTTGATATTTTTGTTATTTTCTTCAGCCTATCTGCAAGAAAAGGTCTAATCTTGTGTGATATCAGCCACGTAGTCTCAGATGAGACCATGTGGAAATGGTTTATGCTACACCCATGCAACCACCAGAACACTTTGGGTGTGAAGATTCAATGACAATTCCTCAAAGGCCCTTCCAAAATGTAACCTAAAGTCCTCAAGTGAACATTTGACTTCCTATCCACTGACTGTATTTCTAATTATTTATAAAGAACAATGTCTGATTTCTGAACCAAGAGTTTCTGAAGATTTAACAGCTTGGCATTTGAGCATCAGTGATTTTGTTTCACTGAATTTTCCCATCCATTCTCTCAACTAGATGTTACTTCCCAACACAGAGCTCCAGGGCCAGCCCTGTGTCATGAAGAGCCAACAGGCAGCATATGGTGACACTGGAAAAAGGCAGTAAATTTTCACATGTTGTTTGGCCACTGACTGCAGTTGTACATGGCTCAGAGATGAAATCTTAGAGCAAGCTCCTCTGCCCTCCTACCAACACCTGAATCATACAGCAGGTCATGGGTTGCATCCAGGGCACCCAGAA
Source organism: Pyrgilauda ruficollis (assembly GCF_017590135.1). NCBI lineage: Eukaryota > Metazoa > Chordata > Aves > Passeriformes > Passeridae > Pyrgilauda > Pyrgilauda ruficollis. The sequence continues at coordinate 6,420,521 of NW_024520318.1, forward strand.
AACTGAACCCAAAACCAGCCTAAACTCCTTTGCAAACTTCATGCCTCTATTCTCCAAAATGTGACTTGCTCTAAAGATAATTCCATTTGCTTCCAGATTGCCTTAAAAAAAAAACCTTTACCTAACTTTGACCTCAAATCCTTCTGTTCCAGTAAGGGCTGAGAGGAGATTGCTCTTTAGGACTTCAGCACTTGTTAATACTCCTAAAGAGATTACTCAAATCTCCTAAACAAATATCAGAATAGATTCTGGAATAAGCTTGGGTGCTAAAATGACCTTGCTGATAAAATCAGCATCATCAAACCTCACAGATTGAAGAGGGAAGCCTTGGATGCAATTTTGACTCGGTAGCTATTATAATGGTAAGTTATCAGACTGCTCTGCATCTCCCTCCCCCTCTCTCTAATCCTCTTGCAATATTCCTTGGGAATTGGTAAGAGAAGTGTCAGATCTTCCAGATCCTCATGGGAAAAACAATATACTGAGGCAGTCACTGGGGCTATGCACCACCCACTCTTTTCCCTCACTAACAGTATTTGCTTTTCCCATTTTGGGTATCTGAGTTGTCTGGTTTGTTTTGGTGTCAGCACAAGGCTGGTTTGTGGAGCATCCCAACTCCTGTACTGTTCAAAGTGCCATTGATCAGATGTGGATCCAGTTTTGTGCATTTGTTCAGGCATGTTGGTGTACCTTGGGATCCAGCATGAACCATCTCCTTTGCCTGCCACCTCTGGGTGATTTCCCGTTTACAGACAATGCCCAGAGTTATCTATGTCCTGTGTCTGTGTGCAGTTTCCTTTGTGTCTCACTTGGGTTTCAGAAATAATAGTCCTGCAAAGACTGATGTGGATTTTGGCCTTGTAACAGATATTTTTTGAGGACTAGGAGTGAGCTGGTGAGGTTTGTGTTAAGTTTTGTCATTGTGTTGTGGCCAGGAATGAATCCTGAAATTTTCCCAGGAATCTGTGACAAGCATTTCACAAAAGAGAGGTCATTACATCACTTTCAACCTACATCTCTTCTGTTGGTGTTCTTTTACTGCTTTTCTTTAACCCCCTCAGATTTCTGTGCAAAATCTCTAGTGTCTGTAATGGGAAAAAATTTAAATCCAATAAGAATTAACAGGCTCTTTAAAAAAAATATTCCTTAGAGGGCAAAGTCTATTACGACTGAAGCATTTACATTTACTTTCACATCTCTTTACCCAATTTTCAGTTTAATTTAGTCATTTGCTAATCCTAATTTTCCAGCACTGTGCTTACAATATCTAACTGAATATCATTCATGTGGAAACACATTAAATTTCTTCCACAGACTGGAATTTACAGGCTCTGAACTCTTGTCACTTTGCTACTCAACTGTCAGCCTGTAATGGTGGGTCTGACTCCCTCTCCTCACAAACATTTTAGTCACCAATCCCTTCCTGAGCACTCTGCACTCTTCTCTGGCACTGTTGTCCATTATGGCAAAAGTCCCACCAAACTTCAAGGACACCTAATGCAGGAACACAACTTTTTCCAAAAGATTTCTTCATATGCTATTATTTGGGTTTCCTTTGGCCTTAAATAATTTAATATATTTCAATGTAGACAGTGTGGTGTGTCGTGCCTAGAAATAGCAAATAGCTGTACTGTGTTAAAATACTGGAATAGTGTGGTTTGTGCACAGCAGTCAGGACTGAGAAGCTGTGTGATGCACACCCCTGACTCCCAAGTAAAAGGATGAGTGATCTGGTTTTGTTCCAGTGAGGAGGGCTGGGTTTGAACAGGCAGATCCAAAGGCTCCCATCCCTGGCTCACCCGCTCCAGGTGGAGCGGGGCTGGGACGCTCCTCTGGCAAAGCACAGCACACAGGGGGCCATGGTGAACCTGGCCCTCTGATCCCAGCTGGGCTCACAGGGATCAAAAGTGCCTGTAAGGACCCCAAGCTGAGGCTGAAAGTGCATCTCCAGATGAGGCAGCTGAGAGACACTTTGTACTCAGTGGTGCTGGCTCCCTTCCCTCCACAGCTGCCTCATTCGCTCTCTTCAGGGGGTTAGATTTCTGTGAGCTAATTTAAGGAGAAAAGCCTTTTTAATCCGGTATCTTACAGTCTCAGAGTATGTATATTTTTATATTGTGAATAAAATATGAATATTAAGCTCTTTAGGCAGGGACTTTGTCTTCCGAGATCTCTTCAAAGCCCTTAGCATGCTGCTGGTATTACAGGTGTAAATACTACAAATAATATAATACAGTTTGGATCCCAGAGATCTGTTTCATTGGCAATGGGCTCACAAAGCATATCTCTTTGTTGGACAGAAAAAGCTCAGCAATGAGGAGGGCTTTCCCAAAAGTTAGTACTGAGCCTTGACCTGGTGGAACTTGGGGTCAAGAGCCTGCTTTAATTTAGGTTACCTCATAGTTCATGAGGCTCTTCTTGCTTTGGTTCCACCAGCTAGAAAGGGACAGCCTGCCCAAGAAAAAAAATACAGTTTAGCATACAGAGCACTCCTTTGACTCCTTTGAGAAGTGGGCAAGAGCTGTTTAACCCTGCTAGAAAACAGCATGTAGTAGCTCAAGGCAGAAAGGGAGAAGGAATTCCTTAACCAGCTGAAGGCAAAGAGGGGGAAAAGGACTTATGAAAGTAAAATCTTTGTAGAAAAAAATGTATTATTAACTGAAAAAGTAATTTAACAGAATAGTAATGTTCTCATACCACTGAGCAAATCTAATACCAAGTCTGTAAATTTAATAAAATCGCTGCAAAGGCAGAGAAGTTCAAGCTGAAGTGAACTCTTCTGAGGCTGAGGCCAATGCCCATTAAGTACAAAAGAAATACTTCATCAGCTTCAACACCAGCTGGATCAGGTGCCCACTGGATTTGCATTGTCAGTGGCTGATATTGTCTCCACAGAGTAATCCACTCAAACTCGCCATGGCGATTAAAGTAACATCTAATTTCCACAACAATACAAGCAAATTCTCAGTGTGGAATAATAACATCCTTTAGACTGGAAAAGACCTTTAGAATCATCAAGTCCAGCCACTAACCCAGCACTGCTGAGTCAACCACTAAACCATGTCCCTACATGACTCCTCTGCATCTCTTTGAAACCCTTCCAAGGATGATTATTCAACCACTTCCATGGGCAGCTTGTTCCAGGGCTTGACCATCCTTTTGGTGAAGGAACTTTTAACAATAGCCATTCTAAACCTCCCCTGGCACAATTTGTGGCCATTTCCTCTTGTCTTCTCACTTGTTACTTGGGAGAAGAAACCAACCCTCACCTTGCTAAAACTTCCTTTGAGTGGATTATAAAAAGCAATAAACGCCCCCTGCACAGACGTGCTTCAGCCTCCTTTTCTTCTGGCTAAACACCCCCAGCTCCCTCAGCTGCTCCTCACAGGACTCATGCTCCAGATCCTTTTCTTGCCCTTCTCTGGACATGCTCTAGCCCCTCAAGGTTTTTCTTGTAATGAAGGACCCAAAACTGGACACAGCTCTCGACGTGTGGCCTCACCAGTGCTGAGAACAGGGGACAATCTCTGCCCTGGCCCTGCTGGCCACACTACTCAAGGTGAGATGCCATTGGCTTTCTTGGCCACCTCTGACTCCTGTTTGGCCAGCTGTTGACCTGTACACCCAGGTCCTTTCCTGCCAGGCATCTTTCCATGCCATAATCCATGTGGAATTCAGCAGGCTGCAATGTACATGGAAAACTCCAGCCACTCACTGATATTTCACCCAGCTATCTTGGTTTATCACTTTTTGCAGGTCTCAGCAATGTCTCTTGGTTGAGTGTTCCATTAACTTTTTCACCTCTTGTGTCTTAAAAAAGACCAGAAGTAATCTTAATCCCCCTTATCTTGCTGCACTATTATCTTGCTGCATTCCTGGTGCCTTCCCACAGAGACTTTGTGGAGCTGTGTTTTTCAACTTAGCCTAAAATTGGCTTGGAGGGAGACAGTGCAAAGAGTTACTTGAACAAACTAGAAATAGAAATTAAAATCTTAGTTTGTTCCTGATTTAAATCTGGTTTTAATTCAGATCAAATTAGAGCTGGATTTGTTTTACTGCATTTTAAGAGAAGAGAGCATTTCTCTTTGGAGGGAGATTGATTCCTGGGACTAATCCAAGGGACTAATCTATAGATCCTCTCTATAGATTAGTCCCTTGGGTGATCCACACACTTGGACCTGCTGGGACCAGCAATTAACCCAAACCTGTCAACTCTAGAAAGAATTTCACCGTGACATCAGTGGTGTTCTTTCCCCTGAGGAACTCAGTCTGACTGTAATGAAAAAAGGGGGTGTAAAATTGGCAATTGTTTAAATAAAAATGACCAGGAAGAACAGGTAGAAAATCTACTTCCTTTAGCATGGGATTGAAGCAATTCTGTGGATCATACATCTGTAATAGTTTTCTGTGTTAGTAAATGCAGCACAGAAGCTTTCAAGTTCAAAGCAAGTCTCAGTTTATTGCTTCAGAAAGTGCAGCCCAAAAGCTACTGATCTGTTTGTACAGATAAGCACCCCACAGAGTTATCAGAATGAATGCACACACTCAGGCAAAGATTCAATGCAAATAATAAATAAGTACAGACTTAGGAAATAGAAATGTAAGACTTAAAACTAATTGAAATGCTGACCTAAAGAATAGCTCTTTATGTGCATTTCTTCAAACACAATTCCAAGAAAGGGAAAAAGAGTGCAAAAAGTGGTAATTTCAAGGTGGCAGCCAAGAGAGGAGATAAGCAGCAGCCAAAGCAAAGGACATGGACAAGGGCTAGGAAGTGGTGAAAGCAACACTGGAATTTTTTTTTTCAATTATTTTTAATATATATTAACTTAAAGTGACTTTGTACAAAACAAGGTCTAATTTTGTACCCATGTCCTTTTTTTGAGTTAAAGAGAAGCTTTGACATGAAACCTGTTTCTGTTTTGCTGTGCCATTTTCATGCGCTTTGGTTGTCTCTGAATCTGCCAAGGGATGGGATGGGATGGGATGGGATGGGATGGGATGGGATACAATCTTTAAAGTACATATCAGCCAGTTCATCAGTTCAGGATTCCTGCTGATGACTGTATGGTAGGGTTTGGGTCATGCTTATCCTGAAATCTTGAAATTATTTAAATTCTTCAAGGCCTTATGAATTCCAGGAGCTCCAACTGGACTGTGCTGGGTACAGCAGTAAAGAAAGGCCATTCTCAGCCCTAAATAACTCACAACATGCTCTAGCTTCACATCAGGTGTAACGAAAGTATACAGCCGGGTTCATAAAAAGAGTTGCCTCACCCAGTTCAGGGTATTACATCTTACCCTACAAAGTAAACCCCAGCTGTGAACAGCCCTGCTTTGCTTGGTTTTGAATGAGGAATGGCAGCAGTGTGGTCACAACAGATAGGTCACAACACCTATCTTTTCATCTCATCTGCTTTAGTGTTAAGAGTTTGCAAAATCTACAATAATTACCAGCTAATAAAAAAATAGTTTAGGCTGGGAAAGCGGAGTCCTTCAGGAGAAGTTCATGAGGTATTGCCAGAAAGAGTTAAACTATTCCTTAAATCAAGAAATAGGCTCCGCTGCTGTCCCAGTGCATAGAACAGATACATCTTGTGCACTGCTGCTGAGAACACCAGGTGGGAACCAGCACTGGCTCATCCCAGGATGGCTCACCCCAAGCACCCGGTGCCTGCTCTCCCTGTGGGCAGCCTGAGCACTCCAGGAGCGTCAGCAAGCAGGAGTTTGGAACTCCAGAGCCCCTTGGTACAGCCGCATGGACACAGGCACAGCCAAGCAGCTGCCACCTCTGCAGAGGTGACAGGGCAGTCACTCTGCTGGTACAAACTGTGAGGCTGGCAGAGGTGCCCTGATGGACACTGACCCTGGGCAGCAACAGGATGTGAGATGTGATGGTGAGACAGGACAGAGTGGGGAGAGGCAGCAAACACCAGGCACATGGGGAAGAAGAGGAAGATCAGGGGTGACCTCAGGTTGCCACGCACAATATGTAAAAGAAACAGGGAAAATTACGCTCTCTTTGACAGAAAACATAATTAAATTGTGGAGCTTCTTGGCAAAAGACCCAGTGAAAGCAACAACGGGAAATGACTTGGGACAAAGACCAGCTCTGAAACCTGCCAAGCACAGGATACCAGGAGGATCTGAGAGGCCCCACAGGCTGCTCACAGCTCTCCTCACAGCTTGGTGCAGTCCATCCACACTTGCTGCTCCTCACACCCATCCCCAAGCACCCATGAGCAGGTGCTCAGCACTGAATGTGCTGGACCTGGGCTTTCACCCAGCTCCAGGTGGAAGAAGCAGAAGGCAGGCCACAGGCTGATGTAATTCAGCTCCACTGAAATCACACCAGACAGTCCCAGAGCTCAGGAAACACCACTGAGTTTCATACATGGGCCAAAGGGCACTTAGGGAAAGAAAGACAGAGAGAGGGTCAAAATTCAAAAAACATTTTGATAAAAAAACAAAGTCTTGTCAAAATATCAATCAGAAGCCAAGATTTGGCAAGATCTGCTCTTGTTTAACCTTCAGCACGAGATCAGGTCTCAATCTTTCTATTCTTGGTAACAGCTGATGAACACAGTGAAACAAGGTATTAATAAACATCTGCCCAGATCTTAGATTAATATGGAGAAGAATTAATGGAGGTCTTAGCACATTCATATTTTCTAATTATGGCAGATGACTTTATTTATAGAAATAATAGAGAGAATGGAAATTGTCACTGACACCATGTCAATATACGTAACCAAATCCAATCATTTAATTGCATTACATTTGGCCACGGAGTCACATCAATAAAGGGCCCTCCTTAGTCAGAGCAGTTCAGTGGTCACTATGTACTTTATGTTAGAAAGCTATTAGGATTAATTCTATTTTCAATGACTCATGAGGAAAACACCTACCTGTGTGTCTTTGCTTTGGGGGCACAGCTTTCCACCACGAGAGGGGAAGGCCACTGCCCCTTGTGCAGCTGTCTGATTTTCATGCTCCTTTCTGGACACACGTTGCTTGCAGTCCCCAGAAGCATCCAAAATAATGGAACAGCAGCCAAACTCAGCCCTGTTTCAGATGTCACTGGCCATGGCTAAGCCAGCTCCTGCAGCAGCTCTGGCTCGTGCAGTGCCCTCTACTGCGATAAAGAATCACCAGTGCTTCGGTGGGAACAATCACACTACACCACTGAGATAAATAAAGCATAATGTTAAACCTTGATATGTTTACACCTCCTAAGAGAGGGGAAAGAGGCCTATAAAACTCCCTCTAAAGGAGCCAGGGCTGTTCAGTTCATTTGCAGCTTGATAGGTAAACCCTGCAGCCTGTTTTCATTGGGACGTGCTGGTGCTGGTCTTAGAGAGCAGTTGGGGTTTAAGAAGGTTTTGAATTGAGTGGGGCTGTTTCTTGAGGGTTTAAAGTACATTTCATAATGTTCAATTTAGACATGTAGCCAGGGAAGTTTGGATCTTTTGTCCCAGGAGCAGGGAAAAGTAAAACATGTTACAATTATGGTGCCAGATGGTTTGTCACACCCAGAGCATTGCTAGTAATTTTGCTCCTTACACGTTGAAGGAGATCTGGAGTGATGCTGAAAAGCTGAGAAAGTCCTCTAGATCTCTCCTGTTCTTCCAAAATGTGTTTCCTAATCTGTTCTGGTCTTCTGAAGCTATCAGTCTGAATTAATGAAAACAGAGCAAGGGAATGGTATAATTTCTATTAATTATAGAGGCAGGTTTGTGCAATAAACAGAATTCATATCCCTACAGTGCTGCTTAAGTACCTATAATTCAGCTGCCCTGCTCACAACTGCAGCATCTTCTTCACGTTGTTTTACAAATTAGCAAACCTGGAGTCAGCAGCTGTGTACAGTGTGATGACATTTAGTTTAACTGCAGGGGATCTGATCTGCTGAAATCCACGGGTGGTCTCCCAAGTGCTGCTTTTTGCTGGGATTGAGTTGCATCTCCCAAATTAAGTGCTCCTAGATCAGCTTAATGTTTTCCATAGAAATGAAAATATAGACACTTGGGGAATAGTATCAGTCACTTATTGTAACTGCTGATACTCTTCCAAGTGCAGCCCAGCTAACTCTTGGGGGATGCCCTTTCCAAGATGAGCAGAAAGGGGGGTCAGGGCCCTGCTGGAGCCAGCCTGACCTTCCAGCTCAGTCAGCTGGTTTGTATTTACAGCAGGGTACACAGAATAGGAACCCACACGTGGATATCTTTGCTCAGTGACCCATACCCCACAGGAATTTATTCTGTGCGTCCAAATCTGCAGAACAGAACTGGATGTGCTGTCTGCAGCCCTTCCTCTCCCACTGTCAGTGCTGGGGTCCTCTGGGGGGACTGGGCTGAATGAGCATCCTCTGTCACACCAAACCTGGGACAACAGAGCCTCAGGAGGACCTGGCTGCTGAAACCACTGCTGCTCCAGCTGTGCTGAGAGCTGGAAGTGAGAGCTTTGGAAGTGGTGATGGAAAAAAAAGCAAAGTTCCTGGGGGCATAAAGGAAAGCTGGGAAGGTGCAGAGGAATAGTAATTTTTGTTCCACTCCTGCTTTCTACTTTCCAGATTAAATAAACTTCCTTTTTCTCTGCACTGAGTGAGAGGAAGCAAATTGCTGCTTCCCAGTCAGCAAATGTGTTTGACAGCAGAACTCCTGCTGGAAGCCCAGAACTTTGCACCAGCAAACTGGTGTGGCTGGGGAGCACTCTGGCAGCTGAAACACTCCAGCAGCAACATTTTCCAGCCCTTTTAAAGTGCCAAAAGCAGACCACTTTGGGTGAAAACTTGTTTTGATAGCAAATGACTCCACCAGGCTACAGAAAAAACCAAAAAGGCACTTCTCTGAGCTATAGTGCAAAAGGTTGATTTTTTTTTTAATCGACTACTCACAGGGCTGCTGGTGTTACATTTTAAGCATCTGACTCAGGCAGTCGAGTGGAAAGGTGATAAAATCCTTGACTTTGATTGAATTTCCATTGTGGCAAAATGTAAAAATAAATACCAACACTATGGAAAAAAAAAAAAAAAGCTACTATTGGACAAAATGTTCCACATCACTTTTTAAAATCTGTACAGATACTGAAAAAAAAAAAATAAATCTCTTTTTTGCCTCACATGAAGGTCAAAAATCAGCTTTCACACATTCCTTCAACAGGCATTATGTTTAAATACCGAACTGCCTGCCTGTTTAAGGAGTGTATTTCTTCAATTACATCCAACATTAGTGCAGCTGTTAGGATTTCCCAAAGGACCACTGCAAACTGAAGAAAAGCCTTTGTTGTGGTGCTGACAGGCTCTGTGGCATTGCTCTGGCCCTTTGCTTGCTTCTGCATTCAGCTTCTGACCTCACAGGTGTAAATAAGAAGAGAATCAAGTACCCAGTCTCTTCTGAGTACATATCAAAGAGCACTGAAATGATGGACTTCATTAAGCTTGTAGAGAAGCTTAAAAAGAAGAATTTTTAAAAGCAGCTCTAGTGTAAGGAGAAGCAGCAAGTGTGGGTGAAAGGTAAAATACAATAAAAATGCAGTTCCTGATAATATTTACTCTTATTGAATTACCACCATGAAATCAATAAGGGATAAAAGCCCTCTAAACACATTTGGAGGAAGACTACCAGCTTTTATTTACTTACTGCACTGTTTTAGAGAGAAAGGCACACACTTTACAACAGGAACAGCTCAAGGCATGAGCAGGGCATTAGCTGACACTTCACAAGTTACCCTACAGGTATGTCTGCTTAAATAATCCAAACAATGTGAAGAATTCAATTAGCATCTTTTAGGAGCAGGTAGTATCCTGAGAATATCTCTATGTGAAAAACATTTTTGGTTATACTTCCCTTAGCAGCCTCCTCAGTTACAAGCTCTGCTGTAAAGCACCTTTATAATGGAAATGGTCTTCAGGATTTCAAGGTCAACGTGACCACACAGCTTTTCTGCATTTTGATTCAAATGTAATCCACATGATTACTGAGGCTCAGAGATTCTTAAAAGAGATGGAGGCAGGAAGAACGTCCATAGAAACATCAATTTAGGTGAAAATTAACATGCAATTGTTAAACTTTCCTGAAGAGCAGAGAATACAGACGTAACACATTATGTTCTGATTTTCAGCATTTATTTCTTTGTTTCATTACTGGCAGTATCAAATGATTAGGAAAAGTCTCTTTTCTGTTTGGGAGAAGGTGGGTGGAGGCTGGCCAAATGATGGACACCTTAGAGACAAAAACCAGGGAAGGTGAGATGGTGCAGGCAATTATTTGAACAAATCCCATCTGTGTGGCACTGGAGGATAGGGGCATGCTTCTGCTCTCTGGGCAGGTCTCCTATCCATCTTCAGTACACATTTCAGCAGGCAGAATCTGTTTTTAATCTCCCCTGTGACATTTGGTGTGTTAGGACAGTGATTTCTGCCTTGATGCTGATGGTTCCTCTCATTCAGCGACTGCTGGGCAGCATCAGCAGCACAGCCCATGGCAGAGCCAGCAGGGTGTGGGGTCACCGATCCCAGGGAGGTGCCACAAGGCTCTCCAGCCTGGCAGTGTCCCCAGGACAGAGGTGGGATGTTCCTCTGGCTGTGACTCCCTAGTGGTGAGGAATGTTGAGGCTGCAGCACATGAACCACGTCCCAGCTGGGGAGGTCCTTTGGACGCTGGGTGCTGAACCCAAGAGAAAACGAGATTCCCTGGAGCCTGGGAAAGGGGCTGGTGCACAGAGCTGCTGGAGAAACGGGGGAAGTTTTCCCTGAAGGAAGGTACAACGTGTGTGGACCTCACACATCCACACACGAGGACATGTGGCCTGTCCTGGACACTGCCCTGAGTAAAGCTGTAGGAGGTGGGTATAAGAAACCTTGAGCCTTGAGGTGCTGCCCAGCATCAGGATGATGCTGAAATAGTGGGATTTGGAGTGTTTGGAGACCTGAATTAGGACCTTTCATGGATCTGCAGCCTGCTCTGGTCAGCACAGCCAGAAATGTTGTAAGGTGAACCCACTTGTGGAGGAGAAGTTGTTCAGTGCCAGACCTCTCACTGACTCTCCCAGAAAGTCAATTCTCTCTGGGTATCTTGCACTGGAACTCCAGAACTGAGATGGATATCTTCCCGGGAGCTATTACAAAATAACTTCCCACAAATAGCCCAGCAACCCAAAATCTATCCCTGCATTCTGACAATTTCAGTGTGTTGCCAGCTCACAGCTTTGCTGCCACCAATTCCTTAAGGCAGTTTTGCCCAGCACTGTTGAAAAGGAAAACACTCATGTGCCCCGGGGGAAATGAAGCATGGAAGTCCCGTTATCACTGACAGAAGTTTTGTCTCTAATTCCCCATCTGCTCTTCTGAATGCTAACCTACAGTGCTGGCACATCAACTTAAATGATAAATAAGGATTCCAAGCAGGAAGCGACAAAATATTAGTCAGATAGGCTGGTGATATCTGCAAAAATGTGGTGTGGATGCCCATGTTTCACAGAAGAGAAATTATAGGACAAAACATTGTTGTTCTGTTACACTGATCAAGGGAAAATGCTGTCACAGAATAGGACAAAGTAATGGTCAAAACCAGATTTATGTATTATTTTATCTTTCATACATATAGGATCCTGCATAGTTCTTATTGTTATTTGTGTTTAGCACCTCAGTAAAATAGCACACGAGGCAAGAAGTCTGTGAGGAGAGTAATAATGTGATGCATAGTGTTAACTTGCTTGTTTTGGAAATCTCCATTTATCTTGGTTAAATAGAAGCTTGGCCCAAGTACTAAGCCAAGCAATCATGATTAGGGAGAGAAAAAGACATTCACCTCCTTGGAAACTCAATACTTTTCAACAGTAATAGCACTGCAGTGACACTGTTTGAAGCTGGATGCTTGCAGTAATTAATATAGATTATTGTCATGTGAGGAATGGAAGCATCTGTGACTGCTCCTACCATTGCTTTCATTTCCAGAAATATTTCCAATTATAAGACAAAAAATACACGGGGTTTTGGTTTCATGGATGTGGCCCTTTCACTCTTCAGCATGCTCCACTGCCCTCAGAGAGCAGCAGAGATTTTGTTCTCATTTTTGGTTCAAAACTACTTTAGAGGCATATGAACACTCTTCTGTCTTAGAGAGACTTTGATTTACTTCTTTCTCACTATCTTTTTTCCTGACTCTAAAGAAAAATTGGTTTTATGCTAAAAATTATACTACAAGGACACAACTGTAGAGATTCATAACTCCTGAGCTATTGTTTACCAAAGAGGCTGAATCTGCATCTGTATCATCCAGCCTCCCAGGCACTGAACTCATCTGCAGAGCAGGTGCTTTAGAGTTTACTCTGATTTTTGACCTCGTGGCTGGTGCAGCACTGGGCTAAGCCCAGTCATCAGCCTCATCTCAGCAGTCAATGACTCCTCACCTCACCAGATTTCCCATCCACCCCATCCCAGCTGCCCTGTGCATTTCATTACTGCCTTGCTGCAGTGTGCTGCTGCTCCTGCTCTCTCCTGTGCATCACTGCTCTCTTTGAGGTTTTGTTCCCTGTCTTTCTAACACTCTACCTTCACTTAGTTTCTAACTTTCTCCCTTGCCTTGCTCATCAGGCTGGATTTGACTGTGTCCCAGCCACAAATGTCTCCACTAGAAAGGCTTCCTTCTTTTGCACTGGAAATGGTTCTCTGGGGCACATAGCTGCCCAGGAGGAATCAGGGTTTTGCACTGTTCTTCCAGTCAGCCAGCTGGCTTCTGTCCCTGATATGTGGCTTGGACATCCTTACCATCACTTCCCAGACTATCACAGAAGATATCTGGTCATATATGAGCAGAGGTCCCCAGCTGGTAAGCATTAGCTGTGTTTAGAAGTCATTAGAAATACGATTTTCACATTCCCTAGAGCTGTTCTATTTTGCTATGACTGCTCAATGGAGAGAACTCCCTTCCATTAAATTGCTATCTTAATATTGAGCTCATTGTTAAAACAACATCTCCTCCCCACTAATCAGCAAAAAGCAATCAGGCAAAGCAAACAGGCATCTTCAGAGGACAAGGGTGTGAGTTCAAAGGTCCACAGAGGTGTAGCCATGTTGCACATGACTTAGACTCAAGAGCCAACAGGCAGCTGCACCTACAGAATTACATTTTAAAAAATAAGGGCATAAAAATTTTCAATTCTGTGAACACTATGTGAAATGTGTGCAGGAAAAAAAAATATGTCTGGAGCTTTTCTACAGCACTTGGGCACAAAATTTTGTTTTGTGAATCTGAGCAATTTATCATATTCAACTAAGAGGGCTACAGATGGTGAAGTTTGTGTTCTGAAAGGATGACAAGCCACTGCAGAGTGCTTATGATGTCAATTTTACCCTTTTTGTAATAAGACAAAGAGGAAAGATGCTCATGAGAGCCAAGCTGGGTGTTTGTTTTTACCAAAGTTGCTTATTTCACAGCTCCATGACTCAGTATCAGTCATATTGGATATTCCAACTGCCTTTTCCATCAAGCCCTTTCCTTAGTTTCAAGGGAGACAAGAACTTTCTACCCAGGGTCTGCCATAACCAGGTTTCTAAGCTGATGTGTCAGGACTATTCACAACCTACCTGTGGACATTTTCCTGCATTCAGAGATCCCCCAGCAGGTCCAGGGACCACATGTGATGGAACACAACTGCCAGTCAGATGGAGTTACACACTCAAGCTCCTCCTGTTCCTCCAATCCAGTGGTCTCTGACTTTTAGAGCTCAATTATCTGTTCCTTGCATATGTCAGCAGATTTAATACAACATTTTTCACTGACAGACAGAGAAATTAAACCAGCTGCACACAGCTAAGTAACTTCCTTGAATTTCCAGGTCACAGTGGCAGGGCTGATCCAGCACTCCCAGTCCTCTTCCCTGGTCACTTTTTTGAATCAGATCTTTTAGGAACTTGCCTGCACAAACACAGTGCAGAAGTGGTTGCCTGCAAGGGTGAAGGATCTTCACACCAGAACCCAAAGCAGAGAGCCAGTGTGCTTACTGGGTGAGCAGTGCAGGCTGGAGCTCTTGTCTGGACCAGGGATGATGCCAGGGAAGAGCTTTTGCAAATCATGTCCTTGCTCTGCTCTGAGTCTCTGTGTTACCCCTGTACCTTTGCAGATGTCCCTGGGCAGTGGTCTTTAGTAAGATGTGACAGGAGAAGCTGCAGCAGTGGCTTTGTGCTGGTGCTCACTGTCCACCCCTCAGCAGCACACAGGTCTGCCCAGCTGTTCTCTGCTAGATGCTCATAAAAATTAACAAGAAGACTAAGAGCAGACTGCTGCATTTTACCACAGAAAATAAAGTCAAACAACAGCTAAAACTGGGGAGGGGAGGAGGGAAAGGGGAGCACAGAAGACAGACCAAAGGCAGCAGAAGAGTTGTATTTATTTTCTAATCCTATCTCTTTTAGTGTCTGTGATGAGCGCTGTAACTAAAGGAATCTAACTGAATTAGAATTTCAATATGTCCTGAGCAGATTGGAGATGTTTCCATTCATGAGCAGCACGTCCCAGCTGTAATTGCCTGCTTGCTTATCCACATAGCTCTTTACAGCTAATCCAAATGCAGACTCAAAAATAAATAGTGCCAGAATATTCACTTCCCGCTGGGCAGTAGTTTGAGCTCTCCTCTGCCTTTGCTTTGTTCTGGTTGCTGCTCTCCATGGCACAGGGACTGACTCAAAGGAGATAAAGCATGATTGACCTGCTCAAGGAATTAGGTGACAGAAAAGCCACTCCTGCCCTATCTGCCCTGCCTGTTCGTGCCCTTCCTCTGGGTGCTGCTTTGCATCTGTTTATCTTTCTGTGCCCTCACCTCCCTCCCCAGGCACATCACTCATGCAATATGCTTCTCCTCTGTGGTTTCCCTGAAAGCTGCTGGTGTCCTCTGTGTCCCCAGCAGCACATCACCCTTCCTCTCCCTGGGCTCCTACCCTCAGACACACCATCCGTATTTTAGTGCTGAAGTGAAGCTCTCTTCAGGGACATTTGAAAACCATGTCCTTCTCAGATCAGCTTCTCTGGAGGGGTGTAAAGCCGAGGCACGGTTGCACAAAGCTGGAAGGGGTGTCCCCATGGATGGGACCTGGCACAACCACAAAGCAAGGCTCTGCCTTTGCTCTCTGGCACAGGCATCTCTACGTGTCTTGGCTCTCCTCCCTCCTCGCTGGGTGGAAGGTGGTTGTCCACCATTTTTAGGCTGTTTTTCCAACTACAACCACCTCAGATTTCGTGGGAGCCTTTGGCCAAGTCTCAGCAACCTCTGTGCCTCTGTTCATCACCTCTAAAACAGCACTGCCAGTACTCTGTTGTTTCACACTTTGGGGTGTAAACCCTGGGTCCCTCAAATGGCAGCGGTGAAAGGACACAGGAGTCTGAAGCCAGGTCACTTCAGCATAGTCAGAGGTGTTCAGCTCCCACTGTGCAACAAATTACTCTTAAAAACAGATTTATTAGTATCCAAAACAGCATCCTTCAAGACCTGGTGAAGTAGGTACCAAAAACTCAGTTTTTTGTAGGGAGAAGGTCATTCCCTTCTGATGACCATCAAAGAGACTGACCTCAGCATGGAGTGTGCCTCCACTCCATCTCCTTTCTCTCACCCATCTCCATTTCCCACTGGGTTTATCAGGGCATAGCCATGAGCCACAGAGCCTCTTCACTGCCACCCACATGCTCTTATCCAGCCAGCCTGGCCCAGCTCTTGTGGTGCAGTGCAGCACCCAAGGTGATCTATCCCTCTGCAGTTGCAGTGGACTGTGTCAAGATTTAAAGGAGAGAAACAAGCGAGGTAGTGCAGCACTTTCACTGCTTTCCTCCTTACCCCCAGGACCCTTCTCCACCAGTGTAATACTGCCTGGTCTTTGGCAGAGCAGATCTCACTATAAAACTCTCTTGGCTCAGCTGGATAAAAGCAAATTGCAGGGAGGTGACCCCGCACTTGCCTCTGCTACACCCTCTCGCAGAGCCAACCCCGTTTTACAGGCAGATTGTGCCCTTCTCTGAAACCAGGGAGCAGCTGAGATGATGAATATAGTGCTTGTCCAATGTGTCACTTGCTACGTAAATTCAAATTCAGCACAGAAAGCTAAAAATGTTTGCAGAATCCTGACAGGCAAAGTGGACAATTATGTTCAGCTGTTCCTCACAAACGTTGATCCTCACGACTGCAACGTGCCAAGAGAGGCATTGCCTCGTGCTTGGATTGCAAACTCACCAGCACCAAAACGTGAGGGTGGTAACAAGGGCTGGCTCTTCCCCTCATGCTCTGCCACCTGGGCATGGTGTGAAGGTGCCAGGTACAGTGGTGGCACCAGCACTTCTCCTGTACAGACCAGGAAACTGAGGCCATAATGCCAGACTGCTCCAAGGTAACCAAAAGGTCACCAAAGAAGAGAAGTTGTGAGTCTCTTGCTTGCTCTAGCCCCCTCCTTTGTAGCTGACCTGGGGCACAGGAATTTCTTCAAATTCGCTGCTTCAGTCTGCTAAATCAGAATAATTGAGACTAACACAGTGTGGCCAAGGTGAGTGAAACAAGTTGTCACTGGGATAGTAATGTATAGGAAGAGGCACTTGGAAAACAAATAAGGAAAGAGAATTGGAGAAGGAAGTTAAAGGCTAAAAGATCATGAAGAATAAAGGCTATAAAGTCTACAGACATGCTGGGTGGACTAGGGAAAGTTGGGAAAGTGGAAAAGGTAGCTGTTGGGAAAGTGGAAGCCTAGGGATGAGGGACATAATTAAATGGCAAGGCTTAAAAGCTTTTTCAAAGCAAAGTCAGCACTCGAGAGAAAAACATCATGGGATGGAAACCTGGAAGATTCACAGGTTACATTGGAATATTTAATTTTGAAGTGTAGACATATTGTTATGTGTCAGGGAGATACAGATGCCTCAACCTTTCTGAATGCTTCTTTTTCTCCTGAATATACTGGAAAGAGGAAATTAACAATTGTTATGGGTGACTTTAAGTATAAAGAAATACTGCCTTAGAAAACATACCCAAATGTCACTGTGTTCCACACACAGCTAATCTGCACCTCTGTGTGATGGCTTCAGCTGTCCCTGGCAGCCCCACTCTCCTCCTTTGGACATGGAATGTCCTAGACATGCCTGTGACATGGGAAATCCAGCAAGAGCACTCTCTGTCCAGGTTATCTTCCTCATTCAACTCAAAATCTAGATGGAGAGCTCAGCTCTGAGCTCTGAGCTCTGGGGAGGTTTTGGAGCAGGGTCAGAAACAGAGGTGAATCATTAATGAAGCATCATTAACCATCAGCCTTCCCATACTCTTGTCAGGACATTAACACCAGCTGCCCACTGTCCCTTTTCCCCTTGCCCAGCCTGAAGGTCACTGCTGGTTGGGTTAGTCTGGTAGTACAGCTGGGGCTCCTGAGAGGCTGCAACAAGAGCAGCAATTTGTGTCACTCTGCCCTGCCTCTGTCCATCAGCTGTGCAGCAGCAAAGTTCCCTCTCAGAGGCACAAACTCACCCTTTGGTGTTGCTTTTGCTGCTCCTCCATTCAGAGCTACTTCTGCCAGAGCATTAAATGTTCCCTAAGTGGTGAGTGTCTTCTGCTAATGCAGATGCATTTCTTTTGTGAGTTAGCTTAATTGTGTTCTTGGTGTGTGTTTTCTGTTGTGTTTTGGATGCAAACAAGGGTCCTTAGTCCAGTTCTTTTATTATTTTAATATCAGGACTGGAAACCTGCCCTGGATCATCTCCTGAATCAAACAGGAGCATCTTAATACAGTAGTTACTTCCACCACTCTGCCTGGGAAACTCTAAGGCATCTGAAAGCCAGACTACCCTCCAGTCAGGATACACTTTACATTAAAAATTCAACAGGCTGTTTTATTTACTCTCCCATCCTTCAGCACACACCACTTTCCCTGTTTTCTGGCTCATCAAATCCGTAAGAGAACGTTCTATCAACAGAGAGAAGCACGGTCTTATACCAAATGGGTCTTATACCTATTTGGATACAAAGTCTAATTGTTGATATTCAGTAAATTCACCTCAAAGTGAACAACAGTCTTCTTGCAGGTTGTCTTTGATGCCTGGCTTCAGCCTCTTCCTTTTCTCATGGGTGATGGTGGGTGGGACCACTCAAAAAAAGGGTTTATCCAGGCATGAGAGAGACCAAATATTTCCCATCACTCAACAGCCACTGACCCTTCTGTCCAAGAACTGGCTGCTGTGGGTGGCAAGAGGAGAGGGTAACATTTGGGCTAGCAGGAAAACTTTGGAGTTTCCAGAGAATTCCCTTGGGGTTTGAATGAATCTTCTGTCTGGGAAATCCTGGGATAAAGCATCCAGCAGTTGTCAGCATGGACAGTGGGGGATGTGGGTGTATTCACAGAGCTGAGGTGGTCAGTGATTGAATCTTTAGGTGAATGTTTAGCTTTTGTTGCCTTTTGATGAATCAGGGTGTCTTTTATGAGGCAAAATTAATGCAAGTGCTAATCTTTTAACAGTGGCCAGGAAATGAAATGTCATAAGGGGAAAAAAGCTCATTAGTTTGGTGCTGTAAATGGTTCTCCAAGGTCTCAGAAACCCTGTGATTAACATAAACATAGGCAGAGGCAATTACAAGCAAATACACACATAAAACTCAGCTTTCCATCTAAAAACGTGGTCTGCAACATCTCTCTTTGGCTGTTCACAGCTGTGGTGACCTAGAGGTAAGGGACTTTTCATACCAATCATGGCACAATCTGAAGGCAGAGGAAGGAGAGCAGCCAGCCCAGGGTGAAAGTGAGGACAACAGAGTAACACAGGGTATGTAATATAGTCCCCAGGGCACCAGCTAAGGGATTTTGTGATTTACCCTCAGAAGTACACCCTTTCTTGGAGAAATTTGAAGTAAATGCTTCCCTGTTGTGTTTTCTTCACACTGAAATCCTCAATCAAGTTGTTGCATGTGGACATGCTGATAGTCCTTAGGACAGGGCAGAATAGTGGACGTTTTGTCAGGTTTTCTAGTGAGTTCCATGATATCCACCAGCAGGTAATGCTCAAGATGAGGATGAGAACAAGAGAAAGTGGGAGGAGTGGGACAGCAGCACAGACTCCTGTGTTTGTACCAGACTGTGCACTCTTTACTCTGCATTTCTGCCCTTAGCCTTGATCTATTTACTCAGAATAGACCCAGATATGAGGAATGAGGTGTGTTTTGTAAAAAGCAAAGCTTGGTCTCCTTGCCTGTCACTGTGGCAACCGTGTCAAGAGACAACTGCATTGATGCCACATGGTGTAAATAGTGAAGGAGACAGAGGTGTCCAGGCAAGGTCAGGCAGAAAGGCCAGAGTCCCACCCAGCACCCTGACTGGCAAAAGTCACCTCAACTACAGCAGTTTTTGGATAACCTGCCCCATAGGTGTATCCCCCACAGAGTCCTGGCAGACTAAATATCAGCTTGAAGCATCTCTTCTCCACTGTTTTTAAGGTATTTTCGTGACTTTAGGTGCTCTGTCTGTTCAGGCAATAACACAATCCACTCTGCATGCAAGGCTGACATCCTGCAGTAATGAGCTGCACAGGCTGATTACTTGTTGCACGATAAAAATAAGTTGCCAGCAGCTGACTATGAGAAGCCACGGGGGATAAAAGCCAAGAAAAAGCAGTTATTTGTTTTCCCAGAAAAGAGAGAGGGCACAGTGAAGGAACACAGTTCACAGAGACTTACCCAGCAGGGGAGAAAGGCATGAAAATTTGACTGACCTGGTGGGGCAGAGCAGGCATGGAGGTTGCAGCTTTGGAGGTTATGAATCCTCCAAAGGCCTTCAAAGAAGGGTCCTGGGGAGTTTGTATTGTTGCTGGAGCACAAAAGGTTTTTACCTAATGTCTAACCCCTGCTAAGGGAACCATGGACTTCAGTCACTTATTCGACCTTTGGAGTAGTGTTATGATGTCATCAGTGTTACAATTTTACACAAAATTAGGTGTGCAATTGTGTGTTAAATAGTGGTAGTTAGCTTGGATTGCTCAACTAACGAAGCAGGCAGCTTTAAAGCTGTCACATATGGACTGCTCCAGGGCACTGCACTGCAAGGGAGCCTGAAATCACTCCGACTTCACCGGGAAGAGAAGCATCCCTTTTCCTTCTCTGGCATCCCCTCAGTGGGACACACCTCCTCATCCAGCTCCCACCCCAGCAATTTGCTCTGGAGCTTATAAATCTGGCTCCCTGCCCAGGGAGTCCTGCCCAGGTGTCCGTGTAGGCTCAGACAGGTGGCAGAAGCTGCAGATGACCTCTAATGTGTGCCCAAATTTTGCTTAATTAAGAAAAGGCTCTCTAATAGCATTCACCACCATCTCCTGATGACTCTGGGGCCACTCAGGCTGTGGCAGCACAACCAGCCAGGCTCTCCTGTAGTGCATGACGTCCTAAAGAGTGCAATGGCATAATTTAAATAAAACATAATTTTATTTTCCATCATTAAGGGACTCAGCCTGGGGCAGGCTCAGTCCAGCATGCAATGTGGCCCCTGGGTAGTTGGTCTGACCCCTCCTGCATGGCTTGGAGCAGAAGCACCAGCTGGGTGGTCACTGTGGTGCTGTCTGAGGTAATGTGGGTAAAATCTCATCCAGCAGTGTGAGGATTTGGCTCAGGGTCTTACAAGTGAAATTTCTGACCAATATCACTATCAAAACACTTAGTTGTTGGCTATATTAATTAGATCCCAGCAGATGCTACTTCACCTTCTGAACTATAGTTATTTCAGGGAGGTAGTGCCTCATCTTGTTCATTCCCCAGTACTTAACTACAGTGGTTGTATGGAAAAACAGAATAGTTCTTGGCATTCAGACTGCACTGATCACCACAGAATCAGGGAAAGGGCTGGGGGAGATTCCCCTCCTTCCTCCTTCTTTCTTCTGGACCACCTTCTTGTCCAATTTGCTGTTCACCAGCACAGCCAAAAGCTTCATCAAATATTGCCACCTCTTCTTTTAAGCAAGGTCCTTGTCTGCAAGTCCCAGTCCCTGAGCATCTGGGCAGGGCAGCAGGATCCCAGCAGGGAGGAGGTGACAGGAACACCAGTTTGGCCAGTTTGCCCAGCCAGCTGCCCAACCAGGGTGAGAATTGGGCCTGGGGCTGTGTCATGGCCCCTGTGCAGGGGGCTCTGGGCTGACTCCAGCTGGAATGCCCTGCCCCTCAGCAACCATCAGCCTGTCTGCACACAGATGGATTTTGGCTCCTGTCCATGTCAGTCTTCCCCTGCAGCCACCTCTACAGTATTTAAGTATTCTCCTGGTTCACCACTATGCAAATATTGAAATTATCCCTTTGCATGACTATGGAAACAGTGACATTAGAGACTTTTTCAGATCATGTGCCTTCTCTGCTGACAGCATCAGCCATCAGGTTTATTTTTCAGTGAGCTAAAGAATGGCCCCCAGTGTATGAAAACTTCACAATGAACTATTTGGTTTCTGGATTTTTTTTTTCCCTTAAGCTTGTATCTGAATGCATTAAAACCACAAAATGTTGTGCTGTGAAAGAATGCAAAATGCAGCCTTCACAGGAATGGCCCAATTCTCAGAATCCAGGATTTTTAACTGAGCCTCACTAAAACCAGAAGAAATTTAGAGGGGAGCCATATCCCCACTAGCAGGTCCAATGTGGCCTGAGACCCTGAGAGAAGGTAACAGATCTCATGCCCTGAAGTGAAACAAGGAAGTCCTTGGGCAGGGATCTAACTGGCCTCAGGATAGTAATTTCTCCATGGGAAAAGATATCTTTGTCATATCAGTTACATTTCCACAAAATGCTGCATTTTCATCTCATACTTCTGCCCCATTCAGACACCTTCCCTGAGAGCCTCACCTTGCTGAGAGCTGCAGAACAACCAAAAACCTGTAATGAGTGTGGATGTGCTTAAACAATAGCCATTTTGTCCCCAAAAAATACTTCCATAAGAAAACTGGACACAGCTATTACCCTTTCTTGAACTACTGATGATTTCTTGCCCGTGGTATGAACTCTTTGCAGCATGGAGCAGAGCTAAGCCTGATTAGTCAGCCTCATCTTTTGCCAGTGGGGCTAATGGGGTTTATTTTCCATTCCAACACACTGGTCTCTCATCCCCATTATTTTACATCTCACCTCAAGTTAACAAATGTCCATCCTCAGAGCACAGGGGGCATGGCCACAGGAGATCTGGCACACAGGATATTATGTGCTCTGCCGTGTTGGGTGGGCAGTGACAAAAATTATCCCTCTTCCCCCAGGTCCTTCCATCGTCCCACTGCAGCGAGCAGAGCCAACACTGGGCAACCCTCTAAAATGTTTATTTGGACCAGTGGCCGGGGATCTACATCTTACAGACATGATGAGAAAAGGTAAAGGCACCTGTGCTGATTGTCTCTTATGGGTTTGCATATCTGTGAGCGTGGCCCGTGGCTTCTCCCCAGTGGTGGCACTGGAGGAGCAGGAGGGACGCAGAGGGTGCTCTCCCTGTGCCCACAGCCCTGCTCCACCAGGCACAGGAGCACCCAGGGGGTGCCAGGGTTACCGTGCCAAGCCAAAGCAGAGCCAGGGGGCAATGCCAGAGCCACGGCCAAAGTCTTCCTTGTTCTCAGACACCAGCAGCACACCGTGACCATCTCTGATTCAGGTATAAAAGCACACTAACCCCCACCCACAGGTGTGCAGCCGCAGCCCCTGTGAAGCCTTCATGCTTTTTGCAGGTGTCCTGCCTCCAGCCACCAGCCACGCTGTCCCCCAGGCAGATCACTGCCCCACACAGCTGTTGCATGTCACCATGATATTTTCTGAAAAATCCCTTCACCCAGGACTTTCTCCTGGGAAGCTGAGAAGCTTCAGCTTCTCCCTGTGTTGCTGCTTTAGAATGTGGTTTTGGAACTTCCCAGCATGTGAATTGTTTAATTTAATGACCAATCCTGGTCCAGCTGTGTCAGGACTCTCTGAGTCAGTCACGAGTTTTTATTATTCATTCTTTCTAGCCTTCTGATGTATCCTTTATCTTTTAGTATAGTTTTGGTATTTTTAATATTACATAATATCATAATATAATAAATTAGCCTTCTAAGAACTTGGAGTTAGATTCATCTCTTCCCTCATCCTGGGGACCCCAGCAAAGACCACAGTTGCACACCTGAATGATGCATCCAGCTGTGAGATGATTTCTGGTTATACAGGTGCCGGTGTGAGGATGAGCCTGTGTGCAATACATTGCACAGTAGCTGGGGGCTGTTCAGCTGCTTGAAAGAGAGCTGGTGGCTCACCAGCCCACTGGAGTGGTGTTGCTGGAGGGAACAGGCTCAAGGAGACAGAGGAATAAATGAGTTACTGGATCTCCCAGGGGAGCAGGGAAATGTGCCAAAGAGAAGGGAAAGGAAGGGGAGGTTTGAAGTCTACAGACAAAGGCAGTGCTCAGTTGGGAACAAAAGAAGTTAAATATCAGTGATGAATAATAATTGTCAGTAATGCTCAGACTCATCCTTCCAAAATCCCTCTCCTTTGTAGTAAGATTTGCTGGACAGCTTGTCTTGTCACAACAAGGACACATTTGCCTTTCTTTTCTTTCCTTTGCCCCTTTCCACCTCTCCTTCAGTTCCTCTTGCAGTCACTATTAAATGTAATCACAAAAAATCACACTCCAGTGAAACAAAGCCAGATATCAATGTATCTACAGTGCCAATTAGCAAAACACACTCTTCAGTAATTCTAATGAGATGTTACTGTTGGCATCTGCTTGGCAATCTGCACTCCTGAATTCAGGCAGCAGAGCTGCCCTCAGGACCCTGAGATTCTTTGGAGAATTGGCCGATTCTCTGAATATTTCTGCAAAGGTTGCATAGGTGTTCAGCTCTTTGGATTATCTGATCCCAAACAGATAGTTTGAAGACAAAAAGGCCAGCTTTGCAGCATGAGCTTTCATTGGAGCTGGTTGTCTAAGTGCCTCCTGTGCTTCTGCCAGTCTCTTCTTTAATTGAATTTTCCCCAGGCTAATGTCCTTCTGCATTAGAACGCTGTCATGATCCGGGGTTAGACACTTGAAGGAGATATCTGCCCACATTTTGGGCTGGCTGGAAGCTCCTGATTAGCACAGCCTTTGACTCTCACCATGCCTTGAAGCTAGGCTTATTAACTTGGGCTGAGGTCTCACCAGAGGCTGGTCAGTACAAATCCAGGCAGAGCTCATCCCTGCCTGCCTGCAGAGACAGGGAATAGGGAGCAGGATCTCTGTGCCTACACACCAGCCATGGTGAATTCAGATATCTTGACAAGCCTTGGGGTGGGTTTATTTCCCAAGAGGTTCTGTAGAGCTGTACAGAAGGACTTCTTTGTACCTTGTGAGTGATTAATAAAATTCAGGCGGGAGAGGGAGGAAAAGAAGATGGAAATAAAAGTGCTGATGGCAGCCTGAAGACTGCAGAGGAGAGGTGTGAATACAGAGCAAGTGCTGTTAGTGGGAGAAACTCATCCTCCAGTGTCTGGCAGTGATTTTAACACATGTAAGGTCACCAGTGCCATCATTATATCAAACAGGTGGTGCCTTTCAGAGAAATTACTCACCTTAAATGACCCTTCCCCAAGAATTTTGTCCTTTAAACTTCAGACAGGAAGATTGTCACATGGATCAGCAAGTCTGTCACCCAACATGTCCTACAGCCACAGACTTTTGAGGGGTTGCACCATAATATTAACTGTGCTGCAATGAGCCACTTGCCCTAAAGGAATCAGGCATCTCTGAGGCATCTCTTTTTGCAGGATCAGCACCACAATATCTGTATTTCATTGCTGTTTTAGCCATTGACAATTCCTCAGCTGCCACATTTTATGCTTTGGAAAACTAGTTGAGCCCTCATTTTTTCTCAGCTGTCAAAGAGGTTCTTCACACCATTGCAACCACTGGAAAAACAAAGCACTGGTTTGGTTTGGTTTGGTTTGGTTCAGTTTTGTCCAGCCTGGTGAGGAAGAATGAAGGAATTGAGTGAACAAATCTGTTAATATCTATAGGAATCCACCTACAATCATCACTGAGTCTGTTCTGAGGGCTCCAGAGAGATTTCCTGTTGCCATAGGTCTACTACTGGTGCAGCCAAACATACCTGTAAATAAAAATGTAAAGAAGGTGGCTTCTGAGCAGAAAAATCCCTGAACACAGGGAATTCTTCAGATAAGACAGAGGAGTAATTTCTGACCATTGCATTCAAGGATTTCTGATATAGTAAACACCTCACCATGAAGTAATTTGAGTGACAACTGCATAACAACTGTGATATCAGAGAAGGGAATGTGAATTCAAAGTCATTCTGAATTATTCAGGCAGGCATCCCTGTCTGACTGCGTGGTGCCAGAGGAGGCAATGTCCCCCTCAGTGTCACACCATGGTCCCTCTGCAAGGGGAGGGCTTTGCAGGTAGGTAATCTGTGTTTATTTGAAATAAATAAAGTAATTGCAGGTGCCTGGTTATTCCAGCTTTCCCATGAGGACACTTGGCACTCTTTACAGAGCTCTTAGTGCTGCTCATTCTGGAGCAGGAGGTGCAGAAGGATCTGCTGACCACATTGAGAGGGATCCCTGCACTGCTGCTGTGCAGGGACATGGAGAGGGAAATCTCTGCCTGTCCCCAGCAGGCACAGTCACAGCTGAGATCTCCCCTCTGGCACCTGAGCCTGGGGAGTGCAGGCAATCTGTGTCCGTGGAGCAACTTGGCAGAAAGGACAGGGAAATTTAGCAGGGGAGAACTTCAGTCTGGAAATGATCAAGGAACAAAGACCTTATGTCCTAGGGGGATTGCTTCCTATTAAATGCCTTTGAAGAAGTCAGGGAGACCCTGTATTCTGACAGCTGGGGCCTCTTTAAAAACCAACAGCTGCCCCGGATGGCATATGGGGAGTTATCCCAGGGAATCACAAGGATTGGATGGAGTCACTTGGTGAGCAGCGCCTGGGATGCAGCGACCTGTACTCAAACACAGCCCAGCAGGCAGCTGGCTGTGGCTGTGCAGCTCTGGGATCCAAAATCAGCCAGCTAAGCAGGGCATCATTCCAGCTGACCGAGCAGAGGGAGGCCCCTGAGCTGTGCCAAAAGTTCACAGGTACACGAACCCACCCACGCCCCCAGAGCTGCACACTCATGGGCAGGGCACTGCTGCTGCCCCAGCGAGGCAGGTGCTCAGACTGCTCTGTTTCTGGCCAAATGCTGGCCAAAACATATTGTGTTCCCCAAACCAGGGCTCTCAAGGGCAAAAATGTGAAGTTTTGTAGCAGCAGACATTGCCAGTGTCATGCAAAGAGAATTGGCACCTCCCCAGTGCAGGCACAAGGGTGAGGAGGAGGAGGAGGAGGAGGAGGAGGAAGGGTTGTTCAGTGCTGTCTCCTGGGCTGCTGTCATGGGCTGGCATGTGCCACCCACCCCAGCAGGGTCACCAGGCTGACTCCTGGCGGGGATTCAGGGGAAAAAACCCTCAGTGAGATGCACCAGGATATCACTTTGCTGTTGTTTGGGGCTTTGAATAGCAAATATTTACAAAAGAGCAATGGAAGCCATGCTCCAAGGCTGACCTCTGAGGCAGAGCTTTCTTTAGTTTTATTTCCTACAGTAGGTGAGCTTGGAGGGTGAACCAGGCAGGTGGTCACCAGTCACCTTTGCCAGGTAGCTCATTTTCACTATACACCCTTCAGTCCTTCCTTTTTGTTACCTCTGATGGTGTGTTCTTTGGCTAAAGCCATGGGAAGAACCTGTAACCAATCTCAATTAGTTATTTGTTTTCAAATTGTCCATTTGTATCCCTTTTATGTCCAATGACACCAGTGAGTGATTGCACTGGGGCTGTTTTATGCCTACACGTTGACATAAGTTATGCTGTGTGATCGTTTAATGTGCTGGAACTGCATGACAATCTCTGCCTTCCTGCCTGCTTCCATCTGGGAGCCATGCAAATCCTAATGGCAGCAGTTAAATACAGTTTGATAAATAATAATAGAAAAGCAGCATTAGATTATTACTCTACATTACTTCTTTGAATGCAATTGCATCTGCCAGTTTACAATATTTTTTTTTTTTCAAACAGCAGAGGAAACCTTGACAGGCTGAATTACCGTTTCATTTTTAAATAGGAAAATACTGACAAGCTCTAAAGGATGGTTTTGAAGAGAAACCATGGACACCTAAAGATGTAAACTACAGCTGGATAAAAAAAACCTCAAGGGTTGTTGGGTACAGGAGACTATTGACTGCAGTACTGTCTAAGCAAGATTTCTGCTATAAAACCCCACACCATATGTGCTTTTCCTGGCTATGACTCATCACCTAAACAGAAATTCAATTCCAGTCTCAGAGAGTCTATGATTAAATATATTTTTTGCTGTTGCTTCTACTGTGTTTATGTATGATTTCACATCTGTCTTATTTCTATTTCTTTATCCTCAATAGCCAGCGTAAGTTCTCTGGTTGACCTGACTCAGTGATTTTTATTTTTTTTTTCCCCCGCGGGTGAGTGAAACTTGGTGGCTTCAGCTGAAACGAGTGGTGGGTTTGCTAGAGGCCAAAGTGACGTTGATGTTGCTCACCTGCCGTTTTGCAGACAGTAGAAGAGGAACTTCTCCCACGTGTACTACTGTGTCCATGTTATGGTGGTGCCAGGGCTCAGAGGTGTGCGGTTCACATGCTTCGGGTGCTGCCTGGATGATTCTAAAGAACCATTACAGAAAGCACAGGAGATTTTGACCAGCCTCAGGTCTGTAAGTACATTTTAAACCCACAAAGTTTGAGTGTGTTTGAAATGTACTCAAATATTTCCTTCTCCACCATTGTGTCCTCATGACCCATTGAATCATCAAAGGCTTGGAGATGAAAGAAGGACTTATGGTTAGAAAATGCAAAGGACTCTCTGCTGAAGGGGGAATGGTTTGTTGTATCTTCTTTTTCTTTTTTTTCTTTTTTTTTTTTAATCCCAGAACAAATAGCTCTGGTGGATAATTCTCTGTGAGGGCTTTCACTGTAATGAGTAACTGGGCTTCCAAAAAGCTGTTTTATGAATAAAGTAAATAAGTTCCCAATCAAAAAAACCCACAGAAATCAATGAGCTTGGAGTCACACTCAGGATGGAAAATTGCCCAAACCAATAGCCTGTAGTGAATCAAAAGAGAGCATGGTCCTTTCAGATAATATTAACGATGATTTTCTTCAGGCTATTGCCTACATGTGGTAAAACAAGACTTGTTACCCTATTCAGATGGAGAAAAGACACCTCATACACCTGGGCATCTTCTGGTGGCCTGAGATGGCACTGGCAGGTCAAATGCACCTCTGGGATAATTCTACTGAGCCAAAGAGGCTGTACCAAAGAAGTGTTTACTGAGCTGGCACAAGTGTCTAATATTTGTATTTGCTGTAAGAGGTTTTCACCTTTTCAGAAATGGCTGTAATTTGTTTTGGAGATGAATAACTTTCCACCAGGTCAGAGTGAATCTGTTGGAAAAGGACACCAGAGGACCTTTAAGCCTTTCTCTCCCATGAGATGGGTATGGAGGTGGAAGTGCCCACCCTGTAGAGGCTGCATTGATGATTAAACATGAACTTCACATAAGAATGTATTATTTTCAACCTCAGAAATATTTACCAAAAAATCAGGGATCACGACCTACTGGACAAAAGGAAAACAGTCACAGCCCTGAAAGCTGGAGAGGACCGGGCCATACTGCTGGGGCTGGCCATGATGGTGTGCTCTATCATGATGTACTTCCTGCTGGGAATCACGCTGCTGCGCTCCTACATGCAAAGGTAACTTCATGGCTGGCCCCGGTCTCACATCCCCTGCTGCGGCTGACTTCATGTGGCTTATTCTTTTGGCTGTTTTATTAGCCAAACCTTTATTAGGTTTATGATTGTTCATTTGGTCAGCACAGGCCTAACTCTGCACTTCCTTGCCCCAGTATAAATTAGGCACAGCCACAGTGAAAGCAATTTGAGTAATACTGGCATAAAGTGGGGGAAGAATTGGAACTGTTTGACAAAATCTCGATCCACAGGCTTTAGACTTGGCACAGTTTAACACCAGCATAATATCCATATCAGCTGGCCTGCAGTCTGCTGAACCATATAAGCTTCTCAGGGGCTCCTGCTGCAAAGCCCAGACTCAGGACAAAAGACCAAAAAATATTTTGCATCCTTGAGAAACAGTCCACTTCTAAATGAAAGATGGAAAATTAATTTGGGAAAGAAATCAAGCTCTTTGTAGCACGTAGTTTTCCATGTCGGTTATTGCTTTCATTTTAACAAGTGAAATCCTCATGAAAGATAGTAATTTGCTGAAAGCAAAAGACCATCTTCCATCATTCCTACACTGCACTTAATTTTTCTGAGGCTGTCTCTGCCACCGAGCAGAGAGCTTGGCCTGTGATTCATTAACAACATTTGTAATCAGTTTTCAAGCATCAGCCCTATTTAAAACCCAGCACAGACTGCAGTTAGACTGTCAGTGATGGGTTTTTCCTGCCCTGATTGGTGGAGTTAAGAGAATGAAAAATGTGTAACTGGGGATCAAAATATTAGTCTGCCATGCCCCAAACCATGCAGAGGCAGGGGCACATGCCTGGAACATCTTGGATTAAACACCAGAGGCTTCTTCTTTAGGCACATGCAAGAAGTGCCTGCAGCTAACTGGTGTGAGCATCCTCAGTTATACTGGTGCACCTGCATGAGAATATTCCCTCTTGACCCTGCAGTGATAAGGAATACAGATGAGGATGAGCTGCACTGATTTGCAAGCATCTTATTTATGAGATAAAGTTATTTGTCCCTTTCTAAATCAAGGCAAAATTTTGATTTTGAAAACTGAGATCAAGACCTGTTAAGTATCCAAGAGCATTTGCTATTCCAAATTGCTCTCCTAGATCTTTCAGCAATATCAGGGTCAATTGCAGAGGCTGCTAAGGTCAAAATTGCTCACGTGGAAAAAGTTGATTTATATTATATGATACGTGAAAAAAAATTACCAGATGATATCAAAACACCTCCAGAGTATCAACTATTCCAACTTCACAAGTCTGCGGTAGGTAGGTGTTACTTTATTACCCCCCTGCATGAATAAAACAGCAGCCAGAAAGGTGAAAGTGAGGAGAAGACAACCCAAGAGCCTTTGCTGTCCCTTTTTTCCACACAGACAGATTTCCTCAGGGGTTATTCTCCTTTAAAGCAATACCCCTCCAACAAATACTGCCTTGGAGGGTGAAAAAAATCTTTTCATTCAATTTCCCCCCAGAAAACATCGCATAATTTAATATAAATGTAAAACTGAATATACAAGCAGAATTACTGCTTAAGTAAAACAGCAATGGAATCAGTCAGAAATCTTTTTTTGCTGTGCAAAGCCCCTCATAGGTTTTTTGAGGGGCAAGCAGACCCTCATCCCCTTTGTGGCAGGGCCAGACACCTTGGGGTGAGCTGAGGGGCTGAGAACCATTAAAGGGGAGCCCTGGGTGGAACCTTCCCCCAGCCCACGAGGGGCTTTTGCAGAGCCCTCAGTGTGCCCTTTCCCCAAGGGAAACACAGCTGTAGATTTTTAAATAAGTGCCAGTGAACATTGCTAGTGCACAGCCAGGCTCCAGGGTTCCAGTTTTAGCCTCTGGTGGATTGGAGATGAGACGAAATCCTCCAAAAAAGTTACAACCACTGACTTAACTCAGAGGAAACCGAGCAAGCTGCCACTAGGAAAAGCTTTCCCATAGGTAGAGCTGCAGGAGAGAATTCCTATGTCTTCATGTATATGAGAAACCATACTCTGCTGATTCAAAATTATCCTCTCAGCCTTCACTTTAAATTGACCCGGACTTTGAGTTAACCCTCAAGTCTTAGCTCGGGTGTCTTGTCATGCAGAGCCCCTGTGTGTTGTGCTCTCACCAGCACAGGCTGCTCAGTTTCCTTCTCTCTCTGCTAACACCCTTTCAAATACACCTTCTCCAGCGCCAAAGTTCCAGTTCACTTTCCATTTATGCACAGGCATAAGTGAATAGGGTAATTTTGTAATTGATTTTGGGTAATTTTGTGCCCAAAGGCTAAACTTTGGGTGTTACAGAATGAAACTGTCTGTGATGTGTGACTTGAGGCAGCCCAGGCTTTGCTGCAACACGCAGCCTCTCCTGCAAGATGCCCCCAGCACATCTCTGATGGGAATCCTGAGATGGCTTTAGTGCTTATTTGCCTATTCTTGCCATGCTCTAATGTCTCTTTTTTTCCTGCTTAGTGTCTGGACAGAAGAGACTCAGTGCTCGCTTCTCAATGCATCCATCACAGAAACCTTTAACTGCTCATTTAACTGCGGGCCAGAGTGCTGGAAAATCTCTCAGTACCCCTGCCTGCAGGTGTATGTTAATCTCACCTCTTCTGGCCAGAAGCTTCTACTCTACCACACCGAGGAAACAATGAAAATTAATTCTGAGGTAGGAGCACAGAATAAAATTTGTTCCTAAATGGGTTTCTGGAGGGCTTCTCATCTCATTACATCCATTCCTCACTTGAGAGCAATATAAGGCTTCCAGCTCCTGCTTCACGGATAAATACAGAGCAGAGAAAGCAGAAATCAGTGCTCACAGGTCTGGAGAGGGGCAACTTTCTGCCTCCATCCATCCCACACGGGGTGCTGTGCCCCAAGGGCTGGAGCCTCCCTCACCATTTTCAAGAGCTTTACAGGAGCAGGGGATCATCAAGCACTTGTCACACTGATATTCTCATCGAGCTGTGGACAAGTCACTTCCCACCCAGGAATGGCTCCCCATGACAGTGAACAGCCCTAGAAATGTGCAGTGAGAATGGAAATGACACCATTTCTGCAGGTGGTGGGGAGAGAGGAGAGCCCATCTCCACCTCTGGTGACAAACTCTGAGCCTGAGCAGCTCCCCTGCGCTCAGCCACTGCACTCACCCTGCAAAGACCCCGAAAGTTTGCTGAGTGGGGGGTGCCAAGGTAAAAGCAGCAGCATAAACATAAAAGGCCTGGCTTTGGGGTGTAAATAAGATAAGGAGCCGCCCCATCTTTACAGCACAGCTGCTCTGATTCCAGATGTTGGACTAATGGAATTATTTTGAGCAAGCCTGAAGAATTTCTGTCCCTGCTTCTGCAGGTACAATCTCCAGCATTGTCCCATGCAGGTGGGATGGAGAGAGCTCCTGTCTGGAGGCTGAAGGGAGGCAGCAGATGCAGAGAAGGCAGCAGCAGTGCAGCCGTGAGCCTGCCATGGGCCGTGCATCACTCCCTGCCTTCCCCAGGGAAAGGAGAGATGGAAACAGGAAAACGTCCCTCTCCCCACCTCCCTTTCTTCATATTAACAACTCCTGTGTCCCTGAGAGTGCAAACTGGAGGGAGCTGGGACACAGTGGAATGATTAGACTTAGAGCTGCCAGATTTCCTTTAACTGCTTGGTTATCCAAGGTCACTGAACCCCAAACTTGGCAAAGAACACCCGGAACAGCAGAGTCCCGGATCAGGCTGCTGACAAAGTAACCTGTGTTTCTATTTATGGCAGCTGTTCAGTAGAACAAATTAATCCTGCATATTAAGATGAAGTGATATTAAAATTAGTCAAAGTATGGCATGGTTGCACTAGGCTGCTTATTCTGCTGGATAATTAACTCTCATGGCTGGGAGATGGAGTCCTCTGGCTCTGAAGTGTGAAATAGAGAAGAGTTCCCCCTTTTTCCCCTCACTAGAGAAGAGTTCCCCCTTTTTCCCCTCACTCTGGCATCAGTGCAGGAAGAGGCACTCACTGCCTATGAAGCCTCAGGCAGGACAGATCTCACTTCCTGCTGAGGCAAAAGCAAAACCATGATGTTCACGCCTCAATTTGATTAAAAGAGATCAGATAAATCTCTATGCTCCACTGACTCAAATAAATCGAGAGATTCAACATAAATCTCCACATTCTTTTATTGATCATTTTTGCTTACTGAAATGGACTTTGAAATTCTCCCAAATGCCACCTCCTCTTAATTTAGTGTAGGCACAGTTAATACTTCTCCAGCCCAAGGTTGTTTTACAGGTTAAGCTCTGCTCTCAGGAGGATCCCTAGGTTTTCCTGGCATGCTGCTGGCTATGTGACCTGAATACAAAAGCAGTTTTGAGTGGAAGTTTGCAATGTCTATAAAATACCTGTCTTCTTGCTCGTGGCTCAGATCAGCAGAGTTTTCCAAGCTCAAATCAACACAACCAATCTCAGCATTCCAGATGTGATTTCCCTCTTCCCTGGCCAGAAAGCATCCCCATGCAGCAGGAAAGGAGTCCTGAGCAGTGCTGGGTGGTGATGCTCCAGCTGGGTGCTAAGCTGTCTCTCTCCATCCATTTACTCACATTTGTGTTCCCTGTCTTTACCTTTGCCAAACAAACAAAAAATAATCCCATGCCAGGCTCACTGAGCTCTGACATTACTGGGGGACAACACAGAACACAGTCCTGACACTTTCAAAAGGTGACACCCTCCACCAACCTCTCTGCTTTGCTGAGCACCACACACAGGGTCAGAGCAGCATCTGGAGCCTGCCTCTCTCTTCTCCCCACCAGCCAAAATCCACTTTGATTTTAAATCATGGTTTATCCAGGAGAATTGCTGTCTAACCTGGCTGTCAGCTCAGAGGGTGGAGTAAGGAGTAGGTACAATTCTTACTGAGATCTACAGCATGCTGCTGCCAGTCTCTGGTGGGAATCAGTGGGAAGTCAGTGGATATCTGTCAAGCTGCTTGACTCTTTCCAAGAAAAGCACATAAAATTTTTTTTCTGGCTTTTCATTGCTCTTGCTGTGCCTACTTTATCTCCAGCCTTTAGGACAAGCCCAGCCCCTTGTCAATACCACAGGCAAAACAGTTTAAATGCTTCTATGGCTTCACTTTCCTTCCTCAGCTGCCAAAGGCTCTAACAGCCTCTGCCAGAGATAAATCAGCCACAGGGCCAGGCTGTCACCATGAGGAAGGGCTGTGGTAGTAAAAGCAATTAGAGAGGCCCCATTTTGATCTTATATTATGTAATTTTGACTCTTTTCATGTCATTGGAGCTACTTCTGATTTGTATCGTTCTCCGTTAGTGAGATAACAAGAAGGATTTAATCACCAAAATCAGCTGTAACTGCCTGGGACTCAGAAATTATGTGGATTCTCAGGGTTTCTCACTGAAGACTCAGGTGTTTATAAGCCAGGAAGGAGTTTACCTGGAGCAGGGAGTGGAAGCAGAGGTGTTCAGCTGTGGATTCCAGTAGGGAACTGGAGACTTTCATCTGGAGGAATCAATTCAGACACAGGATTCCTCCTTCAATCCTTCTCCAAACCTGTTGCACTTTCCAAAAGAGGTGTAAATTGACATCCTGACCACTTTCTCACAAAGATTGTCACAGCACATCCTGTCTAAGTTTCCAGGCTCAGCTTGGACACCAATCCCAGCCACAGACATTTGATGAGAGTTGTGTATTTCACTGCCCAGCCTGAACTGGGGGCTTTTCTGGCAATGACCTTTTTAGCGTATCTTCATTGATTTAAGGGAAACTGCCTCCACCTCACCTGGAGAAATTGTGTGATCTCCATCCTAGGAGACATTCATAACCTGACTGGACAAGTCCCTGAGCAACTCTGCACTGAGCAGGGCACTGGACTGGATGTGTCCAGAGGTAGTTCAGACAGGATACTTACCCAATGCTTTATTTTAGAAAAGTAGAGATGAAAACATTAATCATGACTTCTATTTGTAACTGTCTGACAGAGCCTTCTTGTGCTCAGATTGCAAGGAACACAAGAATCACCTTTCTCATGCTGTATCACAGAATCTTCGCCTGAGGTAGAGCACCAGACATTGTTTACTTGCAGATTTCCAATTGTTTGACAATGCAGATGTGCCAAAAACCAGCAGAGATATAATTGTCTACATTCACAGGTACAGCATAACAGTTGTGGGTATAAAATTCCTTACCAGGCATCGGAGAAAACTACTGAAAATTTAAACTATGGAAAACAAGAGAAATATCAACACATCCCATTATTTAGTCTTCCTACTTGTTTGCCAAACACTTACGAAACACAGCTCTGGGATCTCACTGGGAAAGCTGAGATGCTGAAGGAGGCCAGGAGCACCCCACGACCACAATTTAATGTCCTTGTGCTGAGGACCAAAGCTAAGATCAAGATGTTTCCAGGGTCTCAGGAGAACCAGAGTGAGGCAGACAGCACACAAAGGGCACACATACCTTGGAGAGCATCTAGGAGACCAAATCTTGGAGAGAGACACGGCTTCAGCACAAGGAGTCTGGATGAGAGGCAAAATAATTCAACTTCCCTTGCACTCCACAGTTTCATGCTCCCAGACCCTCCATCACAACGCAGCTGGGGCTCTGTGCCTGCAGGTGCAGGGAACAGCTCAAATTCTGCTTCAGGTCTCCTCTGAGAACACTTGGACAGTACTTGGACTTACTGCACTCTTGGGATATTTCTGTAAACTTAGAGCCCAGGAATCTTTCATCCTTTTGGCTTCTACATATCTTCTGTTTCCTGTCAATGGGAAGTTGTATTTTGCAAAAGTAGCCAAGTTCTCATTTAATCACTTCATTCAGGATACTTCATGGGAATTCCAGAAACAGAAATGAATAGCAAAAAACAACAAGAAAAAAAAACCCAAATTCCCCCAAAAATAACACAACACAAACCCATTTGAACTGGAAATATTGCTGTTATGACAGTAATAATTTACTAAGGGAAAATGAGGAATTCTTCACTGAGAAATTTCCCCTACTTAGTAGATTATGATCTATTAAAGACTCGTGGGCACTGGAGAGAGGGCTCATGACTTTGGACATTTAGACAAATTTGGTCAGAGTACAAGAGAATATCCTATAGGGAGCAGACACGCACCAGCAGCAAGATGGATGAGATCTTAATGCTCTGATATTTTTCATCTCTAATTTCTAGAGCTCTATGAAATATTCATGATGGCAGTGTGGCCACGCTCCACCATTAATGCTCCAGTCTGCTAACGCCAGACAATCTCTCTGCCACGCTTCAAATCATATTCTGTGTTAATAACTTGCCAATGAATCAATCGAATCCTATTATGAGGTTAATCCTTTGATCATAATTAGGATTAGAGATTTGTTGCAGTATGTTAAAAGAAAGAATTCACGGCACATCACAAAAAAGAACGGAGGGACGTTTAGAAAGTATGTACATTAAAACAGAAATAATCAAAACCCACGGGTCACATTATTTTAATCAAAAACATCTTTTTTCCTTTGCAAAACTCACTTTCTCATTAAATTATCTGGAGCTACTTTAGGTTCTCACCAGGACAAGCAGCCTGCTGGGTCCCCCCTGCATGTCCAACAAGAAGTCAAGCAGCAGATTTCCGCTCCTCCTGAAGCAGTTAATCACAATCCTGTGCAGGTGTAGAAAAATTTCAGATTTGGTGGGGTGTAAGTGCATAGAAGGGAGAAGAAAGTGAGAGACCCTGGACTGCTCCCATCAATCATCTTCCAGACCAGCAGGAGCAACAGCAAGTTGAGGGGTTTCTGCTCTAGGTCAAAAATTGTCCAGAGGTGGCCTCAGTCCTGTGTCTGCCGACCACCTCACCAGCCCACACCAGCTCTGTCAGGGAGTGGTCAGCAGAGCCCAGGGCCACTGTCCTACCTTTCCCATGGAATATCTTCAGTGCATGGACTCCATAAGGCAGTTTTTAAAATAACTTGCCTTTAGTATTCTCTGGAAATCTAGGTTGCAACTGTGCTAGATAGAGCCACACCCAAATCTTATTTCCTTTGGGACTAAAACCGAAAATCCAGGATCAGCTTCAGTGGAGAGGAACTGTTGGACTTATGCTGGGGTCAAAAGCAAAAGCCTCACTAAGAGCCACCCTGGCAACCAGGCTGATCTTCAGCTAGAGGCTGAATGAGAGTCCTCTGGGCTGTCAGTAGGATAACCTAGACCACTGATTTGTCGCTAGCTGAGGCATTACCCCCATGAGAATATTTGTGTAAAGGTCTCTCCTCATCCCTCCCCTCTCTGAGTGAACTCCTGTGCCCACTGTGATCACTTTGATCCAAGCCAAGCGAGAGCTAAACTACCAGATTTGTATTTACAGAAAGTCAATTACCCATCTAACTGCAAGCATGTGTGTGCCACTTAAGGTGAAGAGGTACTTCATCAGTTCTATTTTTGCATGTGTAAATTAGCAATAATAATATATTCACCTACCTCACAAGGCACTGTGCAGATTAAAGCATTAATGTTTGAACAGCACTTGGAGGTGCTCCAATGGGAAATTCTGTAGATGTGCAAAATATTGAGTTTTGCTGTGATAAATTCATTATTAGCGTAATAGTATTCCACTCTTGTTGTGAAAAGCATAATCATCTGGAGATTTCCCCACTTGCCACCTGCAAACAGACACTGTAACAGGTTTGGAGACATTTTTCTCCCTCAATTTTCTCCCCAGTGTTCTTACATCCCCAAGTGCGGGAAGAACTACGAAGAATCCATGTCGCTGGTGAATGTGGTGATGGAAAACTTCAGGAAGTACCAGCGCTTCTCCTGCTTCTACGACCCCGAGGGCGTGCAGAAGAACGTGATCCTGACCAAACTGTACAGCTCCAACGTGCTGTTCCACTCCTTGTTCTGGCCCACCTGCATGATGATCGGCGGCGTCGCCATCGTCGCCATGGTGAAGCTGACTCAGTACCTTTCCCTGCTCTGCGAGAGGATCCAAAGGATCAGCAGATAGGAAAGGAGACTCCTCCGAAATTTAACTGCAGCGAAAATACTGTTTTTTCTCATTCTTCACCAAAGAACCTTAAGTTTGTAATGTGCAAGTCTGGTATAAGTTCCTTACTATATTCTTCTAAGTAGAGCAATAATGCAAAAGCTGTTCTATATGCAAACATGATGTTATTATTATGCAGACAACTGAAAAAGTTACTGTTTTGTGTTGACCGTCTCTATGATCTTGTTTTATGCTGGGATTAGTACTTTCTTTTCTACAGCCAAGATAGGGCTCAGTGTGACCATTGGCCAAGCTTTAGTCAATTGATGTTTTCGGTGTAAAAGATTCTGGGGAAATTCACAGCTGGACAAAGGGCAGCCGACCACCTGTGCATCATTGAGGTCTCACACCTGGCTCAGTCCATGGGATGGATTTGTGGCTTTGGCTTTTCTGGTACTGGCTGCAGAGGAGAGGGGAAAAAAGCACTGATATGGGGTTTTTTTAATGGTAAGATGGCACAAAAATGACGTATTTTGAGGTCAGGTTGGGATAAACATACAGTATTTTCAGCCTCAGTAGGACTTGGTGATGCTTTGTGTTTGCTCCCTCAGTTCAGAAGTCAATTGTACCCCATGGTGTTTGTAAGGTCTTTTGGAAAACACTTTGGAGTTTTATTTTGTGTAGTGCTATAATTTTCTTCTGTCTTATCAACATAAGTTTTGTCACTTGCAGAAGCTGTAGCCAAAAAAGCAAAAAACACCTTGTTCCATTTTGTATTCTAGTCTGAGCCCTATTGATGGAGGTGGGACCAGAACTCCTTATGTAAAGGTTTATTATTCATTTGTCTTGTATTTGCTACCATATCACTGTAAAGAAAAAAAATAACACTATCAGCTATTTTTTCATTTTTTACTTCCAACTATTTTAGATTTTTTTACTTGATATATATACAGATATATATATATATACATATAAAGAAAAAGCTATATTATATCTAGTTGTGTATTGAAACTTGTTATGGGGGGTTTTTTCCTTTGTTTTTACCCACTGGAAAATGAACAGTACAATTCATGTATTTGTAACCTTCATCCTTGGATAATATCATAACACGGAGAAGCAGCACTGCAGGATCTTATCCAATATTCATGATGTTGTTTCAGTCAAAGGTCTCTGTTGCTGTGACATGGGAAATGACAAAAATCTCATCCAATTCTATGGCTCTATTAACTGAATTGTTAGATAATCATCATAACACATTTGGAAATCTCTCCTGACCTTAACTCACCATGCAGTGCTGGCTGACATGAATTATGATTTACAAGACCCAGAGCAATGATTTATTGGAAAAACTGAGAATCTGGCTAAACTGTTGTCCTATCTGTCAGATATTTACCACAATATACTTGCCAGTTTAATTTCACACACACTGTAGTCACAATTTCTGCATAATTTATTTTTATTCCCCTATAGAAAACAGTCCTTCCTATGTTTTAAAGACACCTCTCTCAGTTCCTCTTGTTGCACCCAGACTGAAGGACAAACACAAGGCACATCCTGGGAGCAATCCTGTGAACTCATTATCCAATAGCTCAAAGAAACCATACACAGGCCTACTCAAACCAAGAAAATAACATTTTTCCCTTCAAAAAGACTGCAAATCAAGTATTCTGCCTAGTTCATCTATATATATGTAAGTACCTTTCCTCATCATAGCATTAAAAATTTCAAGATGTTACAAAACAAGTCATGCAAGTGTAATGTGAGCTGTAAAAAAAAAAAAAAAGTTCTCAGCAGTGAAAATAAACCTGCAATCTTGTAATCAGTAGTATAATTTTCCTTAGGTAATTAAATTCCTGGAGGGTGGGGGGATAATGAAGGTTCCAAAAATATGTAATAAAAATATTCAATTAAATCTTCCAGATTTCAGTATCTGCTGCCTTCAGATCTGGCTTGTTTCATCAAACTGCTTTCTGTAGCTCCCATTACCAAGAAAAGAGGAGTGCTGGTGCACCAGGGAGTTCACAAATGTTCATTTGCACAAACTCCTTTTTGATCAATATGTTGGAATTGCAGGAGCCAGCCCTGGGAGATCTGGGAACCTCAGCATCAGTGGGGCTGGGCTGTGCTGCCAACCACAATTCCCAGAGCAGGAATGCTGCAGGGCCCTGGCAGCACTGAGCTTTTCCACACCACCATCAGCACTCGTGCTGGCCATTTGCACAATGATTTACGTGCCCTGTGACATTTTTGGTGCCTGTGTTTGTGTATTTTCCCTCGGTGGCAGGGAAGCTGATTGCTCCTGACATTTACACATCAAACGCTGCTTTCAACATATCCTGCCATAAAACATTTCACCAGAGCTCCTGTGGGTGAAACATCTTGCTGCTGTTGTAGGCTATAATCATTTTGTTGACATTAAGGGAGAGATCTGTGGGATAGCAAAACAACTTGAGTAATTGGATGGAGTGAGGTAAAACAATAATTTTGAAGGGAATTATCCATCTGATCCCTGGCACTGTTAACCCCCTACTGAAGTGTTAGCACTGCAAATGGGATTTTTGACGACTCCTGCTGCCCCAAAGAGAGGTGGTGTTTCAGCAGGGATGTTAGTCTGTCCTATTTCTTTCTCTGCTCTATTTTAATATCATGTTTTCCCCTGCAAAAGGCATTGATGCTCCTATGCAGCTCAAATGCATGAGAAGAACATGTCATGCAATTCAGCAGCCAGGCAAACCAACCCTTGTTTCTAAGACTGGTTCTGACTCTTCCCAACACAAACATTTCCACTCTTGATGTCCCAGCTAGGCATTTGGGACAGCAGGGACAAACCTGTCCTGGAAAACCCTGGAAGGGAGAGGTGCAATATGGAAAAGGTTGTGCAGTATTTCCAGGCATCAGAAGCCTATGACAAGCACCCTTGTGTGATTTTAAATGATTTAAAACATTCATCAGTATTTCAGATACCAAATTCCCATGGCCTTTTAGTAGTTGTCATTTTCTTAATTAGATTTTATATGTCAAGCCTTATTCCTATTCTGGAAGATCTAAATCTGAAGCTGAAGTGTGAACATCCTTGCTGTAATACTTTGAAATTTGGCACCTTGCAGCAGATTTATAAATGTCACCAGCTAGGACAACAGAGAGTTTATTTTGATTTAGTTTTCTTCATTGAGGAGATGTCAATTTATCTCACAGAATGTACCCAGTGGAAGAATACCTGTCTCCAGGGTGAGCTTGGGTGAATGCAGCAAGGAGAGAGGGTTCAGGAAACACAAGAAGAGGAGAAACATCTCAAGGAGACACAAAGGCAGTGACTTCCCACCTGAAGGACAAATAGGGAATAAAGTCCCACCTTGTGACTTCCTTTTTTTAAAAAATTTTACACCCAGGATAGGAGTGAACTTGGGTAATTAATTTTTTAATTCTGTTTGAAAAATAGGGTTGGAGTAAGGGTTAGGGCTTGGGTTAGGGTTAGGGGTTGGGTTAGGGTTAATGTCAGTTCAATGGAAGAAGTTGCTGAGAAAGAACTGGCTGGTATTAATCTGTTCCAGGAGGATTCCTGCTCTCCTTTGACTGTCAAACTTTGTCCTTACAACAGTACAAACTCTGTCATGAGTGGTGTTGTCCATTTAATACCACCTTTATCATTTTTCAGCTAATTTCCCTTCTCATGCAGTAATGCTGGTATTAAATTAGCTCCAGGCATTCAGGGGTGTTATCCAATATCTCTGCA
Organism: Pyrgilauda ruficollis; assembly: GCF_017590135.1. Taxonomy (NCBI): domain Eukaryota; kingdom Metazoa; phylum Chordata; class Aves; order Passeriformes; family Passeridae; genus Pyrgilauda; species Pyrgilauda ruficollis. Next base: position 6,461,955 of record NW_024520318.1, read on the forward strand.
GCAACACAATTTTTCCATAGGCTCTGAGCATCTTCTCTCCATTAGCCAGTGTACTGTTCATCATCCATCAAAGATTTGGGAAAATCCCTCACTTTTCTGCCCTGCTGAGCACTTGTCACTTCCCAGCACTGTTTTACAGAGGAAAACCACACACAGTTTTTGGAGTTCCCAAACATCTCCCATCTGAATACAAACTTTGCCAAATTGTTTTTGTTTGCAGGATATAGTGAAAAGCAGGAGTAAACTTCAATTATTTTGTTTCAGTGTTTTGAAAACAAAATGTTCCCATTTTTCAGTTTGAACTGAAGATTTTAAACTCTAGGGATGAAGGAAAATTTTTATATAGGAAATCTTGAAAAATCATAGTTAGAAACATAAAAGCTCCTCTGAAAGAGAAAAAAAATATCCAAAATTTATCTGTTCACTTAATATTTTGAGGTGAGGGGTTTTTTTTGTGAGGTTGACCAGCAAGGTCCTTTCATTGTTATCTCCCAGCAGTGAAGTTCAGGATCCATCACAAGGATTCAGCAGGAGCAGCCCCAGTCTCCTGGTGGTCATCTCAGGGATGACCAGGATGGAAAAGCAAAGCACAGCACCTACCTCAGAGTGTAACAGCTACTGAATGGAGATGTTTGTGTGGACATAGTCTGTGCTTAAAGTTAAATCCCAGTGAACCACGAGGGGTTGATGCTGCCTTTTGCCATTTGCTGGTCCCCCAACAGGCCACTTTTTGTCCTTGCCAAATGTAAAACAAACTGCATTTGACACAAAGGGCTTCTTCATCCTTCAGATATGATCCCAAAAAAAAAAAAAAAAACCCAAGAAAAAAATCCCCCCAAAAAACCCCTCAGCAATACTGCCTGGTGAATTTGCACCAAGATTTTTAAAATAAATCAAATTTCTCCAAGCACTGAAAAAATAGTGCTAATATTAGCAGAGCCTTCCATACAGCCTGTCTATTTTTTCTTGTTCTCAATTTTCATAGAAGGAGCTGGTAGGTGAGTATTTATTTTTAACAGAACTACATTTATTTAGATAAGAATTTAGTGTATTTCATTGCTTCGTGATTTTATTGTAACAGAGATGCTCATTCTAAAATGCTTTTCAAGCTCTATTGAAACATGGCTTTTTCCAGGCAGAAGCTCAGCAAATGACTCATCAAACATGGACAGAGATGGAGGACCAGCTCACTGAACACATAGAAAATGTTTGTTTAATTTGAAAGTTCAAGAAAAGCAGGTGAGAGTTAGGAGCACCTCCAGAGGCAGTCAGGCAGGTTTAGGGAACCATATAAATTTGTGTTCATGCCTTTCAGTACAGCACAGAAGGATCAGACACTGTTATAGGTTGCAAAATAAAAAACAAAAAACAAAAAACAGCCTTTTTGTCCAGGAGTGTGCTCAATTTTCAATACATTTCAGGAAAAAATGTTAGAAAACTGCTGGAACACTGTGACATTCAGAGCACACAAAAACTAGCTTCATCTATAAAGATACAGTTTCTACAATGCCCTTTTTTGTTTTGGGGTTGGTTTTTTTTTTTTTTTTTTTTGAAACTTGGAAAAAATGCAAAAGCAAAATTTGAGTCTGGAGTGATCTACCATTGTCTCACCTAACTCTTTGTATTGACCCAACTTGACTTTTTTTCAGGTTTTTCAATCTGCAGAATATTTTTAATATTTTCTTCCCATCCACAGCTCAAAAAAATGTTGTGGAATTGAAAATGTGCTTCCCACTCAGCTCTGGCTAAATTCTCTACCTCTCCTGGGAGAGGTATTCCAATATATCATATGGAAGGTGTCCTTTCCTGTAACAGGGCGGGGAATTAGATGATCTGTAAGGTCCCTTCCAAGCCAAACTCTTCTATGATTCCCCCACGTGAAAATGCGTGTGAGGAAGGTGGGAGGTTTCATCTGCTCTTCCCAAAGTCTCCACCTTGGCAATTCTTTTGCATAACTGCAGGTGCTGTTCTGTGCTCAGTTACCAAGCACTTTTTAACAGCCAGCCACCTGCACAGTGAGCTCCTGATCACAAGCAAAAGCTCTGCTGAGCTGGGGCTGCTGAGAAGCTCAATCCCCAAAATCCAGGGGGCAGAAGGGAAGAGCACCTTGAAACCCTTCCACGGGGAAGGCGCTTGTGATTTCAATCACGGGGCACTTAAGCTCTCCGTTGTATTCATCAGAAATTAAATGGGAAGCACAGGCTGATGACTAAGCAGCAACACCTTAATCACTCCCCTCAGAAGCAGGAGTTCAAAGCCATTAGTACAGCAAGACAGCTGAGCAATGCAGCGAGGGGCTGCAAACACTGCAGAGGCTGCACAACCCGGCACAGAGGGAGTCTGGCTGTCATTTCTTGCCACTTGCTCGGCACCACTTCCCCATGTGCTCAAAGACAGTGGGAAGGCAAGTTTGTACCAGCAGCAGCACGTTTGCCATCGCTGGCAGCTGCCTTTCCTCCCCAGCACGTGCTGGCTCCCAACCCCACACAGGGGTTTCTTTTTCTCAGCCTCCAAGTAAGAGACAAGATCTTCCACCCGAGAGCAAAACAGAAGCCAAGCAATCTGTCCCAGAGCAGGTTTTCCCACAGCAAGTGAAGTGCCACTAATCCAAGGTTTCTGTTAAACAGCCACCAGGAAGGAGAGGGAAACACAAACAGCAAACATGAGTAAATGAGATGCTCTGCTTTGCTCGGGAGAAATGAGGATTATCTGCTCACACACAGGGGTTTCCCAGGGCAGGAGATGTTCAGGGGCCTCATTCTCTGTTGGCAGACACATCTGGTTTGGATATAACACCCAGGTTTTCATTTTATGGGCACAACACATGGCCCTTCACAAATCCCTGCGTCCCAAGGAGTAGCAGCTTCCTAGGCCCACTGAACTAGATGCTAAAAGTTTTGAGTATTCAGTATCAAAACAGAATTATTCAAATGCCATCTGGACACATTCCTGAGTGATGTGCTGTATGGGAGCCTGCTGCAGCACGGGGTTGGACATCCCAGCCCCTGATAGGCAAGTGCCCCGAGTACAGGTCTTGTCACAGGAACAGGAGTCAAGTCAGAAGCTGTGATGGACTTGGCTGTGAGTGGAGAAATTGGTTAACCTCATTTAAAAACCTGATTTTCTGCTAATACTCCATCACACTCCATTATTCTCTCTTTTAACTCGAAGCATCCAGTGAAAGACAGAGAAGCAGACCTGGCAGAGCTATCCAGGAGGCTTTCCCCTGTCAAAGAGCACCACAATTAGAACTGGCACTGGAGGGAATCCAGACCCTCTGCTGTCAAAACCAGGAGGCTTTACCTGATAACTTCAACCAGAAAGCTAATCCTGAGACAGGAGAGAGGGACTGCAACCCAAATCAGAGAAGGGCACAGGGGAGACCAGGCAGCTTCGAGTGTCCCTGTCCCACCAGCACATCGTGCCTTGTCCTCAGCACCCAGGGCTCTGAGGACAGGTGCACAGGAATTTGGGAGGCACTCACTGCTCCTGTTTCTCCAGTGTTGTGCCACTCAACAGTGACCTTAAGAAGAGAAAATCATCTGCATCATGCAGACATTTCCACTGCTGTCCCTGGCAGTCCTTCATCCTGAGGCAATAACGCTCTGGCTGCAAATAGCAAATTAATGATCTAGGAAATGGGTTGTTCCCTTGTACCCTTTCAGAGTCCTCTCCCACCCCTCCTGGCCTCTCTCCAGGTGAGATTCTTGGCCATGCAGATCAACACATGTGGAAAGCAGAAGCAAAGATGAAATTCCGTCTACTTCCCATCATCAGAGCCGTGTAAACTGGATCAGCACTAACCCATATTCAGATGCTTGGGCAAGGAGACTTGGGTGGCAGAAGCCCTTTGAGTTTGGTGCTGGCCACCACCACCAGCAGCTTTTTATAAACCCATCACCACAAATGACTCAAGGTCCCAAAGGGGCCAGTGAGGAAGGAGCATCCAGGGTCCTCTCATGCAGTTGCTGGCCAATGACACTTGTGCTGAGCTGATCCACAGCCCCAGCTCCCAAACCCTGCTGCCCCATGCCTGAGATAACCCTCAAACCTTCCACACCTCACACCAAGAGCAGGACAGGAGGTGGCAGTCAATTCTGGGCATGCCACCATGCCCATGCAACAAAGTCCCAAATGCCACTCATTTCTTCTACATCTGTGGTGCAGATATTTTGGTGATGATCTTTACCCTTCAATGTGCCCCTTCAAGGTTCACAAGGCATCCTGCCCACTGCAGAGGCTCTGTGTGCAGACCCAGGGGTGGGATTGTCCTCTTCTCCACTTTGTGACTGGGAAATGAGCAGCTTTGTCCTTCCCTGGAGCCGCTTGGCTGCTCAATACTAGCCTGACAATTACTTCCAGCCTTGGATAAAAATCTCCTGCCCTGATGCTGTTAAATTATGTAGAACAAGATTATAATTACATCCTTAAAAAAAAAAAAAAAAACCTCCCAAACTCTATACTTAAAAGAACATTATTCAGGTTGCAAAAGCAGGCACTCCAAAGTTACAAAACGCCAGAAATAGAGCTGCCTGAACAGCTTCCATGCTGCACCACTTGTCTATATGCATGATGGCACAGGCTCTAACTCTGCAGGGGTGTGCCATTTTCCACAGGACCCCTGAGCCTGCCCTGGTGAATGACCTTCAGGCAGGACCACAGCCGTGGTACCATACAGGCAGAGCAAGAGTGGAGCAGGGAGGTATGCCTGATGTCCTTCAGAGGAGAACACTGCTGAGATGTCTGTGAGGCTGGACAGGATTAGGTTAAGGGAGGCTGATGGAGAGCCTTCTTTTCCCCAAAATACTGTGGGTCTCTTTCCTGCTCAACTCTGCCAAGATTTGGTGGAGCAGAGCAAACACTGGGCTCTGCCCTGAGCAGGACTCAGCTCACCAGATCATCTTCCTGCTGAAAACAACTTGAAGGAAACATTTTGACAGCTTCAAACTGATCCTCTTCAGACATTTTTGACCCATGGGAAGCAGGGTCAGTTTGCTATTGCTTTTTGAATTCCTTTGTGTCAAAACTCCAGAAAATCTATTGACACAGAGACTGTAGCCACCAAAACCCACGTTCCTCTAGTTCATGCTGGCCTCCCATATGCCAGGCCAAAGGTCAGGATGTCTGCGCACTCAATAAAGTTGAAACTGGACAAAGTCAGCCATCAGCCCCACGATAGACCAAATCCTGCTCCTCTCACAATGGATTCTTCCCAGACAATACCCACAATAGCCATGAGGATCCACCTGGATTTACCAGCAGTTTCCAGCCAGCAGCAGCCCTGGTGAACTTCACCATGTTCTATGAAAATGTGGAGAAACACAGTAAGGCAAGGCAACAATCAGGAAGAAATGAAGCAAAACTAATTGCCTTACCTGAGTTGTTTCAAATTTTTTTTGCCATGGTGACTACAGCATCACTGTGGAAGAGACTTTCTCAATGGTTCTTGCTCTCTGTGACTTCTTGTTTGGGTTTCTTCAACATTTGTTTTGAATCTGCCAAAGTTCCTGCTCAGTGATTCCAGAATATCTCCAGCACAGGAAATATAAAGAATTAATGCAACCTCAATGCATAACACATTTGCACTGTGTAGCATCTCCAGTTTCTTGGGAAACAAATAAGTGTATGCAAGTTGCAAATACTTGAGCTATTTGAACTGAAAAAAAAGAAAATTAATTACATTACCTTCTCAATAATTCACAGTTCTGTGGAGGATGAGAGAGTCTAGATATGGGCTATGTAGCAGCTCAAGACTTTCCTGTGTCTCTTCATGACTGAGGGATTCAATCTGGGCCTGAGCCTCACCTGCCATTCCTGACTCCATTGGCCTTGGGCTGTCCCAGAAACAGAAGCCCTGTTGCTGGCTCTGTGCTTTAGACCATTGCTGTAAAAAAAAAAAAAAAAAAAAAAAGGAGGCAGAAGCCCAGAAAGAATAAATCCAGCAAAATTTTGTGGATTCCAGGACCCTGCTTTCATAGAACAGGGACACAGAAAACAGTCCTACAGCAAAATGTCTCTCCCATCTAGCCAGTACCAGCTGCTTGCTCCCCGTGCCCAGTGGTGTCCACCTGGGATGTCCCATCACAGATCATGATCTCTTTGGACACAAAGACATCTTCTGCTCTGGTTTTACAGAGCTGAGCACAGCTGAGCCTCGACACACACAGCAGAAACTGCCTTAGTTACCAAAGAAAGCACCAGCCTCAGTGCCACCTTAATGGCTGATTTTCCATAAAAACAATAATTTTCTTAAGAAAAGCCTCTCTGCAGCCTGAAGCATGACACTGGTGGGGTGTCTGAACAACTTTCCCCTGGACTGAATCCCTGCAGGATGGGAAGTGCAGAGGGTACAGCCACAACACCCCTGTATGACCCACAAGCCACCAGGGAGAACGTTCAACCCCTCAGCCAAGAGCACAGCCAGGTGCAAGGGGCTGTGTTGTCTTGCCAGGCCAGCTTGGGGTAACACATAGAAAAGGTGTTGATATTTGCTTGGGAATTTTTTTTTCCTTTTCTTTTTATTTTCAAGGCTTACTTGCAATGCTATTTGTCACATCTCTGCAATCTCTTTGTACAGCATTCATCCTCTCACCAGTGATGAAAGGCAGTGCCCTGAAGGACGTTTTTCTGGCCTTTTAATTGAGTTGTTTAAACTGATAAATTCAGCTGGGAAAAACTATCTGAGAAGGAGTGATGATTTTATTAAGTAAAGAGAGATCATGAGCATCTCTCAGGCCACAGCCAATCCAGAGGAGCAAATACTGGGACACTGAACCACTCTCCTCTCCAACTGCATTTCTGCATGGCTAAAGATGGTGAGGAAAGGTAATGGGGACACCAAAAATGCCTTGAATCAGCACCCTAGAGAGCTGGAGCACCACATCTGCATATTCAGATGGTCTTTTATAAGATGACCTGGCAGAAGAACAGACTAAAATTTTAGTACATTCCCTTGCATAAATACAGCCTGTAAGTATATATGATTGTGCTAGTGGGTGAAATATCTCTTCCCAGATTTGGGGACTCACTTTCATTGCTGGAGGATGACTCAAGTAGAAAAATGCTTGTCTGTCTTGCAGAAGGGGTTTACAGCTAATAAAGGCTCATTCCACAGGGTGTTACCTGGAAAAATTAGTAATGAGCAAATCCAAGCTTAGAATATCACAGTTTGGAACAAATTTTGTTTTCAAAACCTACTACAACATCTGCCTACTACCAGTGAATGTACCCCAGGGCCAGGTCCTGCTAGGGGATTCACAGGCACTATCCATTCCCTCAGACACCATCTTTGGCAGTGAATAGCTGAAATCCTGGCTTTTCCAGCCTGTTCTGGCAGCCAAACCTGCCCTGTTCACTTGGGGCTGACACCAACACTCTCCAGCTCAGTCTGAGTTTTAAATAACCACAAGTGCAAGACCCACATTAGACCCAGGCTCACAGTCACAACACAGCCAGCCTCCTGGGATCCACCAAACCCCACCTCAAATCCTTATTTTCCCTCTGGTACTTCAGTTCATTCAATGTTTTCCCCTGTAGATTTTGATCCCTTGTCTTCCTTCCCCAGTATTTCCTCAAGTGTTATTAAGCATTCCAGCAACTCCCAGCCCAGAGCAGATTTGCAGGGAAGCACCAGCTCCTGCAGAGTAATTTTGCCTTGCTCTAGCAGAGGAAAAATCCCTCCTGCTCCAGCCAGACCTGACACTCTTAGCAGAGGAACGCTGAAATATTGAAGTACATGAATATCAATCAACTCAAAGCAAAAAATGAATTCCCTGCAGGAGCAGTACACTTCCTTCCTCAGAGAGCTGCTGATTAGCAAGGTTAATTGTGTACCTGCCAGCAGCAGCCATGCCTTGCAGGGCACAGGAGCTGATAGCAGCATCCTGGCTGTCCTTGGGTGCCTGAGCACACACCAGCAGCTGCAAGCTCCAGCCCTGCCAGGCTGGACTGGGAATTTGACTCAGGCAAGCCAGAAGCAGCTGTGGCTTCATGTACAACCACTGAAAGTCTTCTCCAGTAGCACATCTTTCTGCAGGTGTCAGATATTTCTCTCAGAAGTGGAGCAACCGATTTTTCAGCAAAATATTTTTCGATCGGATAATAATATTTCTTATCCCAGAATTTCCAAAGGTGGATTGTGATGGTATCAAAAGCATTTTATCTTAAAAGATACAAAGAAGGCATTTGATCTCTTCAGATGAGGATTTTCTCTTTGAAATTCAAAGTAACATATTTCTTACTTCCATTTACTCTCTATTGTAAGCAAATCAAATGTCATTTTGGTATCAAAATCAGATATCACCCAACTGTGGCATTGGCACTAAACTGAATCATCACATTGAGAGAAACCACAAACCAGACCGTGGTGTAGAGAAACACATTCCAGGCTCCAGCTACAGCACTCAGAGCAGGTATTTCTTGCTCTGAACACCCCAGAACACACAAATCTGCTGCTGGGCACAAGGGAAAAATTTGTAAAGTTGCAGCCTTTGGGAATGTGGGAATTATGGGGAAAAAGCACCATGGAGAGAGAGAGAAAGAGAAAGAGCAGGGGAATGACTGGGGTATTTGGCCTGGGAGACCTGGAGACCTGAAGGACTTGGCTTTGCCAAGGGCAGTTGGTTTTGGTGTGGAGCAGAACCTGCAGCAGTAACAGCTCAGCAGGGAAAGCTGGCTCAGATCCTGGGTAAGGGACTGGGCCTGGAAGCTGAATTGGGTTATTTCAGCTTCCTCATTGTCCCTTGGGCAGGCCAGGGCTAGAGCTGGGTGCTGTAAGGGTGTGATGGGAGAGCAGGACATCCCAGCCTGCCAGGGAGCTGAGCTGGCCTGTGGGAGAGGGGAAACTGAGGCTTGCTGTCCTCAGGCATGGGATATGGCTCTTTATCTTGTGGAGGCACAGGATCAAACCAGGTGCTGAGCTTGCACTCTTGGAGTCACAATTTGCCCGTGTCTGTGTGGAGATGAACCTTCTGTGAGTATTTCAAAACATGGGTTGCCCTGCCCAGCTCATGCTGCGGTGTGGACTCAGGCAATGGGACATCTGTGTTGTGCTCTGACTCCCTGAATTGCCTTAGAAATAGCAGATGCATGCAAAACCCAGACTTTGAAGGGCCCAGAAGAGCAGGGCTATGTCACAGCAGCGTTTTTAGAGGCTGCACTAAAGCCATTGTCCACTGAGGCCTGAGAGCCCTTCCAAAGCACAGCCCCATTTGCTGAGCAGCCGAGCTGGCTGGGCTGTGCCGGGCTGACACCCCTCATTAGCAGCATCCCCCCCAGCCTCTGCATTCCAGCTGTGCTTCCATCTGCCACAGAGCCACTGAGCAAAGCAGCCAGGCTGCCAGGGACCTCTGAAGGAGGTTTCCACTCAGCTCACCTGCCTAGCACAGCACAGAGACCTGAGCAAGATCTCGTCTTCCAGATCTCATCAGCAGCAAGGGCAAGGCAGCATCCAACACAGCTCCTGGAGGAAAAAGAAAAATTTCCAAACATTGTCTTCCAAAGGCAAAATAATAAATAGTAGGAAAAGGGCTGTTTGGAAATATCTGGTCTTAAAGTATTCTTATAAATAACATTTTTATAACCATAACTTCTTTTTTTTTTTGGGGGGGGGGGGGGGGAAGTTTTTTTTTGTTTGAAAGATGGATGGAAAAGTAGAAGTTGGGTAACTTTACCTAAGCAGCTGGAATGTTACACTGGATCAGTACTGCCATTCAAGATGAAAATCAGCAGCAAGCTCTCCCTTAAAGAAATAAGTAATCCCAAGGCAGAGATAAAATTGGATAATGGATGTCCCATGTGACACTGATAAAGAGCAGGCTGGGACACAGCTGAGCCTCTCTTAGTCCAAGTCAATCCCATTGCTTTTCTTCTCTGTTTGACATTGACATTTTCTGCAGGGGAGGTGTTGGAGCAGCATCCATAAAGCAGGATTTTTACATGAGCTGGGCTGTGGTTCCTGACATTGCTGCAGCGTGTCCCAGGCCCTGAGAGCTGCAGATTAGCTCTGACATTGCTCATTGCTAGAAGCCCTTCACAGCAGAAACACCAGGAATTTAATATATACACCTCAGTCAACTTACCAAAAGCATTCAAGAAGTTTAGGTCATTAAGCAGCAATAGAGAGTAAAATTAAAAAAAAAGCTTGCACATCATTACTCTTAGCTGCTGTCTGCTGTGTAGTTCCAAGTTTCCAAACAAAAAGCTGCACAGCAAAGCCAAGGGAGGTGTGAAAAGTGGAGAGGGGAAGGTCATGGAGAAGGGAAGAGCAGAGCCAGGTCTGTCCCTCAGAGCCAGAGCACATCTGTGACCCCTCCTGCAGCCTCTCTGCTCGCTTGCTTTGGGGTGAATTCAGAGCCCAAAGAGCAGACAGAGACCCCAGCACTTCCAGAGGCAGGAGCAGGGCAGGTTTCCCGAGGCTGGCTCTGCCACTGACCCTTCCTCCTGACTGACACAGCCAAGGGTCTCTCTTGAGCACTGGCTTCCAAGTTCATCCCAAAAACAAGCAGAAGTGGCCTGGAAAAGACGATTCGGGCTCTGTCTAGAAGACTCAGGTACAGCAGTGGTAAATACTGGATGTACTCACAGCTGGTACTTCAGCACAGCCTGACCTCTCCTCCCTGTACCCCAAAAAGCCCCAAGCCCTCTTTGCCTTCACAGCACTGCTGGGTAAGGCTTGAGCAGGCAACAGAAGCTGTGAGTGGTGAAAACCAGCACACAAACCCTGTCTGGCCACCAAAATGAAGCAAGGAAAGCCTCTGCAATATCTGTCCAGGCAAAAGATTTTGCAGTATGTCCCACATTGGCATAAACATAGGCTCAAGCAGCTGAGAAAAAGAAAACTTCAGTTTTCCTGAGTAAAAAGGCAGAAAGACAGGGTTTTTTTCTTAAAAAAAAAAAAAAAAAAAAAAAAAAAAAAAAAAAATTAAAACCTTTTCATTCTCATTCCCCTCTTGTAAAATAAAATCATTAAAATCTCTGGTTGGCAGATCAAAAGCAAACCGTCCTTTAATGGAGAAAATTAAAACTCCCTTAAAATATGTTTCTTTCCTGTAAAATTTCAGTTACACTGAAAAAAAACCCCTGTGATTCAGGAGAAAAAGGGGTTCTAAAAAAATTATTATCAATTCTTCCAAGGATGCTTTAAAACTTTGCCACAGCCAAGGCAGCTGCAGTGTATTCATAACATCACATGGCAAGAAAGGTGAAATATTATGAAAGCCTTTGAGCAAATAGTCTAGAGCTTCAATTCTAAGCCTGGCCTTGGCACCACACACCCTGCACAAGTCACTGCCCTTTTCCCCCATTTCACCCCACGGCAGGAGCCCTGTGGTCCCTGCTCACCCCCCAAACTGCTGTGCAGCCCCACAGTCCCAGAGAGCTGAAGGGTTAATGTGAACATTTGGGTGTTTATTTTGAGTAGAGCATAAAACCCTGACAGGCCATAATTGCAGTGTTGATAAGCAGGGAGAGAATATTTGGTGTTTCAAACATCACATGACTAATTGGTGCTGGAACAGATGTGTGTGTAATTTGGGGATGCTGCAGCCTGTCACGGGCTCGAGCAGGAGGAGGGGGCTCCGTGACCTGTGCTCCTTCCTCCATGGTGCACCCCAGCCATGCATCCCCTGACACCACCAGCACAGGCTGTGACCTTCCCCTTAGTGCATTGTCAAGCTGAATGGACAGAAAAGTGAAGAAATAAACACCCATTTCCATTCTTGATTTTCTTCTTGCATTAGGCTTCTCCACAGAGCATTACGAACACCCCAAAAAAATGCTGATATTTTTCAGTCACTGGGCAAGAGAGCACTCAGAGAATCCTCAGAGGATGCCCTCGGCTGTGGAGACAGGTTTCTATAGCAGTAAAACACATCCTCATTTTCACATTCAGCACACCAAATTTTCTATTTTTGAGCTAAAGACAAGAGCCAGGGATGCTAGTGGTCCCTTATAGCAAAGAGCTCCAGAAACACCACAAAGCCCAGAGGGTCAGACCCTGGTGGCGCTGCCAACACTTCTGCACCCTTCACAGTGGTCTGGTTCAAGTCAGAGTGGAGCTTCATTGTTCATTTTGCCCTTAAACCCTTCTTCTCCCTCAGGATATCTTTCCACACCCATCCAGCTGGGATGTTGAATTTAGGTATTTATTTAGAAAGGGGTGAGTGTTTCATTGCTTTGAGTCTTCTTGTTCTCTTCCCTTTCTCTCTCTTTGTCTCTCCAGTTTCCCCCTTCCAACTCTCCTTGGGAAAGGACTCCCCACCCAGCTTTCAGAAGGGATATGAATTTCACAGGCTGCTCTATCGTACATTGCTTTAGAATCACTTTTTCCCTCTGTAGTCCAGAGAGAATTATGAACTATATTTAAACCAAAACTTGGTGTGATAAGAGCTTTTAATTACTATGTACAATGTGTGCACCAGGGTATGGAGTTTGACTCTTTTAAAGTATCTTTAAGGAAGAATTAACATGTCTGTAACTGCTCATGAGCAAAAAATCCTGACATTCATTGGTGGGAGCTATTTGCCACATGAAAGGCAAAGACAGTGCAAAAAAGAAAGTGTAAGGGATGAGCATCTGACCCAGCCCAAGCTGGGATGGGGCCAGTGAGTTCCCACAGAGTCCAGTATTCACCACAACATATTTGCTGATGCCAGAGCCCCCCAGCACTGACCAGAGAGCACAGTTCTCAGATAGAAATCAAAAGGAGTTTATAATTCTCCTCCATTGACAAATGTGAGTCTGTTCATGCCACCCCAACCCAGGCGCAGATGGAATGAATGAGGCCAGCACTGGGGCACTACCCCAGTGTCACAGACACTTTCTCTAGGACAATCCATTAGCACTTCCATGCACCTGCAGCTCCCCATTCTTCACAAAAACCTTTGGTGTCACACAGGGACAGGGCTCCTCCCTATTCCCAGAGCTGCCACACGGCTCCCCCAGGACCACAACCTCCCCACAGCAGCTGGACACAGCCAAAACCACCAAACAAAAGGGCATTGACAGGCAGGTTGTGACCCACCAATTAACAGGCAGATTTGGCATCACAAGAACCTCTGGAGTGCCTGAGCATCCCCCAGACTGGCTGGGACATCCTTACCTAGAGCCTTCAGCAGTTACCAATGGACTCAAACTAAGAGCCTAGAGCTACAAAACTTTATTAAGGAATTCATCTGCCCTGATGTGTTGTCAGAAGACCTTTTCCTCCAGCAGCCCTCTCTCTCCAGCAGCCACAGCAGAGCACCACAAAGAGCACCAGCTGAAGCTCACTCAGAACTCCAAACTCACTTCCCACAGTCAGGAATGTGGTGGGTACCTGAGGAGCACCCCTGGGAACAGGAAACAAGGCACACATGGCTGAAAACATCTGAATGTGAGGGTCATGATTTCACCTCTTGCATTTTGCAAAGCTTGCTGTTTCACTGTAATGATGTTTTGGCTACAAACTGCAGAAGAGGGAAATGATTATGGGTTTTGCTATCTCTTAGAATTCAGCACAAGAGCCACAGAGCAGCTGTGGCTGAAATGATGAAGTATTTATATTGCTGTTTTTCCATCACAGGTGTTTCCTTCCATAAAAAAAGATTCCCTTGCACTGCAGTAATGTGTAAGTGTACACTGCTCAGAGCTACTGGCACCTGATCTCACAGCCAAGGGGAAAAACAACTTGCAGGTCATTTTCTATCCATATATTTATAAGCTCACCAGAGTTATGTATGATATCATTGTTGTATCTATGCCTCATGCAAACAGCAAGAGGGGTTTATTCCCCAAATTATTTTCCATCATGATATTTTCACCAGTGACTTTCTGTGAGGTAAATCTGGATGTTTCTACATAGATTTAGGGAGGGAGAAGGAATTTTTACTGTTTCCTTTTGGGGGAAAGCAGAGGGAATACATGGTGTGCTGTGCTTGACACATTTCTTTGCAAGGAAAAACAGTAAATTTTTGTAGGAACCATTCTGGAGTAAATCCACTGTGACTGAAGGTGAGATAATTTACCACTTAATTTAAAATCCACTAATATTGATTTCTGAAGGCTTTTCCTCCCCCAGGGCTGCAGATTAGGTAAAACACTGTCAGGGCCTGGCAGCACAGCCCTGCCTGTGGTCAGCATCTCTTGCAGACCTCAGCCAGAACCCACCAGCCCTGGACCCAGCAAGGCTGATGTGGGCTGGGAGCTCTCCTGCACCTTCCAGCCAGGCTGTCAGACCTTTCTGCAGGTAAGGGGACATTGACAAAGCAGCTGCTTGCTTGGTTCTGTTCATCCTGACCCATGGCTCTCATGGACTGGATCCAATTCACTCAAAGGACTTCTGTCAGCTGCTGGGGCTCAGCAGGTTCTTTCAGCTGCTTTTTCCTGATTTCTCACTCACAAAATGATGTGTGTGCCCTCAAAGCTTAAGCAGCAGCATCTCAGGTGCTGGGGTGGGTGACACTGGTGTCCCCAGCACTGTCTGCTGGTGTGACTGTGGCCTGAGCTGTGTCTGTGAACTGCTGCAGCCTTGGAGGAACTTGGGGTGCCCCAATCTTCCTGTGGTGTTACAGCACAGGGGCCTCGCTGGGCTTTGCCCTCACCAAGGGGCAGATACACCCAAAGCCAGAGATGGACATCCCTCAGAGCTGGGGCAGATCTGCCTAAAGCCAGAGATGGACATCCCTGGGAGCTGGGGCAGGCCTGCCTAAGGCCAGAGATGGACATCCCTCAGAGCTGGGGCAGGCCTGCCTAAGGCCAGAGATGGACATCCCTCAGAGCTGGGGCAGGCCTGCCTAAAGCCAGAGATGGACATCCCTCAGAGCTGGGGCAGGCTTGCCTAAAGCCAGAGATGGACATCCCTCAGAGCTGGGGCAGGCCTGTCTAAAGCCAGAGATGGATAAACCTGGGAGCAGGGGCAGGCCTGCCTAAGGCCAGAAATGGACAAACCTGGGAGCAGGGGCAGATCTGCCTAAAGCCAGAGATGGACATCCCTGGGAGCTGGGGCAGATCTGCCTAAAGCCAGAGATGGACATCCCTGGGAGCAGGGGCAGATCTGCCTAAGGCCAGAGATGGACATCCCTCAGAGCTGGGGCAGATCTGCCTAAAGCCAGAGATGGACATCCCTCAGAGCTGGGGCAGGCCTGCCTAAGACCAGAGATGGACATCCCTGGGAGCCAGCCCCAGTTAAGGGCAGAGAAAACAAAGAGCTGCTGCTCTCTGGCCATCAAAGCACCCCTGCAATGCTGAGCTCTCAGCTCCCTCACCCAGGGGCCTGGGATGTGCCCTGAGCCCTGACCTGCTCCCTCCACACCCCTCTCACCAGCTCGCTGGTTCATGTGAGTGGGCAGAAAGGAAAGAGGATCCTTGGGAGGCTTTTCCTCAGAATTAACCTCTGATATCAGAGTGAAGCTAGTGGGCAGTAGGACAGCTACTGTGGTGCTGGTGGAGGAGCAAACTCAGCAAGAAGACACAGATGACTACTGGTAGTGAAAGATTTGGGATTGTTGCTCCTCTAGAAAGAATACAATGGGAGAGGAGAGAGTTCTCAAAGCCCAAAAGCCACTCTGCTTGGCAGAGTTTGTGGAGATGTCCAGACAGGAAACAAAGAGGGCAACAGGATGTGAAGGCTGTTGTTTCAAGAAGCATGATTGAATATCTAAAAAGCATCCTCACTAAAAAAAGCAGAATTCCTCACAGCTCATGAGCCAGGTTGGTGTTGCTTGTTTACCAAGGGCTTGTTTACCCAGGAGCTGCCTTGGTTGTCCCACCATCTGCTGCCACAGGTTAGACTGAGCTAGCAGCAAGGCTCATCCCTAGTCCTGACCTAATTCATTGAAGTTTGTGCAAACTCAAGCTAAAAACTGAGCTCGTGATGGTTTCGAAAAAGCCTAGACTGGATGCACAAAACAAGCATCTTGAAAGCAAAATGAGGTCTAACTACAGCTGATGATCCAACTTTCAAGCAGATAAATTACTTTGCAAAAAGACTGGTACAGCCAAGCCCCTTTTCATTTACAGAAAGCTAACTCAATCAGTTCCTATTCTTTTTAGATAGATCTGCTGGGTGTAAATGAATGTGTATAATATGTGGACCATTTATTTCCAAGAACATTGCAGTGAAAGTTTCTTTATGGATTTGCTGCAAAATCCTAAGTAAAGAAAAAAAAAATCAATAGAAAGTATCCACCTTTCTTAAAAAGAAAAGCCATTTTTCACCCCAAAGTTCAATTCATTTTGCTCTGGCACTTCCTGACTTTGATTAAGAACCTTTCAATGTTTGTGCAGGGGCTTTCCTCCAACCTCCCTGGAAGAAGTTTTAAGTCCTTAAGCCACAGGGGCGTCTACAGAATTGGAGAGGTTTTGATGGGGCGGGGGGAGAAATCACAAAGCTGAAACCCATCTCTGCAAGTGAAGGTGACAGTTGTTTTATTGTTCTTAACTGGGGCTGGGGGTGTCCATGAGTGCTGTCTGCATTGCAGCACCAGCTCCAGAGGCTGCACTGCCCCCAGTATGGCCAGCACACCTTGGGTTTGACAGACTGAGGAGGATGGACCAGCCCAGTCCAGCCTGTGGTCACCAGATCCCTCTGAGCTTGCCTGCAGCACGCTTTGAGACATTGTCTGGGGCTTGGGGGCTTTGAGGGCGCAGCAAAACTCATCATTGAAGCATTGGTGCAAATCCTGAGGCAATGAGTTCAACAAGGGTCTTGGGAGCAGAGCAATCCACTTGTCTCACTCACTTAAATGCTTTGCCTTGATTTGGCAAAGGAAAGAGACCCCAAAGGTTTTGGCAGCACCTGTCACAACAGCACTGGGCAGCATGTCTGCTGTTGGAGATCTAAGCATGAGTCAGTCACTGGCGCTTTGGGAGGAGGTGGGTACCAGCAGAAAGCAGGAGGCTCTGCCAGCTCCTTTTTCTCTCTCTCTCTCAAGGACTAGCTTGGCTCAAACACCATCATTAGCTAGCAGAGTGGAGGGTTTTCATCACCTGGCAGCTGTAAGGCGGTTATTGTGCTCACTGGGAAATGAGATGAGACATGGGATGATTGGGTTTGTGTTTCTGTGGGCTGCTCGTTCCCCTGTACCTTCCCCCAGGCAAGGGCTGGGCTGTGAAGGGGCAAGACCTTCTACAGAGAGTAATGCTCTGTCTGTGGGTGCTGGGGTGTCTCTGCAAGACAAGGGAAGCCAAGAGTGAGAGTACCAAACAGATCCTGTGCTTGCAGTGAGCCTGAGGTTATCCTGTGTCTGTGTACAGAGGGAATGGAAAATGTCAGGCAAATGCAAAGGCACCTGCACCTTCACCTCATCCAAATTCAAGGGATGGCAGATGAAGCAGGTGTCTACACATGCAACATGCTTTGTAGAACCTGTCTCTTCTGAAAATGCTTCCTTTTTTTCCCAAAGAGAGTCACAAATAACTTCAGGCTGAATAAATTTTTGGAGAGAAATATTTTGCTCAATTTCTTGAGATTTTCTTGACTGGAAAGAAATCCACAAACTCATTATTGAAAAGAATACACATTACCTTTGCTAAAACCCTTTTCATTCTCTTTTTCTGTTGTTAAATAAGAGGTCAGAAGAGAAGCACAAAGGAGCAAATGATTTCCTGAGATAATTTTCAAACCCAAGTATAAAACTTGAGATGATCTACACATTGTCTATATGGAAGTCAGTTGTCCACAAATAATATCATGTAACTAATTAAACATTGTTCCTCTGCTGTTATAAATGAAGATATAATTGTGGTTTTTAGTAACAAGTGTCTGCTATCTGATGGTTTTACCTATCTCTGGGGTTGGGGAGCATAGATGTCTCAGATTAATTATCAACCAGCTTGCAGATTAATGTGGGAAAATGTCTACGCTGGCCTTAAAAATGTCTGACTACTTTACATTAATTGGCAGTCAATTAAATTGTGGTAAAAAGTGCCCAGAGTGGACACACTCAGAGGAAAAGAATTCACTCTGTGCGCTGTGTATGTTAATTTAAAATCACTATAACAGCCATTTCAAAGTAAATTCTCTCCCAGCGTGACCAAGGATTAATCTTCATTCGCATTTCAAGGGGGATAAGTGCTCTGCTGTTAAATAAAGCCATTTTTCACTTGCCCAAGCTAAAGCAAGAGCTACGACCTTTCTGTCAGAATATGTATCACGATTTGGGGTTTTTAAGTGACCAGTCTTTGAAGTTCTCCTCTGGATACTCCCCATCAGACCTTGTGATGCAGCTGGAAAACCCCACACAGAGTGTGGATTTCCCCTCATCCCCTCCTTACCTGTGGAAGGCAGGTGGGTTACTCAGGGTTAGGGAGGAAACTCTCTTCTCTTTGATGAGAGGGCTCCTGTGAACTGAGCACCAAGAGTTCATTTTTCCTATCTTGCTCAGAAAATCAAAGAGCCCAGCAAATAAAGTGTGAGATAAGAATTAGGAGCCAAACAGGGAACTGTATGTATTTTATTGTAAGGACTTTCATAGGGACATTAAGGGTTTTGCTTCATTGCAAACTGTTATTATGAACAATATATGAATTTCTTTTAGACCATTTTCTTCTTTCTTTACCTCAAAAAAGAGAGGTATTAACAATGCTCTCAGCTATTAGGGAGTCACTTTGTGCTGTCTGAAATTAATGTAAATTGAAATCAGAGCCTCAGGTGCTGAGGTGAAATTTGGAGTTTTCTGTGAAGAAAAGAAAGCTGAAAAATCTCAAGGACACTCATCGAAATGGGCCATTTTATCTGCATGGCTTTTCTATTTTCAGAAGGCAGCAGAGGTGAGATTATCACAGCAGCTAAGAGAAGAAACAGAAGTTTCATTGAGCTGGCACATCTAGATAAATTAAATCCGGCAGTGAGATGTAAATGAATAAAGAAGACAGCAGAGATGGAGGGGGGAAGTTGTTTCTCTCCTTCCTGCCCCTGAATCCCCATCTCCTGCTTTGACAGGCAGTCCAGGTTAAAAGGCCACAAGAATCACAGAATGGTGTGGGTTAGAAGGGACCTTAAAGGTTATTTAGTGACAATCCCTCAACCATGGCACCCCCTAAATCAGGTCCTTCAG
Organism: Pyrgilauda ruficollis; assembly: GCF_017590135.1. NCBI lineage: Eukaryota > Metazoa > Chordata > Aves > Passeriformes > Passeridae > Pyrgilauda > Pyrgilauda ruficollis. Next base: position 6,480,989 of record NW_024520318.1, read on the forward strand.
GGCCCTGTTCAGCCTGGCCTTGAACACTGGGGTGCCATGCTTGTATTTCGTGGCAGCTCACATCCTCTATCCTGCAGGAAAAGCCCTGGTTCTGTCCATATTTACTGATGTGGTCGCACCAGACCGTGCTGGAATGTCTGGAGCATGTCCTTCAATGTGCAGCAAAGAGGTTAATAAATAAGGCTGAGATTCCTCCCCAGGAGCAACACAGGCAAGCTCCATCACACTTAGATACTTCTGTCTTTTAATTAATGCTAATAGGTTAGTTCTGGTCTGGAGCAGCCTGCCTCACCTACGTGGACCAGCTGCTGGCAGCCCTTGAAAACCCTCTGGCAGAGCAGCACTGGCTGCATTCTTCTTCCAGATGCTCACTGGATTCAAGAAAGCGAAAAATATAAATTAAAAGGTCACTTTTCCACATGGACAATGGCTATCCTTGCCAAGAGGGTCTTCTATCAGCTCAGATGAGGAAAATGGAGAGAGGAGGTGAAGTACAGAGCTCCAAGGGGAAATACTCCTCACTTCCAAAGCACTGTCTGTCTGCCTCTCTTTCCCACGTGCAGAATTAATTCAAACATACCACGTGGTTGTAAAACACAATATACAAAAAACAGTCAGCAGTTTAAATAGTGCAAATGTAATATAAGCTTTGGGGACAGAGGAAAATATGTGGCAGTCTGAGTTTTCTGAGTAGAAAACAGACCTTTCCAGAGGATAATCTCTATTAGATTGAGGAGGGATGTTAAATTGCCAGTGCTAAGCAATTTTCTGATCTAAGGCATAGGAGGTTTATAACAGCCCCATGTGCTTTGGTTTAGACAATTTGGTCTGTTTTGCCAGCAAATATCACCATGTGCTGAGCAGCTAATTTTCAGCAAACCTTGGTAGAGCCATCAGGGAACCAGGTTTGTTCTTTGCTTTAACTTCATCAAAACACTTTCATTCTTTCTTTTTTTTTTTTTTTTTTTTTTTGACTGAAGCACTGCAAATACTCTGATAATACTCTGATGCCAATCTGAAGAAAAAATCTTGCACAGCAAACACAAGCTCCAGCCCTGTGGCAGGTCCCCCTTGGCAGGTGCTTTGGAGGAGTCATGATGACACAATCAATCATTTCCAGCTCTCGTGGTGCCTCCTCAACATCTACCTCAGTTCCTTGATATACAGAGCTTGGAGAAGAATAAACCCAGCATTATTATGCCCTGGCTTTCCAACCTGCAGCTTCACAGCCACTTATCCTTTGCTCCCATGGGCTGTAATTTGCCTTGTGTTAATTTCTGGGCCCCAGCCCAGCTCCTGGGGAAAGTTCACTGCATGCCAAGGTCGCTCCAGCCCTCAGCATCCAGCACGGAGGAAAAAGGGAGGAAAGGCTCACTTTTCTGTGGATGTAATCACATTTCTGACACATCCAAGTTATTCATCTGATTGGAACAGGGCAATCAACCCAGCTGTGCCGTGTCTGTTGTTTCAGGAGATTCTCCTCCTCCTCCTGCAATATTTCAGAGAGCCTGTGACCATCGGTGGATGCAACCCAAATCCCTGGCTCTGGCTCCTGCCCACCATCCCACCCAGCCTCTGTGAACCTGGCTCACTTGGCAGAATTCAGACAAACAACAGGGCATGGCTGTGCTGTGCCTAATTGATAGTAATGTTAAAAGACTGATTGTAATTTGAATGCTAATTAAGGAAGATAGTTATTGATTTTAATGGGAGACAGAGCAGGCTCTTGCACATCCACCACATAATGAGAAAGTACTGGGGTTGCTGTCAGTGCTGGGGAAACAACCACAATAATAATGCGCTGAGAAAAATGCAGCTTCCTCTTGATAAACCTTTAACAGCAGCAAGAATGGCACTAAAAAAGAAAGGATTTCTGTTCCCAGCCCTGGGAAGTTAACTCATTTCTTTCTGTATATTTTACTATAGTTATAACAGCACTTACAAACCCCAGTACACACAAATATGGATGTTATGAGGCCACCCACTACTAAGTTATGGACAACTGGAGCTTTTAAGATGCTTGTGTAAAATGTCATTCTGTCCCCACTCAGACCATTCAAAATTCTCAATTTTTAGTACAAAATTTTGATTTCAAAATTCTTTACTTTTAGCAGGTTTAGTGTAAGCTGAGGTCAGCACATGGTCCATGATTTCAGGGAAATTTAGAGAGAACATTATTTTACAGTGACATTTGGAACTAAGTATGTGGTTTACAAATGTCCTTCCCCAAAATTCAACACCACGAGATTTTTCCTGTCATTTTTACTTCTATCAATTCATCTTTGATTTATTGCTCCCTTTTTTAATAGCAGAGGGGGAGAGGAATGGCAAGTTCAAATTGCACTCTATCAAGGTCCTCACAAATAAATAAGAGCTCAAAAATCCGTAAAATTGGCCATTGTCTTTCAGCTACAAAATCCATGTCCCATGCCAAGAATTACCACAACAATAAAAACTTCTCCATCTTTATTGCCACAAGCATATGATTCATTGCAAAGCTTCCCAGGAATATTTGTATTTATGCACATGATTCCATGTTGACCAGAGAGAGTGGAAAAATCTCCAAGCCCCCTCTTTGGCCAAATTAGATTTCACACCTGAATCCTTGAGATTATATTTCGATTTTCAATGCTGGTGCTGGCATTTTTATGACAGTGGCTCTGGCTTATTAACAGAGCACATTGAAACCAGCTTGGTGATTTTCCCCTTCTTCTTTTCACTCAGTTATACCAAAGAACATTTATTACTTTTTGATAAAAGATGCACACCCCTCCCTTAGGAGAGGGGCACTGAAGCAGGATGAGATGGCTCCTGCCTTTGTCACTGTCTCCAGAGTAACTGGGGAAGGGCAGGAACTGGAGTATAATCATTCAATAGAGTGACAAAATACAGGGCTGAAGGAAAAAAGCTTAGATTAAATATTTCTTCGGTGTCCCTTATGTCTTCATCTATTTCTCAAAAGGCATTATGTGCAAAGCAGAAAATGGTATTACTTTTTTGTGTTAATAGCAGAGATGAATCATCTAATGCCATTCAACAGTTGGAACTAATATCAAGATTCAGGTTTCACAGCTGCCTGTAAGAGAGACTAGAAAAAGTTGCATAGATCAAAAGATGTTCACGTTTTGGGGAAGGTCCCTCTCCAGTCCCTCAGTCTGTGACTTCCTCTGATCTTGGAAATTGAAGCTCTCACTTTAAAGCCTTCCAATTTAATTCTCGTTCTCCTGAATGCTAAACATCCAGAGAGCATTTTCAGGACATGCAAGGAGGGCAGTTTGGGCTTGCTGCCATATAGCCAGTCTCCAAAACCCCAACAAAACCTTTAGGAGGATGGTGATGGATCCTTCGGGGTGTCCAGAGCAGCTTGTCAGGCCAGCAGCAATCTCCTGGCATCACCATGAAAGCTCCAAAGAGCCAGGTGGCTGCTAAGGGTGGAGCCCACCCACCCAGCCTGCCAAGGACTCACTAGCCAGGGACCACCTCCCACTGCCCACCAGCCCCAGGGACCTGGCAGGGTCTCCATGCACCTCTGGGAGATTTGGAGGATGTCTGGGGTAAAAAGTGGCTTTGGAGCAAGGCATAAGTAGGTCTACTGATAATGTCAGATTGTTTCCAAAGATCTGTGCTTTTTGGGAGGTGCACTCACGGTTAGAGTGCATGGATGGTTCTCTCTCACCTAGAGGCTGCCTGGCCTCCACTTCCACCCATGCCCCACAATCCCTGAATAACCATGTGAAGTGGCACCAATTTGTTGGTCTAATAAACGAGCCCATGGAGCAGAGAAAAGCAGGAGCTGCTCCACATGAGGTTCAGCTGTTCCTGCTGCAGAGGGGGCACTCCAGCTACAAACTGCCACAGCCATCTCTGTTTTATCCACCTGCATAACCAGTCAGCTTTTTTGGAAAAAGCCTGGATGTGAATCCACGAGGACATTATGACTAATCATGAGAGGGGAAATAGAGGGAAGAGCACTCAAAACGGTGGGTATGAGTAGCGTCTCCAGAGCAGGAGGAATTAATTGCTTGCATCCCAGTTCTCTGCAGGCTGTGGAAGTCGATGTGAGGGAAGGATGACCACATCTTGCAGAAGGAAGGTGTGTGAAGCCAGGGTCACCTTTCACAGCAAAACTTCATAGAAATTAGATGACAGCCCAACCATGCTAAGAGTTTCTCCACATCAGAGGTTTTGAATTGCGGCAGAATAATTCCAGCATCTGTAATTAGCGCTTCCTTTAAATCCTCGTTGCTCTCATATTAATTTCAGGAGTTTGGAACTGTCAGGAGCATTATTAAGGGATGCTATCCTTGTCAGGAGCTGCAAATAAAATTTGAGCCTCTGATTAAAAGTTTAGGGCAGCCCTCATTATTTCCTGCATCAGAAGAGCAGTTTTGGGCTACCCTTTCAGTCAGCACTGCCTCATTACGGAGGGTCTCTAATTATTTCTGCCCCGGAGCTATTAAAAAAAAAAAAAGACAATTTGTTTTTCACATGCTTCTTGGTGCAGCCAAAAACAAAAATTCCCATTTGTTTTCAGAGCTGGAAGGACACAGTGGCACTGGGAAGGTCCTGGGAGAAGTCACTCTTGAGTTTTCCAAATTACCTGCCTGGACCAAGAAAGGCACTGGGAAGGACAAGTCCCACAGGAATGGGGATTAACTGCCCCTCTCATTAAGAGCCACATCCAGGATGTGGCATCCAGGGAACACAATAGACTGACGGCAAACACATCCAGGACATGTGTTTCCATGGGATTCAGTGCAATTATTTTGGCTTTAAAAACAGACCCAACTTCCTGACTCTGGATCCAGCCATGTCCCCAGCACAGCCACAGGGACCTGGGAGTGGGGCTTATGGCTTTTGGATGGGGAACAGGCATCATGTGGAAAATCAGGTATGGGAAATTTCTTATGGAAAACCTGGCCACCCTGTGCTATAAGGCTGCACTGCCTCTGTGCTGTTTGCATGCACTGAAAAACAGGTGTACAGGCTGAAGGCAAGGCAGGCTGGGGCTGGTGCCAGAGCTGGGCTGCTCTGGGCCTGAAATCAGGGCTCAGGGCTGCACACTAGAGCAGCTACATGGTCTTCAGCCAAATATTTGTCAGGAAACAAAGATTTGGATGAACTTAAGCTCATTGCAATCTCCTGTCAAACTTGTGTAATTGTTAACACTGGAAATGGAAGTTTGAAAAATCAAGATGCCTGATTTGAGAAATTACAAACAAAGATTTTACTCCAGGAGGATGTTTTGGTTTGGAATTTATGCATTTGTTCTTTAATACAAACTTTTTCAATTAAAATATCCCCATGTATTTGGAGGCATTGAAAAACATTTACTAAACCTGATTTTTCCATGCATACAGACAATTGACAGCATTTTTTTTTTCTTCATGGGCACTAAATAAAGAAACTGACTCAATTCAGTGAGCTGCAGATGCTTTTTACTCTGTCTGAAGCTGAACATCACTGAAGACCGAGTTCTGTATTCCCCTGGTTACTTTTTAATTACATTGCAATAAAATTGCAAGGAATCTAATTTTGCCAGACAAAACCCAGGGACTCAGTGGAAGGTGGTGGGGGTCCAGCTATTTCACACACTAATTACACCAGCACTGGCCCTGAAATACTGTGCTATTTTTATTCATTCATGAAAAAAAAAAAGCTCTCTCATCTAGATCTGAGTGACTGCTATTTCATTCTCAAAAACAGTCAATGCACTCTTCATTTCCCAAAAAACAGCTGCCCTCTTCTGTTTCCAGAGAATATTACTACCTTTCAAAATCCTAATGGGTGTGCTGTTGAAATCAAAATAAAATGCCATCACTCTGCCTGCCTCAAAACAACAACCCAATCTCAATAAAGCGCTGCCACCTTTCTTAAAACCTCTGAAAAGGGGGCAACATTAAATAAGAGCTTGAAATATGGGTCTAAGGAGGGAGCTGCTCGGGATTTCTAAAAGTATGTCTGCAGTGCCATCAGGAGGTGTGATCACAGCATAGAAGGGCTGGCTGAGCTGAGGCCAGGCAGGGTGAGGCAGTACAGCCACCAGGACAGACGGACACCGGGGCATGGGTGTGGGGAGAGGCATCCCACGTGCCCCTTTCCAGGGATAGCAGCATCCTGAGAGCTCCAGGCACCTGTAAGAGTGACCAGAAGGTGTTGCCACCTCTGTTGCACCTCTCTGGCTGCAGCCAGCACTCCAGAGCCTCGACCCCACTGGGGGCCGATGGGAATTCTGCATCCAGGAGGCTCAAACACATGGAAACATGCAGTCTTCTAAGGGGCTACAAGACTTTGGTATTTTTTTCTCTTAATTTTCTGGAAGCCAATTAGAAAACCACAGCCTGAATCTGCAGTGGGTGAGGACACCACAGCCCACAGCCAAGCTGCTGGACCTGCAGGGAGGTGGCAAAAGTGGAGCCTGAGAAGGTGGATACCAACTAATATGAGTTATTTTTGAGGTATGAATTACTGTGACCAGTTTCCACCAAAACTGACCTCAGCTCTCTATTGTTCTCACTTTCCCAGTTACCAAAAGCATCCCTCCAGGTAATAAAGATTAAATGCTTGTTAGAGAATTTCAGGAGAGTGACTTGTCCCCTCACATGACCATGGCTCACTCACCTCCTCAGCCCCATAAAATGCATCATAAAAATGCCTTTTTACTGCCTAGTAAAGAAGGTTCAAGTATATAACTGCATTTACATGAATGTTCAGGACAGTCAGATTTGCCACTTACGTATTACACCTTGAATTCTATTTTTTTCCTTGAAATGGGAATGAATCCAGTCATGCCACACTTGCTCTTTCCCCAGAGAGACAGGAAAGATTTCACTGAGACAGAAAAACATCATGGTTTCACTAAGGTCCCATTAAAACAAACAAACAAACAAACAAACAAAACAATGGCTGAAATAGGTGAAGGTGGAGCAAGCAGCTGTTCCCTCTTCTGTGCTCTATAGGAAATCTGGGCGTGAGGATGGTGATTGAAACTGGCCTTTTCTTGTGCAAGTGGAAATCTTCCAAGTAATAGAGCCTGCTGGACTTTGGTGCTCCAAACGAACAAGACTGCTCCCCAAAATGCTGCATTTCAGCACCCGTTCAGCTACATAGCAAGAACCTCTGCTGCAGCTGGTGATCAGGGTTTAGAAAGGTAGTAAGAGAAAGAGAGAAAAAAGGGGAGAGAAGCCAGGTGGCTGCACTGCTCCTCAGCCTGGCTCTGGACTGGCACAGCATCCCTGGCATCTCAGAGCCCCTGTTTTGCTCTTCCTTCCATGGGCTCTCCATCCACACCACTTTCCACATTTCCCTGTCAGCAATACATTTCCATGCTTTGAGGGTGTAAAAGCTGAACTCTTTGGAAAGAGCCTCAAAGCACACAAAGCAGATGAAGAGCTAACACTCTTTTAGCCCTTCAAAAGCCTAATTTCTGCAAGGAGACAATTTGCTTTGGTTATACAGCAAGTCTATGGAAGCAAAATGCTGCAGACAGGATGTTTTCCACAGTGCTGTAGGTGGATCCAACTCTATTGGGTTAAAGGCAGCACCTCCAACATAGATAAGTAGTTTCTAATAAACAGAAATTGGAAAAGCCTCCAGCACCGAAATGATATTAAAGACTGAATCCTTCTGGGAAAGACATGTGATATTTGTCTGGCAAAATTGCCACCAGCCATTCGATGCTGTAATTTGTAATATTGAGTTTTATTCCAAATTCCAAGCATTAAGTGATGCTCCTGCATGATGTGACACAGCTTCACTTCCTTCTGGAGGAAATCTAGATCAACTTCAGTGGCACCCGCTGAGCACAGGGTGACCTCAACCAGTCTCCAGAAAGACACTCAGATATTAGCACTTTGACTGTGGCACTGCAGCATTGAGATGAGCTTCCACATGATGATGATGCTTGAAGAGAAAGATGTAGCTTGAGATTGAACCAGAAATGTACCCTGGCAGCAACAGGGGACTGCAATCCTTAATTTTGGCGTAGGCAGTTCAGACAACTCCTGCTCTCTGCAAAGGATTGCCCTGGAGAATTCCAGCCAGGCTCAAACTTCACCCACTGCAGTTGCACAACCACATGCTGATGACTCTTCTAGGGTTAAATTATGTAAATTACTAACTTGCTTGAGGGTTTAAACCTTGTTTTCAAAGATAGCTTGCAACCAGATTTACAGAAATGCTACAGCAATTTAAAATGTCTGCTGGGGTTGATGAAAATGCCCAAGCAGATTAAGGTGTCAAACATTTTTAAATGTTACTCAGGACCTGTGCTGGTCTTGGGTCCCAGGACTAGCAGGATCATCCAAGGGAACTTAAAATTTCTCTTTGTTTCTATTCTTGTTTCTTCCACTGATTATTACTTTCCCTTCTGGGATATGTACATAATATTCTCTTTAAAGTATGACAGTCTGTGATCTGGACCCAAGGTGCATCTTTGGGTGCTCATATTTTAGAGATGCACGCTCTGATTTGGAAGACCTGTGCAGTATTCACTGTGGGAATATTATGTTGTATGCCAATGACAATAAATGCTGGCTGGCATTTTCCAGCTTCAAAGCTCTCATGAACCATTGCAGGGAGCTTGGCTGCTCATCCATTTACCATGCAGTTTGTTAAGTGGGCAGCCTGACAGTGGCAGTACCACAGCTTCATTTTCTCCTAACAGCTTTAGACAGCATTTCTTAAATCAAGACAAAGGCTTTGAAGTCAGTGAGTGGAGAAGGCAGCACTGGCTTTATTACAGCAATCAGAAATTCAAGTTGAAAGCATGTATGCTAATTGCCAAGACTGCTGCCATATAATTAGCATATACAGTCTGTACCCAAATAAGAGCTCTCTTGAAAGCTTATTATGCCCTAATATATCCCAGTATGTCTATACCTATAGCTGTGCTCTGCCTCACCTTTGCATTTCTCAGTAGCTGTGAGGAGCTGTGTGAAGATCAGTGCTAGTCTATGTGAACAAGGTGGCTGCAGAAATCTGTCCCATGTGCCAGACACTGGGCAATGCCTGCCAGGAGTCCAGGCTGATGTGACTGCCCATCAAGAGCCCTGATAAGAGGGGAGGTGCTGCTCCATGCAGCCACCCTGACCTTCCAGTTCCTCTCTCTGTGTCCTGCTCACCCACAGCTCCAGGTATGTGGCCAAATCTTACATTTTAATAATGGTTGTCATGCCTTCTGTGCTAACAGCAGCCCACCCCAAGGACACAGGCTTTACCCAGCCTGCTGCCTTTGTGGGAAGGGAGTGCAGGGGAAGGAGCAGCCTGCTTGGCTCTGCAGAACAATCCTGAGCCTCCTGCATCCTGCCTCTTGTCTGCAACTGCAGATCAGCCTCAAGGAAAGGGTAATGCAAATGGTCAGCAGTGCAGCTCAGATTTTATCAGACTTTATTGCAAGAGTATAATTGCAAGTAAGGCAGCTGAACCCTCAGAGTGTCTTGGGACTGTGGGATTGGCAAAAGGCAGATTGGAACTATCCACAGCTGCCTCCCATTCCTCACTTTTGTGTGCCTAGGGTCACCACAACCTTGAAAACCTCTCTTATTTATATTCTTTTTCTGTTACCCCTTTTCTTTGTACTTTTCAACAATATCCAATAGAAATTGGGGTTTGCATAATAAAAATCTGTGCTTCATGCAAGTAAATGTTAAATCAAGGTGGTTTTCTGTTAACTGCACTTCTGTGACTGTGACAAGGCAAACCAAAGATACACTGGTCAATAACAGACCCTCAAAGACACAGTCATTGAGAGGAGGCACAATAGGAGGCATGAGAAGCATCCAGCCCTCATGCCTGGGTACCTTAATGCCAGCTGCAGACCAGCAGAATGTACAGCAGCCCACAACCCCACCTGACATAAATAAACATAAATAAATGCAATATCCTGCAGATGAAGGGCTTTGCTCCTCTGTCAGACCTCAGACCTGCTAATCCAAACATGCTCCAAGTATCACCAGCTTCTACAAACAGGAGCTACTTGTCCAAGATCTCATGTGTTGGGTGGTTTGGCCGTTTCCTAATTTAGCTGCTGCTGAGATGCTGTGAAGTGTTAGAGGAAGCTGCAATAAGGAGCTACTGGAAAATTTCTTTAATAATTAGTGGACAAGAGCAAGAAGGAGGAGTCCTTAAAGGGACAAGCAAGCACATACATGGCAGAATTTGCCCCTGGGGCCTACTGAGACCACAGCCCTGCCTGGCACAGCAGCCTCTCCCTTTGCTGGAACAATCCCCACCTACACAGGCTCACACGGAGCAAAAGGAGCTGTTGTCATAAATGACATCTCAGTCCCCAAACTCTCCAGTCAGCTGCAATAAGAGAGTCTTGGCATCACAATGCTGTTTCTGCAAGTCTCTTGATTCTGAAGTATTCTTTCCAGACTCCCCAGCATACCAGGTGTTAAGCTGTATGTCATCATCTCTTCTGGTGCACAGGGATTTGGCCATTTGACTTTCCTTTTTTTTTTTCATACCTATGTTCCAACTTTTGTGTTTTTAACATTATTGGTCATGTTGCATTTAGCAAAGTACAGTCTGCTTCTTCAGGTGAAAACTGAATTCCTGCACAAAATTCCACAGACACACCAAATGCAGCCCATTTTATTTCTCATGCAACTGTGTTCATTTCTTTCTAGAGCCCTACACCTTGTTCTTTCACTCAGTGTCTTTGTACCTTGATACTGTGCAACAAGCCTTAGATTAATACTTTTTTAACATCTTTATATGTACTGCAAACACATGCCACATTCCCTGTCTCAGATAATACACTGTGGATAATCATCCTATCTCTCTTTACCTTCAAGTAATTCCAGTGACTTTACACAGCTCTGCTCCTGTTTCACTCAGGTGGAGAGGTGCAGAAGGCCAGTGGAATAAGGCCAGTCGAGAGCACATCATTCCCTGAAGGATAGGCCAATAAATCCTTGATATTGTCTGTTACAGCAGCTTATTACTATTCAAAAAGAAAGAAGCATCCTTCACTCCAAATGCTTTAGGAGAACTAGAAATAGGAATAAAGAGAATTTATGTGAAGGGGACATAAATGAATATAGAAGAGCCTCCAAACCTGCACTCTGCAAAACTGCATCCTTTACAATCCTCCTAAAAGCTGCTGTTTCTCCACATCTCCACTAAGGTTTAATGGCAGAAGCAATATTGGAAGATCTCTCTGTCAGGATTCATTATTTTTAAGCCACATGCTAAAGTCCTAGTGCTTTCTAAAGCCACTACATGAACAATGAAAATCCAACTATTATTAATCAAATTGGTTTTAAAATCCAGTCATTTTCATCGTCCTGGGAGCAGGAAGGCTGGATGGAGAGCAGTCAGGGACAGCAGCTTGGTATTCAAAAGCATTGAGTTCAACCTTCCATTTTACCCAAAGACTTTGTGGACAAATCATTTTCCCCCCAAATTTTACTTCCTCAATTGTAAAATGTTACAGAACAACTATGTGAAATCCTTAGACACCAGGGTAATTGTAGAAGCTGATGGAGGGCTATTTATGCTTTCAAATTACACACTTAACCTATGATTTTCATCTTTTTTATAGTATTTTATATGATGAGTAATTCAGCAAATGCCTGTGACTCTTAGTTAGGTTGCCTGGGTATCACTATGGTTTTTGGCTGTACCAAATTGCTATAGAATTGGTATAAAATACAATTACCACATGTAAATATTAAAAAGGCAGTGCTTTACCAGAGAAACCTGATCATGGGGACGCGCTGCTTTGTAGGGGTTTGGTTTCCAGGATGACCAAACACAGCCTGGATAAACATAAACAGTGAAGGGCTGGGGTGAGATTTAACATTAAACTGCACTTACAAGTTTTTATGACTCTATTTACTGGAAGAGAGAACACATAAAGCCTCCAGCATTTCACTGTTAGCACAGAAGAAGTCACCTAAGCACAGAGGTAGCTCTCATCCCAAAAGGTAAATCAGGATAATTCCACCAGTGTCAGTGTTCTCTGTAAGGGCCCAATGCCTGGAATAAGAGGGACACATCCCTGGTTCACAGCTGCTTTTACACCCAGATCCGTGCCACAACAGCAGTCACACCCCAAATGCCTTTGGTGTGCCCCCACCCAGGGCCCTGCCCTTGAGGTCACCAGCTCACTGCACCAACAGTACAGCTACAGCACCACAGAAGGGCTGAGCTTTGCTCTTACCTGAGCTGAACTCAAAAAACCCAGATTTTCTGTGTTTCCAAGGCTCCACTCACAATGTCCTTTTAGTTTGGGAAGTCATTTATGCTGCACAAGCATATGCCCTTCTGGAGCCCTCAAGTAATGAAAGGGGGAAACAGCAGTCCGGTAAAAAAAATGTGCAAATGTAAGTATCAGGCTCAGCTTGTTCCCACCTCCTCACAGCCAGAGTTGAAAGCCAGTCCATGGTTCAGCCTGGGGCTGTTGCAGAGCTTGTCCACTCAAGGGGAAAGCACAGACAGAGACAGAGCCTTTTGTGTCCCTCCTGGCTCCCATCCTGCCAGATCTGAGCACTCCCAAACCCTCCCAAAGCCAAGATAGCTCTGAGATGGCTTTTAGTAAAAGCTGGAAATACACTGACCCTCCTCCAGAGTAACAAATTCTGCCTTAAATTATACTTCTTTATCAGTGTGTGAAAACATGTTCATGTAGTTGCACTCAGTGCTGGGCTAACTCTTGTCATTCCCAGTCCAGCCATGAGCAGTAGCAATACCAAACATCAGGGCTGTGCAATGGTAAGAGCAATATGGTTTATTATATAATGAAGAAGAAAAAAAAATTCATTTTCATCAAGTATTCCCTCACGGGGGTCAGTACAATATAAAGGAAATAAGGAAAAATGTACAAAACAACCTGACAAGAAGGCTCTAGATGAAACAAGTTCAAAGCTCTTGCAAATGGTCTTGCTGGACACATGCAGAAGGATATTAAATCAAGTAATTTTTCCTCTGCAAAATACAAACTGAAAAACTGATTTCATTTTTAAAAATTCAATTCTGTCTTTACCTGCAGATATTTCAGGTAAGCCAATGCAATTTTAGCTGTGATACATTTTTTAAAGGAGAGATTCTCAGAACTACTGTTTGACCACATTTATTTCAAAGTGGATTGTATTTTCCCTTCCAGCTTTACGCAGGTGGTAAGCCCAACCCAAAATGAAAGAAGCTTAGCCACTAGCTTCAAAGAAACCAGGTCCATATTTCTCCATTTTCTGTTATCCTTTGGCAACCATGGCATTTGTTTTTCCATAATCAGCAACAGATCTCCATCTCATCCAGAGCATCCTTGTATATGTGGTTGTAAAATTAAAAAAAAAAAATCACAAAACAAAAAACACATATAAAACATCAGCAGTGAGAAATTCCTGAAGGTTTTCAAGCCTTGCTCCTAACTCAACTGAAGTCAAGGTACTTCAAACTATTTTAGCTGGATCAAGACCAAATCCTTACAGGACCAGATAAATGGTCCTCAAAAAGCAAAACCATAAGAGTGTTGTAATCCAAATGGAGGAGTAAATGACAAACTTAGCAATGTACCTTGCCTGGCCCCAGCCAACATAATATCTTTGCCCTGGGTATTTCATTTATTCCTGACCCAGGCAAGATTCCCATTGGTTACAGTGAGAGCATCACTTAAGTAATGTAGCAAAGGGACATCAAGCATTAGTAAGCTAAAATATGAATCCATGCTTATGGCAATAGCTTCCCTTCTAATGCCCCATAATGGGCATCTAGGAAAGGAAATAAGCAGCTTTACAGAAAAAAATCTGCTTTTTGTTACACTGATGACCATCCTAAGCAACTCCACAGAAGTTTTCAGGGCTCCTTTCAATGTGCATGAAGAAAGCAAAAAGTCAAAAACAGACCAAGGTTAGGCAAGATTATAACAGATTTACTTCTTAGTGCAGAATGCAAAACAAAAGCTAATGCCTAATACAAACAAAATTGTATCACTTTCGTACTCCTCACAACTTCATGGATTCCACATGGTTTACTTCCTTGCCTTAAAAGAAATGAATGTTTAAATGAGGCATGAACTTTTTGTCTCACAAAATAACATTCCGAGTTAGCAAGGAATCATTTGAGGAAAAAGGAATTGGAAATTGACATTTAATAAAAAGTTGCAAGGAAATCCCCATTTTAGCATGAAAAGAAACAAAGATCCACGGGTCAGATTTGGTTGGAGGGATTTGGGGTGGGTTTTGCTGTTTGGGTTTTGTTGGGTTTTTTGCATCAAGGGAAAGAAAACAATAGCTATGTGGGAGGAAAAACATTTTCACAAATACAATAAATAATTGTTCTGATCCAAAAGCAAAGTGCGATGTAGAATTTTTCCACTTAAAAACAACCTACAGCATAATGCCTTAAATATTAACAAATCAATTAGTGGTCAGCACAGTAAAATAAATATGAACATATTGATTTACATTTTGTTTCTAGCAGCAAAGGTCATTAACCTACTGGCCAATGTGACAGCTTCACAGAAGTCCTGTTTCTTGGGTTTGGTACTTGGTTTAACATGAGAAAAAGATTAACTGGGTCTGGAAAATGGCACTTCAGCTGAACAGTGTTCTCCCCAGCCCACCCACATCAAAAGGGTTTGCCCAGAACTTGTTTTCAGTGTTTTTTGAACAATGGTTTGGAGAACACCTTTCACAAAAAGAAGTAAAATCAGGATCTACTCAGTATCTAATGCTGACAAGTATGAGTTTGGATTGTCCTGAACCCTAAGGATAATGGGGAGGTTGGGTGTTTTCTCTTTGCAGTCAGCAACTTCCTATGCTGAAAGGGGAGAGGGAAGATCACAAGCCATTATGCAATGCTGAAGAGGGAGAGGAAAGCTTTGGTAGCTTGCAGGAAGAGCCACAACAGAGCACTGGGGCAAAGTGAGTCTCAGCTGCTTCTCCCAGCACGACATCTTTCCTTCTGTGGAGGAAATCTGTCCTGCCTTGTCACTTGAGTCCCACTGCCTGCTGTACACCTGCTCTACAAGCCACCACTCTGAAATCACCAGGATGATCACATTTACTTGCACTGAACAGAACAAAGCAAATTCAGGCTTCTCTGCTCAGGGCAGACCGAAGCCACTACTCCAAACCAGACTCAGCCCCAAGCAGAGAGGAGCCTGCAAGAACAGCCCCCTGCACATCTCTCACACACCCTCACAAAAGCACCAGCACATGGCTGGGCTGTGGCACATCTGCACAGCTGGAGCAAACCAGGTTTTGACACCTCCAGCAGTCACTGGAAATGCCAAATGAGAAGCAGATGGCTGGGCTGGGAGTAGGAGCAGTAACCAAAGCTAAGTGGAGAACAGCTGATTTTTGGGGCATGTGAAAGCAAGCAAAAATGCCTCCTCATCCCTAGCAATAAGTCAGACACAGCAGTACCTACAGCTCCTCCAGCTCATATTTCACCAAGGGTTATTTTTCTGCTACTAATTGCAGCCTGTAGGAAATGCCATGCTTTAATTTACAGCCAGAGGGATGTTTAACCACGATGCAGGGATCACTGTGCTGAAGCACATTGTGGTAAGGCTCATCTAACTCCCTCTGTCCCTCTGGACAGTGGTGTCAGACTGGCTAACCTAAGGACAGGACACAAAGAGAAAACCAGAGCCCTTCTGTCAATACAACTGATGAGGGGGAAAGGCTGATGAGAGATTCTGGAAAGGCAAATGTTCTCCAAGGCTACACAGAGGGTGAGGCAGAGGCAGGAAAGCACAGAAGAAACAGACTTACAAAGCTGTCATAACTGTTCAGTGAGTGCTCTACAACCTGGGCACCTGTTCTACTTTCTCACCTGCTCCAGGGCACAAACCCCATTTAACTGAGTTTTGCACAAAGGAGGGGAAGGAATCCCATTCATGAGGACACCTATTCCTCTGCCTCTATCTGCAGGGCATGGATCAGCATAGAATGATCTAGGGGGTTGTTTTCAACTACTTTGCAAGCACTCACCTTGCCTGGATTTAGGAAAGCTGCATTCAGGTTGTATGATGTTCACTCAGGGAGCTGAAGAAAACAATAAGTCAATTTCTGAGGAGCAGCCAAGTGCAACAGACCTTTTGAAGGTGGACTAGGAAGATGAATAAAGACTATCTGGATTTTTTTTTTTTTGTTACTCATTCTTCATTTTTTAAGGCAAGCAGAAAGTCCTTCTGGAATGCAAGAGGCAGGATCAGAATGGCAATAAAAGGAGGGGGGGAACTACCTTCAACACTATGCACTAGGTACAATTCATCCCTGCTAAAATCCTACTGAAACTAAAGGAGCTGCATCTAATTCCAGCTGCCTGAAGAGGGGTGAGAGATGAGCCATGGTGCTTCCTGGACCCTCTCTCTGCACCTGCCACTGAAGTCAGTGAAGCTACACCAGTGCACAGTTCCAGCAGCACAGTAGGGGATCAGGCCCAACAAAAGCCACCTACACACTGCCCTTGCCACTGGAGACCATGTTTTAATGACACTGTGAACTGGACTCCAATCACAGCTCCTCATATCTACCCAAACAAGCAGAAGAATAATTGACAGCCCTACTTCTGCTCTTTTTCCCCTTCCTACTTCTGCTAAGGAATATCAAAACAAACACACACACCTTCTGAGTTTGTCTACAATTCAAAAGTTGCTTAACAAGTTTCTTGAATACTTCCGTGAGGCCAAAAAGCTGTTACTCAATCATCACCCTCACATTTAAATCCTACATAACTTTGGATTTTTGGATGGTCCCTAGAACAGTCAAGTATACACCAAGGAATAGAGTTAAAACCCATCCTGAGATGGAAAAAGAAAGAAGGGGGGGGAAGTCAACCAATACTGGTAGTTCTAGTTCAAAGCTAGAAGTTTCATCTTTGCTCCATAAACACCCATTAGGCTTTGCCCAGGGAATGGCATGGAAGTGGGACACACCAGTATCTGCTACCCAGAGTCCAGGCAGCTCTCCTCTTCCAGAGCAAGGACTGCAGGCCAGAGACCAACTCTTGCTCTCTTGTACATCAACATGCAAAGAAATCACAGCTGACTCCATCTCCTTCCATCTATTCTCAACCTGACTCAGTCTAAGGCAGAATCAGAGCACAGCACATCTCACCTGAGCAGGCTTGCTTTCCAGTTCACTTCATTAAGCCACTGAGATCCCCAGAGATTCTCTTCAGGGAGATGAGCTACACCCATGGTATATTAAGGTGTTCAGGCAACAATATCAAGAGTAGAAGAGTATTTCTGAATGGGGCTAATCAGCTGAAATCCATGTCAGACGTTCAGAATGGAATCTGCATCGCAGAGGAAGCAGTAAGAGGCAAGATCCTCCAAGGAGAAGAGGTATGCAGAGCCTTTCTACAAGGATGTGGAAAGAACCTACTCTGGACTGTAATGGGGGCCAGAAGCAGCAAAGTGTGGACAAGTACACCACCTAATTCACACATTCACAGGCCCTACTCCTTCCCCTCTTTTACAAGCTGCCCAGAGATTCAGTCTGCTGTAGGGAAGCATTCTGGAGCACTGCTCTGTGGTGTGCCAAGAGGGGAGTGGGCTTTGCACACGGTCCACCCATGTGGTAGGACCACAGAAGTTTCCAGCACTTCTTGGGCTTTGCATATTCATGCAGAAGGCTGGGGAGAAGACACAGTTCCTCCCCGCCACTCAACACAACGAAGAGCCTTAGATAATGAGCAAACAAACACCAAAAACACTTCATGTCCTGCACAGCGTCATCCTGCCGACTATGATAGAAAAAAAACCTAACCATACCAGTAAGTTTGCAGGTGTTACATGTACAGCTCGAGAGCATACTCCTACCCAATGGAGCACAAAGCAGGGCGTGTGGCAAACAGCAGGCGAGAGACAAGCTGCTCTAGTTGCAAACTACTACCGAGGGTGGCGCGTCATTGGACGTAGCCCAGGTTCTCCATCTCATTCCTGTAGCGCTGCTCGGACACTTTGCTCTTGTGCTGCTTGCTCTCCAGGTGCTGCCTGAACTCCAGCTCCTCGCTGGCGCCCGCGTTGCACATGGAGCAGTAGAACTGGCCGCTGGGCGTCACACACATGGCCAGGTCACGGGGGATCCGCTGGCGCGAGCGGGGGTTGAAGTAGGGACCTGGGGAGCCAACAGAAAAGCCTGGGTTACCTGTAAGAAATCAAAGCTTGAGGCAGCTCAGTGACAATGCCTAAGTCCAATGAATGACTGAAAAGCAGACAGAGATTTGCTTCTTTAACAGATTAGAGTCAAGATTTATTTTCCCCACAACTGCTCTGCTGGTTTCCAGATTTACAGAGGTGCAGCACACAACACAGCACTTGGAATTTTATAAAGTAGTAGAGTGGTTTTAATGCCCCAGTCTTATTGAAAACAGGAATCTAATAATTCAAGTAATTAATCAATTTTATTTTTTTCTTAACCATCTAATTCCAGAACTGGAACAGTCTTTTGATTAGAATAAGCTGCCTCAGTTTAAAGCTCACAAAATGGTATTTAATAGAGCTTGAAAAGATTTATCTTTTCCACATAACAGTGATTAGAATGACATGATTAAACCAAGCTTCACCAGGAATCAGAGTTTCAGCTAATGTGTGCTTGTAAAACAACTTGAAATGAAAAAGAGAAACAGATGCCCGGCTGGAGGCTGTAATACACTCTTTAAATCATAGTAAAGAGGCAAAGTTAGTATCTAACACCTGAGGAAGGACTCTATGCTAGGAACAGATGGTCTTAGAGGGAGGCTAACATGCTCTCTCATTCTGGTCATGGGAGTGCAAGTACAGGTTGATGTGCCACAGTAGGAGTCAAAGCACCTTGGCCACCTGCCAAGAAAATAAAGCAGGAAAACTGTCACCACTTAGAGCAGCCTTAGAGACAGGCAGATGGTAAATTAAGTTACAATCTGAGAAAAAGAACTAACAAGCAGGCTGACAAAACAAAGCAACTTTAGCAGCTGGGAAAAAAAGCCATGCAGATATGAAGGATCAGCAGAGCTTGGACCAGCTCCTTTTACAACCTCACTCTGCTAAAACAGACCTCAGAAACAGAAGATAAACAAGCCTATTTATTATTAATTACTATTCCAACTACAGAATAGATGCAATCTCCAAGTTACCTGTGTTGTTCTGAACCGCATACGTGTTTCTTCTGTTCTGCATCATCTTATATTCATTCCCTTCTTTCCTTGCCCTTCGTTTGCCTAGTTCTGAGGCATCCCTGCAGATTAAACAAATGTGAACAGCTGCAATTCAGAGTTTTCTGACAAAAGGACTGCCAGGGACACTGCCACACGCTTTCAGCCTGAGATGAGGTTGAACAATACCTACGAGAATGAGTTATTCTGTGCCTCTGCAAGACGCAGCCGCTTGGCGTGATTTTTCCCTTGGTAGTGAGCCTGTGCCACAGCCGGAGAACTAAATGAGGCATCACAAAGCTTGCAGTAATCATTTTCTGTAGCCAGGATCACTCTGCCACCTGGTTTACTGGATCCCATCTAGCAGCAAAGAGAGAGACAGCATGTGAAATACAGGAAGGTTAAATCGCTGAAATATGTCAGTCACAGGGACTGAGATCTCTGCAGTCCTCATCAGACAGCAGGAGAGTGGGAATTAAAACCCGTGGATTAGGACACTATCAAGTTGTCCCCAAAGTGTTCTTACAAGAGATTCATCGTTCCTGCCTCGCCTCCAGGAGAGCCTGCAAATTCCTGGCCTGAGGTGGAGAGAAAAGCAATCTGAACAAATAGCTCTGCAACAGCCACAGAGGCTTGTTTGCATCACAGCAATGATTTAACTCCTAACTGCTGGGAGCTGATGAGCAGTGACTTTCACTCTGAGGAACACCCACTGAAAGGCACAGGTGCTTCTCTCCCCTATTTACAGTCCACTGATCTGTCCACAGCACCCTGTCTTTACACAGCTCCCTGACCACAGCAAGAGGGAAAAAAAAAAACAGTAGCAAAGCTGCCAAACCTCTGATCCTTAACCTTCAGGCAGGAGGACACCTGGATCCAGACTTCAAAGGAAGGACCCAGTCTCACATGAGTAGCTCCTGCTATGTGAAGGACACCTTCATGTGTCTGGAGTCAGACAACATACAGTGATCCAGGCAGGAACCATGCCTCCTCAGCACGTAACATCCAGGGAAAAGTGTTTTGTAAACAGTGCAGCAGCAGTGATTCATGCAGCCATGTCACTGCAGCACTTGACAAGTCAACAGTCTTTCACATCTCCTTTGATACTGCTCAAACTTAGAGACACACAATTCTGATTTCTAGCTTACAATGTGAACCCTCACATGGCCCCAGAGGCATTTTTATTGCCACGGGCCATTTCCATTAAAAACCACACCACCAGACACCCTGGCAGGTACAGCAGCCACATCCCCATGCCCTGGGCAGGACCCCACCCCATCCCAGTTCACATCCATGAGCTGCAATGCCAATTTACACGGGGCCAAATTTCCCTCTGGCCAGGAACAGTCTGCCACTCTGCAAAAGCTCGCTTCCCTACAGGCAACACAGGCTTACGTTGTGGGGACTGACAGGCACAGCTTCAATCCCCGTGGCCCAGCTGTGCTTCCCTGCACAGTCACAGGCAAAAGCCAGGTTAGCTGTCACATCTCATGATAAACCCAAGGCATGAATTCTAGAAGGAGATAGCAAAAACCATCTCTTTTTTCCTCTAATGTGCCCAAAACAGAATTAATCTGGATCACTGAGGGTACAATCCATTCACTCTGCACACAGGAATGAGCACTTCAAAAGGAGCAACAAAAGAGGAATTAGCTAACAGCCCTGGGCAATGGGTGTAGGAGCACCAAAGCACTTTTTCCACGTAGGTTTCCCTCACACAACAGAGGAATGATTGTGCAGAGCAGATGCCACACCCTCACATCCAAATCCAATTCCAGCAATGCTGTTTTATACCTGCCCTTACACAGCTATAATCAGCAGCACATCAGATGTACCTAGGAATCAAAGTATTTGCCAGGCAGAAATAGAACATTTGAAGTCCAACATTGTGCTGCAAGGGCAGATCAATATCTGCATCTTCAAGGGAAAGCAAACAGCTCACAACGGGCCATTTCCACCATCCTGTGCCACCACAAGGAAAATTCTTTCCCAACTCCTGTGGTAATCCTCAAAGCCTGAGATTTGGTTATCCTTACTGAAGGTTAGGTGACAAGCAAGCATGATCTCAGTCCCCTTGCCATGCCTTACCTGAGTTGGAAGGGAGACAACCTGAGGTGGGGCAGGCTCAACAGAATTACTCATCCTGGCAGGTGCCGGACAGCTGTTGGCAGCATAGTAATTCCGGAGTTTCTTACTGTGGTTTTTACCCTGCAAAGATAACCCAGATTAATCACTGTCCTAATAGTAGTATCTTACTCTGAAACACAAAGGATCCAGAGACTGAAATGAGAAAGTGCCCATGAAGGTGGCAGCTCAGGTAAAGGAGCTGTCACCCAGCTCTGAATTTAAGAAATGCAGGCATTCCTCCCTTTCTCCAAAATGCTTAACACCTAGAATGACTGGGCCTCATCTTCAGCTGATTTTCTCAATAAGTTGACAATTACTTTTTCAGTCTGTTTCCATTTCACTTAAACCCAGTATTTTGTGTTTTAAGACTATCAACTGCTTTGCACAGTTTTTTAAAAAGCCTGAAATTCTGCAGAAATAAGATGTTAAAAGTGTAACACCAATCCAACCTACCCCTTCACTACCAGGATACCACTTTTTCAGGACCAACAGCAAATCTGAAATCTGGGTCTGGTGTCCTGAGTTTATGGACAACCACCCTTTTACATTCACTGGTGGAGAAAGTCACTGTCTCCAATACTCATGCAAACAGAGCACTAGGCAGAGAGGGTGTAGGAAAATGGGGTAATGCAAGGCTGACATGTTCTATCTTTCACCAAGAAGCATATGCAAAAAGTCCTTATCCTATTTCAGACAAGTCAACAAGATCAGCTTTACAAAATAAATTTGATCTGAGCCAGCCCATCTGATGAGAGTGGTTGCTTAAAAGGCCCCACCAGATCAGTGCTGTGCATAGCCTCAGAAAGGAGACCCTGATAAACACATGGCAGCAGCCTCTTTCCTAATGGCTAGATCCAGCAGAAAACACCTGTCCAGGCCTCACAAAATCATGTCTGGAATCCATTTTACTAAACTAGTGTAGATGTCAAATACAGGTTGCATAAAACAAAGGAAAAATCTCAAGTGTCTGCTTTTTCACCCATGCCATCTTGGCACCACTTCTCTGTCCCCATGGACAGCGTGTTTGCAAAAAGCTCCAGTAACAACACCTTAAAAGAAAGCACTGCAGCATGTCTGGACAACCAGCAAATCCAAGCAGGGTGAAGATATGTCTACAGAGCAGTTTCAGTCCATGAGGTGGTGCAGAGGAAACTCCAGATGAGCAACTTGAATGCTGCTGTTCGTGTGCAGCACTCAGAACCCCCTCGAGAAGCTGAGTTAGTCCTCCTGCATTAGCCCACACTTCCCTCTGTGCTACCACAGCAACGCTGCTGGCAGTGCTCGTGCTGGCAAGGGAATGTCTCCACAAGCTGCAGATGCAGCAGACCCAAAAGCTGAGCCTCCTGCTGCTCTCCTTACCTGGTAATGAGCCTGGGCTTGCTGGGCCGAATTCAGAGTGACATTGCAAAGCTTACAGCACAGGGGCTTACATAGTTCCTCCAGCATAGGGTCCTGCTCCACCACCTTGGCAAGTTCCTCTTCTTGTGTGTGATGAAAGGAAGGCCCCAGTCCGAGAGACTTTGGTGGGGACAGTGGTGAGCTGGCTCTTGGCCTTGTAGCCACTGACATAGGAAGGGATGAAGGCTTCTCAGGATGAGGAAGAAGTCCTGCTTGCTGTAGAAGAATCATTGGCCAGGAAGACTATGGGCATGCTACTGCTGAAGGAGGAGGAGTCTTCTTCTGACCTAGACCAGAAAGACATAAATGCTGAAATAAGCAACAAGAACAGGAACATCAAGGATCCAGGGGCAATTCCTGTAACTCCACAGCCTCTACTTCATGCCTTTTCAAAATGCCAAGCAGGATAAAGTCAGTTTGCAACACTTTACCGCCCACGGGAACAGCAGCATCCCAGACAACCAGGGCCAGATTACAAGATACTTATATAAGAAGTGGGTCCCCTGGCAGGTGAAGATTTCTGACACCCACAGCACCTGACAACAGCACACTCTCCCCACTGCACCATGGCCATGAGAAGTGGGGACATACACCATGCACAGCACACAGAGCTGTGTCGCTGGGGGGATACAACCACCACCCACATCCTCCTTTGGAAGCCCAAGGACAAGCTAACTCTCCAAGACCTAAACAAATATTACAGCAGACTACTGCAATGAACATTTACAAAGAAACCAAATACTTCAAAGTAGATTTATTGTATATAGGTAGATGCAAAATACATAAATGCATCTATCCCTCAAATACTCACAAAGACTTTCCTGAGGATAAGCTTTTCTCCAGAAAGACAACAAAAGAGAAAGAATGGGAATGAACTGGAGCACACCTTGTTGTACACTCAGCTCCCAAGGGCTCTCTCCCATGGTCTTCTTGAACGACCTTGAGCTATTTTTCACATTTCCATTACTAACTACAAGCAATGCAACATTTAAAGCTACTTCTGAAAATCTTCTTCTGAAAAATGGAGAACTTATCTCATATTAACCTTTATTCAATTATTTCTCAGTTAATTCAAGTTATTAGAACTAGCTCCACATTTCCAACAAGAGGTTCTGAGAGATTTATTTAATTAAAGTTTATAAATCACATCTACAGCCCAGATGAACATCCCTAGGATAATACAGAGCAGTGGCATTATGAATTAAGGCATAGCTACTTTTGTTCATGCCTTATTAGCTTCTTATCATAACAAATCCTGTTCAGTGCCACACTGGGATCAAGAGAAGCATTATCTTGGCCTTTGCAGATCATTCCCAGCTAGGGCTGCATTGGCACCAGCCATGTTTATGCTCTGGGCTTTTTTCATTTGTTTAAGCAAATAAAGAGACACATCTGCATTTTAAAGCAACACTTGTGTAAAATTAGGGAAAAGTAAATGAAATGCCACCAAGGAATTTTGTTCCTGAGTCACTTTTGAAAATAGGGACTTCAAAGGCATTTAGGAACCTGAAGAAGCAGATAGCATTTATCTGGGGTAACTTCCGGGATTTTCAATCTGCTAAAATTAGCTGAAGATAAATACCTTCCACACTCAAGCTATGGAAAATCCCAGTTGAAGCCTGCAATTTTAGGTACTGTGTTATCTTTGGATCTCTGTTCCCAGAGAGATCTGTGTTCTGTTAGGAAAAATAAAACATAATTTAAATGAATGAATGGGACTAAAGCATTCAAGTGACAAAATAATTTCTGAAATGTTTATCTCAAACCCAAACTTACTCTAATACAAGACTGGAGGCAGTTCACTTATTACTAATATTAAAGGTAAGGAAAAAAAATAAAATTATTAAAATAAAAAAGGCAGTATGCACTGGCTTGGGGACAATGTTTCAAGGCAGTAACAGAGCCACCTTGAGTCTTCATGTTTATATTATTCCTTCACCACCAAGGCTCTGCAAAATTTCAGAGCTGGAATCCACCACAAAGAAGGAAGAGGACACACAGGAATGGTGCTGCAAATCATCCATCAGCAGTGTAAATTCTGTAGTGTTACCTAACCCCTTTCCTATTTTCAGCACGCATGACCCTGGTTAAACAGAACAGAAGACAACTTTTTTATCTTTATTTTCCTCAACTAGTACTCTGTAGACAGTCTAACTAATTTCTGTGGGACTACAGATGGAACAAGTTCATATTCATGTTGGTTAAATACATCACAACACAGGCCTACCAAGGCAGTTTAAATCAACTATGCAAGCAGGTAAGCATGCCAGCTAATTTCAGAGTTTTATTACACGAGTATAATGGGCCTCTTACCTTAAAATGAGAGTAAATTATAGCCAAATACTTCATAGAGCAACATAAAGAGATGCACAGTAAATAGCAATTGAGATTCATCTGCTTAATTTTGCATGAGCATTTGTTGCATTGCATTTTCTTGCTATTGTCACAAATGGGATTTGTCATATACAAGAGGAAACAGTGCTTACAGGATCTATATCTATAGGAGAAAAGGTACAATGTAATATTCTTAGAAAATCTTTAACTGTAAGGTCATTTACTGTTTCTTAAAGTAAGCAGTTGTCTGAAGATAAAATTAAGACTGCATGAGCAATTTCCATAGTAAGACTTCTTGATTTGGCTTATGCAATCCTCTGACAGTGATCTTTAATCATTAAAAATGCTCAATTTATGTTCATTTCTCTCTTACTGGTATTATTTATAAGGAAAAAAAAATCAGCTTATTTTTCAGGTTCATTTAATCCTCCACTGCTGGTTGTAACAGCTGCCCAGGAGAAGGAAAAAGAACATTTTTAACTCCTCATTTCCCTTCTCATGAGAAGCTGTAAAACCTTTACCTTGGGACACAGCAAAGGAACAAGGCACCTCCATCAGCAGGGAGCCCAACCAGCACAGCCCAAGGCAGGGTAAGGACTGCAGCTCCCCAGGGTGAGCTGAGGAGCCATTCTGCCTCAGGACAGCAGCTCTCAGAGCTCAGGATCCACTTCCACCCCATGCCAGCTGTCCTTGAGCGGATGAGAGGGGGACAGGTGCCGAGCCCTTCTCCCTCCTTTCACTGGGGCATCCCAAGGGCAGCGCTGAAGGAGGAGACCCGGCTCCCTGAGTGCCACAGCCTGGCAGTGCCCACCTAAAGGGGAGCAGCCTCCCCGGCTGACAACAGCACACAGCGGGAAAGGAGCTGCTCCAGCCTCACATCTAGGGATGGGGAGGGCACGGCGTGACTTTCCTTGGAGAAAAGAATAATCCACAGTGAGAAATCTATGTGTTCCCACCAGAACTGTTTTTTAAATGCAGCTGAGGCAACCAACAACAGAGATGAAAGCTGTAGAAATGGTGAACAAGCTGCGAGTTTCACTGCTCTGTCTTCAAGACAGGAAGCATTTCCCCTCAAGTTCACTCGTCTATCGATACATGGACATCTCTTAATGTAATTGTGCCAGAAAGTTTCCTTTGGCCATGGACTGGGCCTACACCTTTCCCCCTGAAAGGCAGGTTGTTTTATAACGCTGCAGGGACTGAAGGCAGCACCAAACCAACACACAGCATGCACAGCTCTCCCTTAAGGTGCTGACCCTCCGCTGATGGCGATACACAGCTCAGAACCATCCCTTACGTCAACGAGGCTATCAGAAAGCAGGGTGTAAATCACGACTCCTCGCAGGCATTCCTGCAAAGCTGCTTGCCTCGCAGTCTGGGGGGCTGCAGAGCAATTAAAAACCACAAGCCCTGCTACCTTACTGCCTGGGAACCACCGCAACCTCACGGCACCGCCGCACCGTTCCGGGAAGGCGCAGAGCACAGCCGAGAGGCAGGGACAGCCATCCGCATCCCCCGAGCGGCTCGGAACGCGGCGGCAGCGCCACCGGGGCGACACCCCCGGCACCGCCCGGACCCCAGCCCTGCCAGCCCCCCGCGCTCACCCCGCACCTACCGCGGACCGGGGCTCGCAGGGCCGGGCCCGGCTCGGGCTCGCACTCAGCTGCGGGAAGTGACGGCGGCGGGGGCGGGCCGGGGCTGCGCCCGCCGGGCCGGGCTGAGGCGGGGCCGCCGCCGCGAACAGCCCCGCGCCACCGCGCTCCGGGCATCGCGGGGAAACACCCTCCAGGGGCTGCTTCAGATGGTCTTCAGGCCTGACCCGTGGTTCTGCACAAGGCCATTTAGTATTTTTTTTTATAATTATCTTCTTCTTTTTTTTTTTTTTTTCCCCCAGCAGACGTTACAATGAACCTGATGTGCATATATAAACATCTTCTTATTCATGCTGCTCGTAGCCAAAATGAGTAATGATTTCCCCTCGAGCCACCAAGGCCTCACCCGTGTGGTTGGGCCACCCTGTTTCAAAGCATATGGAGTTTCTGTTGATTTTTCTCCCCTTCTGTTGGAATAGGAAAGCGCTGAGAAGTCACTACAAGCTGAAACCATCACCCGATTTTACAGTAGCCGTCAGCCAACCCACTTGGCAATCCAATCCTTAGACACACTGATTGTTACTAATTTTTGTTAGATTTTTTTTTTAAAAATCCATTTGTCAGGTTCACAGAATCATAGAACAGTTTGGCTTGGAAGGCCCCTTAAAGACCACCTCATTCCAACCCCCTTGCCATGGGCAGGGACACCTTCCACTAGCCCGGGTTGCTCCAAGCCCTGTCCAACCTGGCCTTGAACAATCCCAGGGACGGGGCAGCCACAGCTTCTCTGGGCAGCCTGTGCCAGGGCCTCACCACCCTCACAGTCAAGAATTTCTTCCTAATATCTGATCTAAATCTGTCCTCTGTCAGTTTAAAGCCATCTCCCCTTGTCTTATCACTACATGCCCTTGTCGAAATTCCCTCTCTGGCTCTCTTGCAGGCTCCCTTTGGGAAGGATGCTGCAGGTCGGAATCAGGAGCCGTGGTGATGTGGAGCCGAAGCAGCAAAGGGGCAGTTTGCCAGCAGGAATGCTCCCGGAGCCTGCTCTGCCCTGGGTTTGTTGGGTGTGTTCTGCCATGCCCTGCACGGCTGGTGCTCCCACCTACTGCAGTGCTGCCTGCGGCACCTCAGCCTGCCCACGGCTGTGAATGTGGCCCGATGCTAGACCCTGGGGCCTGGAGAACTCTTCCAAGAGACTTCACCAACGCCCTCACCATGTTCATACCTGGCTCCAAAACTTGCTTATGCCATCTCCGTTGTTGAAAGGATAAATACCCCTTGACAATAGAGTGATTTGCCAAAACGCCTTAACAATTAATAACCCAGGTTAACCGTGTCCCTCCTCCCTGTCATCACCTCAGTGCCACCCTCACTTGTTGCATCTTGTTGGCTCTCACTGAGGTACCCCAGCCCGGCGCTCTCACTTCACACCCTGAAAACCCACACCCACTCGGGAGTGCGTATTTACAATGTTATTTCTCTTCGACTTCTCATTTGTACGGGCATTCTCTTAGCGGGCCACTCTTTCAACAAAACACCGGACTCACGTACAGCAACTTGATGCCAGTGGCAGCTGATTGTAAAGAAACCTGGAGGTCCAAGTGGGGAAAAGGGTCAGGACTGGGCCAGTCGAGCTGCGATGTGCAGGGCGCGGGGGTGTCAGCGACATCAGGGCAACAACCGGGGCAGGACGAGCCCGTGATTGCCCAGCACACCCCGTTCCCCCGGCCCCGCGCCCGCCTCCCCCCTCCGCGGTTCCCGTTCCGGCGGGCGGTGCCTTCCCCATCCGGGGTCAGCCCCGCTCCCTTCCTGTTATTCCCGTGCGGGAGGCGGCGGCTGTCGGGGAGCGGCTGCCGGCGCCGCTGCCGCCCGCGCCCGGGGCACAGGCACCGGCCGAGGCGAGCGGGGCGGCCGCAGCGGCGGGAGGCGGCGT